>NC_088875.1:32973319-33285576 GCF_032884065.1 Artemia franciscana
TATATTATATATATATATAAAACAATCCGTATTCAGATCTATACCTCATGATTCTAATGATTGCCCTTGAGCTTTGTTGATGGTGATTGCTATCGACCATTCCCTGTGTCGCCGTCGTCATTATATATCCCCTGTGCCCCCCCCCCCCCGGCGTCCCCGTTGTAGCTGTGTCCTGGTCTTCATTTATATTCCCTGTGTCCCGGTCGTCATTTGTGCCCCGGTGTCCCAGTCTGTGATTTCTCTTTTAGTGTCCCGGGCGTCATTTATATTCCTTGTGTCCCGGTCGTCATTTGTATCCCGGTCTGTATGTACATTCGTTTTTGAATTGGTCTTTTTTTTAGTTTTTTACCCTTTTTTTTAGTTTTTTTAGTTATACCTCATGATTCTAATGATTGCCCTTGAGCTTTAATGATGGTGATTGCTAATCGATCATTCCCTGTGTCCCCGTCGTCATTTATATATCCCCCTGTGCCCCCCGGCGTCCCCGTTGTAGTTTTTTTTTAGTTTTGTTTTTCTCCTTTATTTTTCATTTTTTTCTTTTTTTATTTTTTAGTTTTTATACTTTTTTAGTTTTTTTGTTAGTTTTTTAGTTTTTTCTTTTAGTTTTTTTTGTAGTTTTTACCATTTTTTAGTTTTTTTTTACTTATATCCTGGTCGTCATTTATACTCCCTGTGTCCTGGTCGTCATTTGTATCCCGATGTTCCGGTCTGTAATTTCGTCAGTCGAAAACATGACGTCAGTCGACACACAAACAAGATGTCACTCGACAGACACACACACACACACAACTTATTTTTATATATATAGACTAGCTGTTGGGGTGTCGTTTCGCGCCACCCAACACCTAGTTAATGGGGCGCTTCGCGCCCCCCCAAGCCCCCCCCCGCGCGCGTAAGTCGTTACGCGCCATTGTAGTTGTGTCCCTGTGTCCCACCTGTGAATAAAGATAGATTTATATATGTGTTTCAAACTACGTAAAACTTGCGAATATACAACATTCTTGGCTTTCCCATGGTACTATGTATAGTACCGTTTACCAGTTCTCAAATACTCAAAGAATGTCTGACCGGGTACATTCACCAAAAGCAGGCGTAGAAAGAAGCATTCTATGTTGATTGGGGTGAACGGTGTAGAGTCTTCCTATCGTGGTATCTTGAAGATGGTAGTTGACCGTCGACTGACTACCCTGTTTCGACGTTCAAATACTTAATTTTTATTATTCCACGTGTAATACGAAGGCACTTCAGTATACAGCAGTTTTTTGCAAAAGAATCATTTTTGCAAAGCGAAAAGTAACCGGTTAACTTTGTATCCGGTGGATTCAGGGCTCTTTGTTGCACGTTGTTTCCGAGAAATAAACACGTTGACCATTCTGTAAATGTACCGCTAAATGACAACAGCTGGACTACGTTTATGTATCAGAAATGAAAGAATTCGCCAAACAGCTTCAATTACTGCTTATGTATCTTCCAGCCTGATATTGTACGATTTCGGTCGATATCTTGATTTCGGGCTGCAAGCCAAAACTGCCATGTCACTGCCTTGTTGACGTATTTACATATGTATTTGATTGCCTTTACGGAGTTACAGTATTCAACGATTATGTGTGCATTAAATGTTTTTGATAATATGGGGAATATGGAACAACCCACTGGTTATCTACTTCGATGGTGGTACCGTTACGCTTCTTTATTATTGCTGTTTTACCGCCATCTTCAGTAGATCTTCTTCTATATTGTGGGTAACCATCATTGCCAGTAATTGTGTGGATACTAAAAGTCGAGGATATTGCTTTGTGCACCTTCCTTTGGACATGCATGGTGAATTTTCGTTCAGTGCACCGCAAGGTCCATGTATCATATTTTTTACAATAATATCATGTAACCCCTTATCGACATTTTCATCAGGTATTTCAGCGGAAATCCACATCATCAATTTCGTTCGAAGTAATTTTTTTATGTAGCCAGATTAGTATATGTGCGTGTGGCAAACCTCGTTTTGCCATTCCACTGAGTACATCCAGCATCGCACTGACCCAAACACTTCAAAATTTACTATGCAGTTTATCAGTGATTTCACTTTTGCCGGAGACACGGGCCGTAATGTCGTGTCTATGAACCGCCGATTGTCCTTGAAGTAAAAGCTGCAGTATCTCGTCCCAAAATTGATTACATGTAAATGTAATAGATAAATCTGGACGACCATAGAGACGAACATACGCAATAGCATCTTGAGCATATTCATGCATATGACGGGGACTGCCAGCATATGACGAAGGTAAAATTTGTTAATCTTCCAACGTTTGTGGTATTACCGTCATTTATAACTGCATCTCGCAAATGAATGTATTGTTCAGAGCGGAGCTTGGTCTGATTCAGGCGGATATATAGAAAACGTTCTGATTCAATTTTAGCATACATATCAACGACGAATTGTGAAACAATTGACGGCATTTTAAATATAATTTTCTTCATCCTGCCGAGCATTAGTCTATAGAAAATAATAATGCATTGCACTGCATTCTTATTCATTTCTTTGTTAGTGACTGGATTCATCAATTTAATATTAAAGTGATAGCCGTCAGCTCCATCCCAAAAATGATAGGATATTGTAGGGCATCGTAGCATCGATGAGTTTCAGCAATTCTTAACAACTGAGCGTTTCGCTTATGAAGAATAATATCTCGAGGTAAAAACTGATCACCGACCACATGATTGCCACTTCGTCGATAGTTGGAGCATTGTATCTACGCACATGCTGGCCAGAGGCGTTTTGTCAGCGAAAATAACAATTTTATGAGTATCAGTAGGCATCAAATCGATGGCTGTTTTGAACAGACGCACTAAATTATTATTTTCGTGGGAAAAGATGTTGCAATTGGGAAACGATTGTTCCTTTCAACTTGGGAGAAATTTCGCAACGTGCATTCAATCAGAATTTCTATCACTGATGAAGTACAATTGTAAAAATTTATGATTCTCGCCTGAGATGGTGGAAGGGACCCTGCTCTATGATAAATTTGCCCTTTTACTTTGAAAGTAGACATAAATTGATCTGGATTTTCGATTTGGGCTCCAAACGACGTCATTTGGAAACATGAGTTATATTTTCTTATTTGTGACAAAAAACGCTTAGATTCTGACGTAGTTCCAGTAAGGAAAGTCTTCAATGGCTCTGGTGGTGCAGCCAATAGAGGAAGTTTAACTTTTCCTGAGGCGCAACACATTCCCATTGTTTCACCATTGAATTTCAAGGCCTTGCAATAGGGACAAATTTTAGACATAGTCCGATTTGACACATCTACTCAAGCTATAATCATCGACTGGCTGTACCTGAATGCCAGGCGATAACTTTCAGGTTGCTCTGATTCCTCGGCACGCTTTCTTTTCTTATTTTCTCTATCAGCAGCAAGCCTGATTTCTTGCTGTTCTTGTGATTCTCGGCACGCTTTCTTTCTTACTTTCTCTATCAGCAGCAAGCTGATTCTTGCTGTTCTTGTAATTCCTCGGCACGCCATCTTTTTTCACTTTCTCTTTTAGCAGCAAGTCTGCTTTCGCGTTGCTCTGGTAGTTCCTCGGCACGCTTTCTGTTCTTTCTTTCTCTATCAGCCTCAAGCCTGTTTCCTTGCTGTTCTTTTGATTCCTCGCCACGCTTTCTGTTCTTTCTTCTCTATCAGCCTCAAGCCTGTTTTCTTGCTGTTCTTTGATTCCTCGGCACGCCTTCTTTTTTCACTTTCTCTTTTAGCAGCAAGTCTGCTTTCGCGTTGCTCTGGTAGTTCCTCGGCACGCTTTCTTTTCTGACTTTTTCTATCAGCAGCAAGTTTTTTGGCATAGACTCTTTGAGCATCTTCATCGGCTTTTGCCATGGTAAGTTCATCAGTCATTGTAAACTTTGAACATTAATAGATTTCTACGTAACATATGTCTTAAATATCTTGAATGACGTCACCGTCAAAGCAAAAATGACGACACTAATTTCATGACGTCAGTCAACACAGAACATGACGTCACCTGATCCACAGACAGACACACAGACAGACAACTTATTTATATATATATATATATATATATATATATATATATATATATATATATATATATATATATATATATATATATATATATATATATATATATATATATATATATATATATATATATTCACAGGTGGGACACAGGGACACAACTACAATAGCGCGTAACTAATGCCCCACCAACACCTAGTTGGTGGGGCGCATCGCGCCCCCCCAAGCCCCCCGAGCGGGGGGGCTTGGGGGTGGGCGCGAAGCGCCCCACCAACTAGGTGTTGGTGGGGCATTAGTTACGCGCTATTGTAGTTGTGCTCCCTGTGTCCCACCTGTGAATATAGATAGATATAAATATATATTTTTAACTACGTAAAACATGCGAATATACAACATTCTTCGCTGTCCCATTGTCTGTGCATATAAATAGCATTTATATTCCCTGTGTCCCGGTCGTCATTTGTTCATTTGTGTCCCGGTCTGTAATTTCTATTCAAATAATCCCTGTGTCTCAGTCGTCAATTATATATCCCGCCTGTGCCCCCGGTGTCCCCGTTGTAGTTGTGTCACTGCGTCCCGGTCGTCATTTATATTCCCGGTCGTGATTTGTGTCCGGGTGTCCCAGTCTGTAATTTTTCTTTGAGGTTCCTGGTCGTCATTTATATTCCCTCTGTGTCGGTCGTCATTTGTGTCCCGGTCTGTAATTTATCTTTGAGTGTTTTTTCTTTTTAGTTTTTTTTAGTTTTTTACATTTTTTCAGTTTTTTTTTCTTCTGTATTTTTCAGCGTCACTATGAAGTACATATCGCCGAACCTTTGTTTTTTAACTTAAATCTGGTAGGCATTGATGAACTTATCCAAGTCAAAATCCCAAACCCAATCATCATCGCTATGATTTTCAGTTTTGATATGTTTTGACTCTCGCTTTCCAGGTGGATTTTCATCTAACTGCGCGGTTTTGCGTTCTTTAGCTGCAAGCCTGTTTTCTTGCTGTTCTTGTGATTCTTCGGCACGCTTTCCTTTCTTACTTTCTCTATCAGCTGCAAGCCTGTTTTCTTGCTGTTCTTGTGATTCCTCGGCACGCTTTCTTTTCTTACTTTCTCTATCAGCAGCAAGTTTTTTGGCATAGACTCTTTCAGCAGCTTCCTCGGCTGTTGCCATTGTAGGTTCTTCAGTCATTTTACAATTAAACATTTTTCCGTGAACGCATGTCTTAAATACCATTAATGACGTCACCATCATAGCAAAAATGACGTCAGTCGACACAGAAACATGACGTCACCGGACAGACAGACACACAGACAGACAACTTATTTTTATATATATAGATATATATATATATATATATATATATATATATATATATATATATATATATATATATATATATATATATATATATATATATATATATATATATATATATATATAACTTGCGAATAACTTGTGAATATACAACATTCTTCGCTGTCCCATTGTCTGTGCATATAAATAGATTGTCAGGTTTACCGACTCTTGAACATGCAACATATAATTCTCAATGGGCAAAACAATCCGTATTCAGATTTATACCTCAAGATTCTAATGATTGCCCTTGAGCTTAACCGGTTACTTTTCCCTTTGCAAAAATGATTCTTTTGCAAAAAAACTGCTGTATACTGAAGTGCCTTCGTATTACACGTGGAATACTAAAAATAAAGTATTTGAACGTCGAAAACAGGGTAAGTCAGTCGACGGCCAACCTACCATCTTCAAAGATACCACGATAGGAAGACTCTACACAGTTCACCCCAATCAACATGAATGCTTCTTTCTACGCCTGCTTTTGGTGAATGTACCCGGTCCGACATCCTTTGAGTATTTGAGGACTGTAAATGGTACTATACATGACACTTACCGTAGTGCATGCCAAGCTCTGAATTTATTGGAGAATGACCAACACTGGGATAACTGCATCAATGACGCGTGCGAAACGTCAACCCCAAGTCAAATTCGTGCATTGTTTGTTATCATTTTAACAACTTGCTCTCCATCAGCTCCTACAGAGTTATGGGAAAAATATAAGTCAAAAATGTCCGAAGATATACTCCATCGAAAACAGTTAGAGACGTCAGATATGACTTTTGATTTTACATCAGAAATTTATAACTACACTTTAGTTGTTATAGAAGATTTGTGCGTACGTATGGCAAACAAACCTCTTCAGGATTTGGGAATGCCTTCACCTAACCGTATCGCTGCTGTTTCGACATGTGTATCAAAAAATGATATAGCGTTGGCAATTGCGTCGTCCGGAATAGCCGCAACATTGCTGCCTGGTGGAAGAACTGCTCATTCCGCTTTGAAATTGCCTCTGAACTTGCATTCTACAGAAACTCCCACGTGCAATATTTCCAAATCATTTGGGATGGGTAAAGTATTGCAGCAATGCAAACTTATTATTTGGGATGAGTGCACAATGGCACACAAAAAATCGCTCGAGGCTCTGGATCAATGCTTGAAAGATTTGCGAGGGAAGTCGAAACCCTTTGGCAGCACATTAATATTGCTTGCGGGAGATTTCAGGCAAACATTACCTATAATACCTAGATCAACTCCTGCAGACGAAATGAATGCTTGCCTGAAAAATTCTAATTTATGGGCACACGTAAAAACATTAAAATTAACTACAAATATGCGTGTCCAATTGCAAAACGATGACTCTGGTCAAACATTTTCAGATCAATTGCTGGCAATGGGAAACGGAAAGCTCCCACTAGACTCAATTTCAGGACGTATACAACTACCTGCTGATTTCTGTAATTTAGTGATGTCCAAAAATGAATTGATTGAAAAAGTATTTCCGAATATTCTAAAAAATTATAAAAATAATAAATGGCTAAGTGAAAGAGCGATTCTCGCACCGAAAAATATAGACGTCCACGAAATCAACAATATTGTTTTGACCAAGATTCAAGACCAGGCAGTCCTTTACAAGTCAGTCGACACAGTTTTGGAACCAAATGAAGCGGTTAATTATCCATCTGAATTTTTAAATTCCATAGATCTTTCAGGGTTTCCACCACACGTGCTACAACTAAAAATAGGCGTACCAATAATACTTTTAAGAAATATAAACCCACCAAAGCTTTGCAATGGCACTCGACTTGCCGTAAAAAAAAACAATGGAAAACCTAATAGAGGCCACAATCTTGACAGGGTCTTTTGAGGGTGAGGCTGTTCTTATTCCTCGCATTCCCATGATTCCAACGGATCTGCCTTTTCAATTTAAAAGATTGCAATTCCCAATTCGATTAGCATTTGCAATCACCATTAACAAAGCTCAAGGTCAATCATTAATAAAATGTGGTATAGATCTTAATACTGATTGTTTTTCCCATGGACAATTGTACGCTGCATGTTCGAGGGTCGGTAAACCTGACAATCTATTTATATGCAGCGACAATTGGACAGCGAAGAATGCTGTATATTCGCAAGTTTTACGCAGTTAATTTGTATTTTGGAACCAAATGAAGCGGTTAATTATCCATCTGAATTTTTAAATTCCATAGATCCTTCAGGGTTTCCACCACACGTGCTACAACTAAAAATAGGCGTACCAATAATACTTTTAAGAAATATCAACCCACCAAAGCTTTGCAATGGCACGCGACTTGCCGTAAAAAAACAATGGAAAACCTAATAGAGGCCACAATCTTGACAGGGCCTTATGAGGGTGAGGCTGTTCTTATTCCTCGCATTCCCATGATTCCAACGGATCTGCTTTTTCAATTTAAAAGATTGCAATTCCCAATTCGATTAGCATTTGCAACCACCATCAACAAAGCTCAAGGGCAATCACTAGAAAAATGCGGTATAGATCTTAATACAGATTGCTTTACCAATGTACAATTGTATGTTGCATGTTCGAGGGTCGGTAAACCTGACAATGTATTTATATGCAGCGACAATTGGACAGCGAAGAATGTTGTATATTCGCAAGTTTTACGCAGTTAATTTGTATTGTATCTATCTATCTATCTATCTATATAAAAACGAGTTGTGTGGATGCATGTTTGTTTGTTTGTAAAAAGAGCGTTTGCATATGACCTCATTATTAGTACATACGGCTTTGTATATGCACAGACAATGGGAAAGCCAAGAATGTTGTTTATTCGCAATTTTTACGTAGTTTGAAACACATATATAAATCTATCTATATTCACAGGTGAGACACAGGGACACAACTACAAATGGCGCATAACTAATATGGCGCGTAACGACTTACGCGCGCGGGGGGGCTTGGGGGGGGGCGCGAAGCGCCCCACCAACTAGGTGTTGGGGTGGCGCGAAGCGCCACCCCAACAGCTAGTCTATATATATATAAAAATAAGTTGTCTGTCTGTGTGTGTGTGTGTGTCGAGTGACGTCATGTTTGTGTGTCGACTAGCGTCATGTTTGCTGATTGACGAAATTACACACCGGGACATCTGGACACAAATGACGACCGGGACACCGGGACATCTATATATATAAAAATAAGTTGTCTGTATGTCGAGTGACGTCATGTTTGTGTGTCGACTGACGTCATGTTTGTTGATTGACGAAATTACACACCGGGATATAGGGAATATAAATGACGACCGGGACACTCAAAGAGAAAGCGGCCGGGACACAAGGAATGTTCGATTAGCAATCACCATCAACAAAGCACCGGGACACAAATGACGACCGGGACACAGGGAATATAAATGTCGACCAGGACACTCAAAGAGAAATTACAGACCGGGACACCGGAACACAAATGACGACCGGGACAAAAATGACGACCGGGACACCGGGACACAGGGAATATAAATGACTACCGCGACACTCAAAGAGAAATTACAGACTGGGACATCGGGACACAAATGATGACCGGGACACAGGGAAACAACAACAACGGGGACGCCGGGGGCACAGGGGGATATATAAATGACGACAGGGACACAGGGAATGTTCGATTAGGAATCACCATCAACAAAGCTCAAGGGCAATCATTAGAATAATGAGGTATAGATCTGAATACAGATTGTTTTTCCCATGGACAATTATATGTTGCATGTTCAAGAGTCGGTAAACCTGACAATCTATTTATATGCACAGACAATGGGACAGCCAAGAATGTTGTACATTCGCAAGTTTTACGTAGTTAAAAATATAAATATATCTATCTATATTTACAGGTGGGACACAGGGACACAACTACAATGGCGCGTAACTAATATGGCGCGTAACGACTTAGGCGCGCGGGGGGGCTTGGAGGGGGGCACGAAGCGCCCCCACCAACTAGGTAGTTTAAATATATATATATATATATATATATATATATATATATATATATATATATATATATATATATATATATATATATATATATATATATATATATATATATATATATATATATATATACTAGCTGTTGGGGTGGCGCTTCGCGCCACCCCAACACCTAGTTGGTGGGGGCGCTTCGCGCCCCCCCCCCAAGCACCCCCGCGCGCGTAAGTCGTTACGCGCCATATTAGTTACGCGCCATTGTAGTTGTGTCCCTATGTCCCACCTGTGAATATAGATATATATATATATATATATATATATATATATATATATATATATATATATATATATCTATATATATAAAAATAAGTTGTCTGTCTGTGGATGTGTGGATGGATGTGTGGATGGATGTGTCAGGTGACGTCACCTGAAAAAACTGGATTAGGTGACGTCAAAACTGAAAAAACTAAAAAAAGGCAAAAACTACAAAAAAAACTAAAAACTAATAAAAAAAATAAAAAAGCTAAAAAACTAAAAAAACTATAAAGGTAAAAACCAATAAAAAACTAAAAAAAAAACTGAAAAAACTAAAAAAAGGCAAAAACTACAAAAAAAACTAAAAACTAATAAAAAAAGTAAAAAAGCTAAAAAACTAAAAAAACTAAAAAAACTAAAAAAAGGTAAAAAACTAAAAAAAATAAAAAATAAAAAAAAACTAAAAAAAAGGAAAAAACTGAAAAATAAGCTAAAATAAAGGTAAAAACCAATAAAAAACTAAAAAAAAAAAGGAAAAAACTAATAAATGACGACACTCAAAGAGAAAGCGACCAGGACAAAAAACTAAAAAAAAAGGCAAAAACTACAAAAAAACTAAAAACTAATAAAAAAAATAAAAAAGCTAAAAAACTAAAAAAACTAAAAAAAGGTAAAAAACTAAAAAAACTAAAAACTAAAAAAAAACTAAAAAAGGTAAAAACTAAAAGAACTAAAAAAGAAAAAAATAAATGACGACACTCAAAGAGAAAGCGACCAGGACAAAAGGAATGTTCGATTAGCAATCAACAAAGCACCGGGACACAGGGAGTATAAATGACGACCAGGACACAAGTAAAAAAAAAAATTAACAAAACTAAAAAGAAGGTAAAAACTACAAAAAAACTAAAAAGAAAAAAAAACTAAAAACTAATAAAAAAACTAAAAAATCTAAAAATCTAAATAAACTAAAAAAGAAAAAAAAAGGAAAAAAATAAAGGAGAAAAACAAAACTAAAAAACGAATGTATATACAGACCGGTACACCGGGATACAAATGACGACCGGGACACAGGGAATATAAATAACGACCGGGACACAGGGACACAACTACAACGGGGACACCGGGGGAAACAGGGGGATATAAATGACGACCGGGACAAAAAAACTAAAAAGAAATAAAAACTAAAAACTAATAAAAAAAACTAAAAAATCTAAAAATCTAAATAAGCTAAAAAAGAAAAAAAAAGGAAAAAAATAAAGGAGAAAAACAAAACTAAAAAACGAATGTATATACAGACCGGGACACCGGGATACAAATGATGACCGGGACCCGGGACACAGGGAATATAAATGACGACCGGGACACAGGGACACAACTACAACGGGGACACCGGGGGAAACAGGGGGATAACCTGACAATCTATTTATATGCAAAGACAATGGGACAGCAAAGAATGTTGTATATTCGCAAGTTTTACGTAGTTAAAACCATATATATATATATATATCTATATTCACAGGTGGGACATAGGGACACAACTACAATGGCGCGTAACTATTATGGCGCGTAACGACTTACGCGCGCGGGGGGGCTTGGGGGGGGCGCGAAGCGCCCCCACCAACTAGGTGTTGGGGTGGCGCGAAGCGCCACCCCAACAGCTAGTATATATATATATATATATATATATATATATATATATATATATGTTTTTAACTACGTAAAACTTGCGAATATACAACATTCTTTGCTGTCCCATTGTCTGTGCATATAAATAGATTGTCAGGTTTACCGACTCTTGAACATGCAACATATAATGGTCCATGGGAAAACAATCCGTATTCAGATCTATACCTCATGATTCTAATGATTGCCCTTGAACTTTGTTGATGGTGATTGCTAATCGACGATTCCCTGTGTCGCCGTCGTCATTTATATATCCCCGTGTGCCCCCCGGTGTCCCGGTCGTCATTTATATTCCATGTGTTCCGGTCGTCATTTATGTCCCGGTGTCCCAGTCTGTGAATTCTCTTTTAGGGTCCCGGGCGTCATTGATATTCCTTGTGTCCCGGTGTCCCGGTCGTCATTCGTGTCCCGGTCTCCCAGTCTGTATATACATTCGTTTTTGAATTGGTCTTTTTTTTAGGTTTTAGTTTTCTGCCTTTTTTTAGTTTTTTTTAGTTATACCTCATGATTCTAATGATTGCCCTTGAGCTTTGTTGATGGTGATTGCTAATCGAACATTCTCTGTGTCCCCATCGTCACTTATATATCCCCCTGTGCCCCCCGGCGTCCCCGTTGTAGTTGTGTCCCTGTGTCCCGGTCGTCATTTATATTCCCTGTGTCCCGGTCGTCATTTGTATTCCGGTGTCCCAGTCTGTATATACATTCGTTTTTGAAATGGTAAATGATGAAATAAATTTTTGTATTTTTCCCCTTTTTTTCTTTTCAGTTTTTTTTTTGGTTTTTACATTTTTTAGTTTTTTTTTCTTTTTTCTTTTTAGTTTTTTTTTTTTATTTTTATTTTTTTAGTTTTGTTTTTCTCCTTTATTTTTCTTTTTGTTTCCTTTTTTTAGGTTTTTTTATTTTTTAGTTTTTATAGTTTTTTAGCTTTTTTAGTTTTTTTATTAGTTTTTAGTTTGTTTTTTTCTTTTTAGTTTTTTTGTAGTTTTTACCTTTTTTTTAGTTTTTTTTTTTACTTATGTCCTGGTCGTCATTTATACTCCCTGTGTCCCGGTCGTCATTTGTGATGGTTTGTTGACGGTGTTTTGTTGATGGTGATTGCTAATTGAACATTCCTTGTGTCCCGGTCGCTTTCTCTTTGAGTGTCCCGGTCGTCATTTATATTCCCTATGTGCCGGTGTCCTGGTCGTCATTTGTGTCCCAATGTAATTTCGTAATTTCGTCAGTCAAAAACATGACGTCAGCCGACACAGAAACATGACGTCACCTGATCCACAGACAGACAGACAGACAACTTATTTTTATATATATAGAAGATATACCTCTGATAATCTCCAGCGGTATATGTTTCTAATGGATATTAGTGAATATTTAAGTCATTTTTTGCAATTTCATCCGCCTCATGGTTACCAGTTATATATGAGTGGCTTGGAACATACTGAAGGTAAGTTCTTATGCCTCTTGAGGCAAGATTATCGATAATACTAAGATAATGAAAAGTATTCCATTTAGAGTTAGTCTTGCGTTAACATTATTTCGCTTGTGGTGGAATTGGATTATTTTCGAGTTGGTGGGTTGAGTGAGTAAATCAGATTTTTGAGAAAATTCTTCAAATAGGAAAAGTGACTTTTGCAACTCTGAATGTGCAATCTGATAGGTGTTGCCTGTTGCGTATAATATCAGATCATCAGCATATTGTAAATGGGTGTGTGGGATGCTTATGTCCTAGAGAAAGGGAGAAGAGGAGGCAGCTCAGGACTGCATCCTGTGGAAGACCTTTGTTTATTGTAGTTTTGGGTGAGGAGGCAGAACCAAGAGAAATAACGAAATTTCGGTTTTCTATGAAAGATTTTTATAAGCGATACTAACTTTGGGGATAATCCAAAACTTGCAAGTTTAGCTAAAAGGATCTGATGGTCCACATTGTCATATGCCTCTTCATAATCTATGAGTTGCATTTGTTAACAATATAAAAGCATCTGTTGAGGAGTGGTGTTTCCTGAAACCAGTTTGAGTATGAGGTATCATATTATTCTTCTCGACGAACCAAAGGAGTCGATAGTAAATCATTTTCTCCTTTATTTTTCCCAACACAGGAGTAACAATTATAGCCCTGTAAGATTCAGGGTTATATTTGGTTTTATTTTTCTTTAATATTGGTAGGAGGGATGAATATTTCCAAATAAAGGGGAATGTGGATGTAGTCCATGCATGATTATAGCAATTTAGGAGTTAGTCTTTATAAGAAGAGATGATATTCTTTATCCATATAGGGCATATGTTATAGTACCCACTAGTAGCTGTAGCCCTAATATGTTGTATTGCATTATTCAGTTCATTAATTGAGAATGGACGGGTTATATACTCTTATGCTGGGCGAGGCTAGTATATGGGATTTACCGAGATACGGGTGGTGATACTGTTATTATTTTATGCTAGCTTATTTGAGGAAAGATTGCAAATAATTTTGCCTTTTCATTATCATTATCATAATAGGTATTATTATAAAATAGCTCATACTGGAGAGGGTCGGGGGGGATGTTTTTTTCCGACAAATATGGCTTATGAGCTTATGAATAATTAGCTCACGTCTTTCTCTGGAAAGACTTTTTGCAAAACTATTCCAATAATTATATTTAGCATCTATTATAACCCTCTTGAGATTAGCCTCTGCTTGTAATTCATTTAAATGTGTAGCAGGAGACGGTTTTTTTTAGATATGTTTTCCTTGCTGCCTTTTCTGATCACCAGTTATTTTGGCACTCATTTGTTCACCATGCTTTAGGAGTGTGTTTCTGGGTGTTGTCTTGGCGATAGCATGATTAGCTATATCTATTAGTATGGATGCCAAAATTTCAGCATGTTTGTCAGTTGCTACAAGTGAAATGTATGATTCCTGAGGGAGACTTACAATTTCATCGTTAAGCTTATTTTTTAACATAGTCCAATTTGGTTTAGTTTTAATATATTTGGGGATATGTGGTAGAATTTTAGCTGGTTCGTTTAATGAAGAAACTATGTCAAAGTGGTCGGTGCAAAGGTTATCAATTTTCTTTCCACAAAATTTATTCAAAATATATATTGACACACCTTGCAGGTCAATTGTGAAAGATTTGTCACCTTTGGGGTTAAAATATGTATTTGGATTTGGAGAGGTAGCAACTGCTAACTCAGTACTATTTGATATCAAACTTTCAACAAACTTAACAGCTTTATTTGCCGGCTCATCTCCCCACAAGAGGCTGTGGGTATTAAAATTTTCACAATCAAACATGGTTTTATAGCATACTGGAATTAAATGTATAACTGAAAAAATCTATTGAATCTGTAGTTTCGCCGTTAGGGTTATAGAAGCTTAATACTTAAGTTTCGGCATTATTCAGCCGAATATTAGTTCCATGTATCAACATCATTTAAAAATTCCGGAAAGTTAATACCACAAAATTTGATATTATTACTAACTAGCTGTTGGGGTGGCGCTTCGCGCCACCCCAACACCTAGTTGGTGGGGGCGCTTCGCGCCCCCCCCCAAGCCCCCCCGCGCGCGTAAGTCGTTACGCGCCATATTAGTTACGCGCCATATTAGTTACGCGCCATTGTAGTTGTGTCCCTGTGTCCCACCTGTGAATATAGATAGATTTATATATGTGTTTCAAACTACGTAAAAATTGCGAATATACAACATTCTTGGCTTTCCCATTGTATGTCCATATACAAAGCCGTATGTACTAATAATGACGTCATATGCAAACGCTCTTTTTACAAACAAACAAACATGCATACACACAACTCGTTTTTATATAGATAGATAGATAGATAGATACAATACAAATTAACTACGTAAAACTTGTGAATATACAACAGTCTTCGCTGTCCCATTGTCTGTGCGTATAAATAGATTGTCAGGTTTACCGACCCTCAAAGATGCAACATACAATTGTACATTGGTAAAGCAATCTGTATTAAGATCTATACCGCATTTTTCTAGTGATTGCCCTTGAGCTTTGTTGATGGTGGTTGCAAATGCTAATCGAATTGGGAATTGCAATCTTTTAAATTGAAAAAGCAGATCCGTTGGAATCATGGGAATGCGAGGAATAAGAACAGCCTCACCCTCATAAGGCCCTGTCAAGATTGTGGCATCTATTAGGTTTTCCATTGTTTTTTTTTACGGCAAGTCGCGTGCCATTGCAAAGCTTTGGTGGGTTGATATTTCTTAAAAGTATTATTGGTACGCCTATTTTTAGTTGTAGCAGGTGTGGTGGACACCCTGAAGGATCTATGGAATTTAAAAATTCAGATGGATAATTAACCGCTTCATTTGGTTCCGAAATACAAATTAACTGCGTAAAACTTGCGAATATACAACATTCTTCGCTGTCCAATTCTCGCTGCATATAAATAGATTGTCAGGTTTACCGACCCTCGAACATGCAACGTACAATTGTCCATGGGAAAAACAATCAGTATTAAGATCAATACCACATTTTTCTAATGATTGACCTTGAGCTTTGTTAATGGTGATTGCAAATGCTAATCGAATTGGGAATTGCAATCTTTTAAATTGAAAAGGCAGATCTGTTGGAATCATGGGAATGCGAGGAATAAGAACAGCCTCACCCTCAAAAGGCCCTGTCAGGATTGTGGCCTCTATTAGGTTTTCCATTGTTTTTTTTACGGCAAGTCGAGTGCCATTGCAAAGCTTTGGTGGGTTTATGTTACGTAACAATATTATTGGTACGCCTATTTTTAGTTGTAGCACGTGTGGTGGAAACCCTGAAAGATCTATGGAATTTAAAAATTCAGATGGATAATTAACCGCTTCATTTGGTTCCAAAACTGTGTCGACTGACTTGTAAAGGACTGCCTGGTCTTGAATCTTGGTCAAAACAATATTGTTGATTTCGTGGACGTCTATATTTTTGGGTGCGAGAATCGCTCTTTCACTTAGCCATTTATTATTTTTATAATTTTTTAGAATATTCGGAAATACTTTTTCAATCAATTCATTTTTGGACGTCACTAAATTACAGAAATCAGCAGGTAGTTGTATACGTCCTGAAATTGAGTCTACTGGGAGCTTTCCGTTTCCCATTGCCAGCAATTGATCTGAAAATGTTTGACCAGAGTCATCGTTTTGCAATCGGACACGCATATTTGTAGTTAATTTTAATGTTTTTACGTGTGCCCATAAATTAGAATTTTTCAGGCAAGCATTCATTTCGTCTGCAGGAGTTGATCTAGGTATTATAGGTAATGTTTGCCTGAAATCTCCCGCAAGCAATATTAAGGTGCTGCCAAAGGGTTTCGACTTCCCTCGCAAATCTTTCAAGCATTGATCCAGAGCCTCGAGCGATTTTTTGTGTGCCATTGTGCACTCATCCCAAATAATAAGTTTGCATTGCTGCAATACTTTACCCATCCCAGATGATTTTCACTTTCTCTTTTAGCAGCAAGTCTGCTTTCGCGTTGCTCTGGTAGTTCCTCGGCACGCTTTCTTTTCTGACTTTCTCTATCAGCAGCAAGTTTTTTGGCATAGACTCTTTGAGCATCTTCATCAGTCATTATAAACTTAAGCATTAATAGAATTCTACGCGAACATACGTCTTATATAACTTGAATGACGTCACGCCTTCAAAGCAAAAATGATGGCAACTAATTTCATGACGTCAGCCGAAACATGACGGCGAACATATGTCTTATATAACTTGAATGACGTCACCTTCAAAGCAAAAATGATGGCAACTAATTTCATGACGTCAGCCGAAACATGACGTCACTGATCCATCCACAGATCCACACACAGACAACTTATTTTTATATATATAGATTATTAAAGCTACACCACATCCTTCTCTCTCTGATGACGTATCCATTCTTAGGATAGTACATCCTGGAGACTTTATTTGTTCGTTTCTGTTCAAATGGGTTTCCTGAAGGCAAGAATATCAATGGAATTATTATTCATAAAAGATATTAGTTCATTTAACTTTATTTTCTGAAAGTGATCTTACATTCCACTGAAGCATTGAGATGTTCTGTTTTGTTGCTTTAGTTTTCATATGACTGTGCGTCAATTACCTTAAATTGCAAGTCCAGCGAGATAAAGTGGTGATGAGCCTCCTGTGAAACGTCTCGCTGGTGATGTGACATGACTATGGTCTGGCATCCCAGGTTAGCCTACACTCTGCATTGGTCCAGTCCCGATCAACTCCTTTCTTGAACGAATATATGGTTTGTAACTGGATAGTGGCTTCGGAGAGGCTGTTCCAGTAAGGGACGGCACGTACAGAAAAAAATTGCGGCACTCACGTTGATGGTAAGGGGGACTTGCAGCTTCTTAGTGTGACCTCTTGTCGTACTTACGAGGGATGAGGAGAAAACTTGGCTTGATCGGTAGTTTTATAGCACTTTGCAAGTATGAATTGTGTCTCCTCTCTTCCTTAGATAGACTAGGGTGGGTAGTTTAAGGGATACAAAGTGTTCCTCATACGGCTTGTCTCACAAAGCTAGAATGAGCTTTGTTGCTCGTCTTTGGACACTCTCGAGTGCTTTAACATCCATTTATAGTGGGAAGAAGCTAGGGTCATTCCAAATTTTAGATGTGGACATACAATAAATTTGTACAGCTTCCTGACCACACACGGATTCCTAGTGGTAAATGTTTGTTATATGAGCCCTAGGGCTCGGCTCGTTTTAGCAACTTGAGCTTGTGTGTGGCTGTGGAACTTGAGTTTGTCATCGACAATAACCCCAGGTCCTTCTCCTCATCCACAGCCTCAAATAGGCCATCTCCAATAAGGTAAGGTCGTCTAGGGTTGTCGTGTCTAGGATGCTTGACTTTGCATTTTGACATGTTGAACTGCAAACCCCACTCAGATGACCATCTAGATAGTTGATCTAAATCTACTTGCATCGTTGAGTGATTGGGGCTAATTTGGGCCTGTCCTAAGAGCTTACAATCGTCAGCATATAGTGTCAGTGGGTTGTTCAAGTGAGTTATACGGTTGTTAATAGATATGCTGAACAGCGTGGACCCCAGGATTGTACCTTGTGGAACTCCACTAATGACAGGAATTTTATCAGAATAGTTTTACCGGTGGCTTCGTAAACTACTACCCTCTGAGTTCTTCCAGTAAGAAAGGCTTCAATCCAGAGTAACTATATCCTTATGCACCCTGTATACTTCCATTTCCAGGAGAAGAAGTTGATACTGTACTTTATCAATGGCTTTTGCTTGATCAAGCAATATGACATCCACCGCAAGGCCATCATCCATTAGTCTGGTCATAAAGTCATAGGATTAAATGAGGTTTGTATTAATTGAGCGACCTTTACGGAAACCCTGCTGACTTTTTCAGTGCGACTGATTTCTTTCAAGGTGAGAGACCAGTGCGTCATTAATGATGCTCTCAAGGATCATTATCCTTGAACATTGCATGGAACAGAAGTAAGACATGTAGGGTAATAATTACTGACTTGGTCCTTTCTCCCTTTTTTGAAGATGGGGTTGATGTTGGCCTGCTGCCAGTCACATTGGACCACTTTGGAAGTAAGTGACATCCCAGACACCACTGCTATTGGCTCAGCAATGTGTTCAGCTGCTTCTTTTAAGAGTGAGTCGTAGGTTATCTGGCCCCAGAGCTTTATTTGCATACAGTTTTTCAAGTCTTTTCAGAAGAGTATATTTTGTATTGTCATTTACATTGGTTCTCCGATTGATTGCTCTGGTAAAGTGGGTGGAGTGTTTTCTGTGGGCTGAGTAGAGAAATTTGTATCAAAGCGACAGTTGAGCAAATCTGCTTTTTCTTTTGCATCTGAGGTCTTTGTGTCATCCTCTTTCATGAGGTCTGAGATATCACGTCTTGAGAGATTAGGTGCTGAGACATGGCGCCAGAATCCCTTTGGATTCTGTTTTGCGTCAGCTGCAATTGCCTCCTCATGGTTCTCTAGAATCTTCCTAGTCAAATTTCTTAGCCTGTTTCTGCATATCTTGAACGTGTCATAGTGGTTATCACATCTGCACTTTACGTATTTGATCCATGCTCTTTATTTCTTCCTTCTGGCCTTTATGACTTCTTTGGGTAGGAAGGGGAGTATTTTTGGCGTGGGCGACAGGTATATCCAGGTATGTTTATTTTCCTCAGCTACGACTACTGTCTTCAATGCCTCCCAGCTTTTTTCTATGTTACCACTGTAAACCACACTCTCCCATTTTATCTTTGAAAGATCCTGCCGTATTAATTCATAATCTGTAAAGGATTTTTTCACTTTTTTTCCTTCTTTAAGTTCACCTGTATCTCAGTCAAGATACAATCATGGTCACTGTTTCCAATTGCAGGGTGATAGGGTTATTTGTCACAACTAAGTCAAGTAAGGAGCGTTGATAGGAGCAAAGCAAGATCTCTTTTTGCTTGATAAGAATGTGGTTAGGTAGGTAGATGTTCGCCAATTCTTTCATGATTTTTGCTTTCTGTGGCTCTTGTAGGTTCATGGACCGAACTGCATAAGAGTTCGGTCCATGAACTCCAATGCAACATTTCTGCTTGGGGGGGGGGGGGTCAGACTAACCTCTATCATTGGATGTGGAGGCTAGGTGGCTCAGCCTTGGCGATTCAGAGATGTGAGCTAGGGTGTTTTGAGGATGGAAGTCTCTTTTTTTGGGGGGGGGGCTGCTTGTTACTTTCGATAGCTTGGGGTTTGATGTTCTTTGAGTAAAAGTGTTGGGTTGTTTGATAAAGGGTTGTTTGACTGGGCTGCCTTTTCTTCCTGAGCTACAATTGGGTAAGGTATAGCTTTCTCTATTGATATTTGCAGTGTTAGTGCTCGTTTTTATATCCAGGGCATAGTGTTTTATTGAAAGAATCATAGGACCTTTGTAGTTTATATGTAGAGGCTGACCATTTTTACAATTTGCCATTCTTTTGGGATGGGAACTTTTATATTTACTACAGGTTTGTAAGACTTCACTGTATTTTTTGTTGTTGTGTGTCTTAGTTTTAGACATTTTTGGCACTGGATTGGTTTTAACTACTAAGGCTTGTGTGGTTTTATCTGTACAAAGAGGAATATCTTGCCTGGGATATTGTTTTCTTCTCCGAGAGTGAATAAGAGAAGACTAGAGAAGACCATTAGCAACTAGTTTGCCCAGTTGGATAACATTTGCAACTGGGATTGGGTTACCAGTTATATCAAAGATCCCTTCTCTTAGCTTCTGAATAGGTATTTCTTGAGGGATATCATCCACAACTATTATGGTTGGGTAGTGTTTTGGGGTCCATAGAGCAGACTTTATTGGGATGTTAAGAAGGGTTTTAAAATTAAGTAGTATGTCTGTTAATTAAGAATCTTGGAGAGTTATTAGCAAAGATCCATCACGGTTAATGTTTGAAGAAAACATTGATGTTAAGAATTTGAAGATTACAACCCTTATTAGGGTTATTTTATATATCTCAAAGGGGGTATCAGGAAAAATTTCAAAGTATATTCAGAGGTTTTGTGAAGGAGGAGTTAGAGCAAGGGGAGGGGAATTATCTTTAATTTGGGAGACTGCTTTCGTTTTTCGGGACTCCTAGAAAGGACCTCTTGAAAGTAATTTTCATTTTCATCATGGATAGTGACAAATGCCTTCACCTTCACCATTGTGTAATCCATTTAATTTGACCCATCATAAAAGCTTTGAGATATTGAGCTTCACCAGTTAATATGTTGAATATTTTCGGTAGTATTTGGGGTAGGGTCTGGGGGGACTTTCTTGGGGGTTTTCTATGCATTGCCTATTGGAATAAGCTTTAATACTAACACAAGGATAATATAATACCTGACTGTCTGGACTCTTGCGAAGGGAGGATTTTAGCATCGACAAAAAAACACCACAGCGTGGTTCGAAAGATGTTTTGATGTACGACTGATTGTGCTGGCTGCTAATAAATCGGGATAAATATTCACAAGAATTTTTTTATATAAATTTCTTAAAGTGTTGCTGTTGTTTTGCCCCAAGTATTACAAATGAGAAATCCCAGATTAATTGGTTAGGCAAGTATGATCTCCATATTTCAGCAATATTACAAAGAAACTGAAGTCCGTACAGTATTATGTTTCAACAACATTGCCATATAGCGTAATTGGGCAAATGTTGGAGAGGCTTCTAACTTCAAAATAGTGATTCCTAAGCTCTGAACTTTTTTTTTCAAATTTTTAAGAAGCTGAGGGATACTCCTATTTAGTAAAGCTAAGTCTTCTGTTAAAATATGTATTATTTAAATAGACTAGATTTGTCCAGCAAAATAATGAAACATGCACTAGAGTGCATAAAATAGAACATAAAAATAAGTTCCTAATGATCAATATGAAATATCCATAATCTCATATTTTGCCCCGTTTTGAAATATCAGCTAATTTTGAAGTTAGAACCATTTGCTGCAATTTTTGTGCCACGAGTAACTAAAACACTAAATAAATAAACTAAGAAACATTTCTAATGCTTATGCTGTTGTTCTAAATCAAATGTCTTAGCCCCATTTATTAGGCAACATTAGGTAAGATTAAATTTCAATAAGTATTTATAGACATTTCTTAGGTGTAATTGTTGTATTTTCTATATATTACCCGAAGTTTTGTTATTCCACTTTTATTTTATGATGTTTAAACCATAAAAATCTATGTAATATGCATCAAGTTCACCCGTTTGCTCATCAAAAGAAAATTTTGCTCGTTAACTAAAATTATGTAGCTTTCCAATTGTGTATATTTGTTACATTACTGTTTTAGTGAAAGCTGAAATGCATGCCAAACTTGATGATTTAATCGACAATATTAGTTATTTTGACAATTTTTAAGTGCTTAGTCGAAACTTGAAAAAACGTTAGACTGTGTTTGGTGTTGGAAGGGGTGTACTCGAGAAGTGTACTTTAAAGTAAAATTCACATATTCTGACACAGTTTACTCAAATGTGCGCTTATTTTGAGTAAATAGCCCATCGGGGGGGGGGGGGGGGGTCATTGGCCTTCTTACATTTCCTGTGGTTGTCTGTAGTGGGACCAGTCATCTCTGGATTGTACAATTATACAGAGGACCAAACATATAAAAAATAAATTTTGTTTTTCAATAGCTGTTCACTGTTTATTAATTTTAAGAAATAGAAATATGACTTTGTTATCAACAATAATTCTTTTTCTTTTTTTATTTATTTTCCTACCACTTAGTATTTAGACTGTAAATAAACATTTTAAAAATTAAATTAATGAAAGAATGTCTTCTAGAACAGAAAAGGAAAAACAGAAGCTGCTCCAAGAGAAATGCCAAACTGCCTTGAACATAATGCTCAGAGATGATGATAATAAATACTGTGTTGATTGTGATGCTAAAGGTAAGACTAACTTTTAATAGGCTAGTCTTCACAAGGGGAGTTTAGGCTAGTAAGGGAAGACCTGAAAATAACTTTGTTTTGGTCTCACTGCCATAGAGCAACTTTTTGGTAGCATTCACATCTGTGGGTTTTGATGAATGAAAAACTATAGGCCTAGTCTAATAACAAAGGAGTCAGGTAAATTGGCCTATATTACCTGGGTTGCATATTTTTTTTTAAGGCCTACTGGATAAGGGACAAAGTAAACTACTTAATTTATCACTTGTCAGACCTAGATTGCTATTGCAAATCAGCTAATATATAGACTTGAGCTGAATTTTGAAAAGTGCAAGGTTCTACATTTGAAAGAAATAAACTACAATGACAATATTCAATGTTATCAAATTGTGGTGAGAGACAACCAATTTCCAAGAGTCCCTCAGGTAGAGATTAGGGCTGTTGTGGATAAAGAGCTCAAATTCACTCACCACACCTGAGCTGTAGTAGCAGGGGCTTACCAGACTTGGTATTTTAGGCCAAAGCATACAATTACTAGTAGATACCTAGTAAATGTGACAAACCCTTATATCAAAAATTAGTGAGACCTAGATTAGAATATAGGCCTAGAATGTGCATTGCCATGCCCATTAACAAAACAGCAAATGGCTCTTGAATCTGTTCAGAGATAGGCAACTAAGTGTATAAAGGGTCCCAAGGATAAAGAGTATGAATGTCAACTTCAGACCCTGAAGCTGTCAACTCTGACATACTGTCAAAACAGAGGCAATATGATAATTACCTTAAAATTATTATTATTATTACCTTAAAATTGCAGCTTGGAGCAATATAAGGATTAATATTGTATATTATAACTTAAAGGATAAGACCTATAAGTTGCTCCAGTCTGACAACAAAGATATGTTTGAACCTGCTGATCATCAAGTACCAGAGGTCATTCAGCAAAGCAGTTCTGCAAGCATGCCAAGACAAGAAAAAGAAACAATTTTGGTAAAATTCCAGTTAATTGACTTCTTGCTATCTCGGAAAGGGTCTAGTTTAGGAAAATGAAACTTTCAGGGATGAATCTATTGACTAAAGTATGTCCCAGGAAGGTATTTTGAAGCAACTACCTCCACTCCTTCTCCCTCTAGAGGGCCCTGACCTTTGATGACCTTTAAAAATATGCATGCTATAGAAGTGAAACCTTGCAAAATAGTCTGCTTAATTGAAGTACCACAAAATTGTTTTCAGCTTCATAACTTTGCTCAATTCCATTTTATAAGGTTTTAAAGATATGCAAATACATTCCCTAAATTTAGAAAAAAAAAACATTGATATGGCTCAAAATTCTACTCAAATAACAGGAATTGCATTTTCAGAACTAAAGGCAGAGAAAAAGCAACTAGTAACTGAAAATTAAGGTAAAATGTTGTATAGTCAAAATTTCAATAGGTATAGACCTGTCATTTAGGCAAATTTCAGGGCCCTCTAGAGGGAGAAGGAGTAGAAATGGGTACTTTAAAATACCTGCCTGGGACATACTTTAGCCTGTAGACCCATCCCTGAAAGTTTCATTTTCCTAACCTAAACCCTTTCCAAGATAGCAAGAAGTCAATTAACTAGAATTTTACCACAATTTCTTCAACAATCAAATCATAAGTTTGTGGAATGGCCTATGCAAGATGATGGTGGGATCTATAACAATTAATAGATTCAAATCTCAACAAGGAATGGGAAAAAACCATGGCTCTCTCAATGGGATGCAACAGACATCCCATGGCCCCATCATCACTAACTGGTGAGTAAATTTTGTGCAGTTAATATATTGATTTACCAATAAAGTGAACATACAACTTGATGCCTTTTTTATGTTCTTTACATATATAATAATTGCTTCTGTGGCAAATTCAAATTTAAGCACTTTTTGAGCTCTTAAAAATTACAAATTTTCAACCAAAGTATGAGTTCTTGGTCATTTTCAACAAAATAATACTATGCTTTCTCAGCACTGTTTCCTTGGTCATTTTCAACAAAATAATGTTATCTTTTATCCCTGCCAAAATTATTTATAGTTAGGTCAGGTTGGGTTAGGTCAAAAAGTGCTTAAATTTGAATTTATGGTAGAAGCAACTATTATATTCACAAAGAACATAAAAAAAGTCATCAAGTGGTATGTTCACTTTATTGATAAGTCAATTATATGAACTGCAGAAATTTACCAACTTGTTTACACTGGATTTATCCATTTCACTAGCAAGTACAATTTACAGTAATTAAAGTTATTTATGGCATCAGTTTAGCAGGTCTACTCCACATAAGGAAATAGAATAAAAAACAAAAACTGTCCTTATTTCACAGTACAGCATATCTGATAAATTTTGTCAGCAGATTCTCTATTGGTAAACTACTTTCATGACCCCCCTCCCCTAGTGTGCACATTCCCCTAGTGTGCCCAAATTACATATTTTCTGTGCATTTTTCTTTTTCTTGATTTCATCAATATTGGTTGAGTTTGTAGATATTAAATCAAAACAAAAGAGTGGCATACTGCAAAATGCACTGAACATGCAGCCTGCAGGTTAATTTGGGCTACATGGTTTTATAGGCTACTTACTTTTAGGTTTTCACTTTTATCTTATCAAGGCATTTACCTGAATAGTATCTTTGGTGGTCTTGGGCCAATTAGTGTGGCACTTCTATACCCTGGGGAAAGTACACTTGTCAGAACACTGCTGGTTGTAGGAAACCAACAGGTTTTTATTATGTTTGGTTGTTTGGCATGTCTTTGTTTCTGTGTTTGGGCTGTTGCATTGATTATTTATTTTTTTCACTATATTAATCCAGGTTGGGTCCAGTGGTGGTGGAAATTTTTTTTTTAGAGATTTTCCCCCAACAGACCTTTACCCTGGTCCAGGTTTTTAACCTGATATTGTTCTTTATTTATGTATTTTTTCCAAGTGGTTTGTACTTGTAGAATTCTCTGAAACTGGTGCTTTACTGAAATCCAGTACCAGTTTAACAAAACAGGAATTTGAGCAGCAAAGTACTTAAGTAGCCAGCATAGTTTTCTCTACAGTACTAGTGTTACAGAATTGTACAAATACAGGGAAATTTTGCAAGTCAATTTGTTTGAAACAGTTTTGTAGATAATTGTTGCATAGACTGTGAAATTTTGTTTTTGTTTTAAGTTTAAAATTTGCTCTTTACATCCATCAGAGAAAATATTAATATTATTATTAATAAGATTATTAATAATTATATTAATAATTATGAATAAGAATTAATACATTAAACCTTACAAAGCAATATTTTCTAACTTAGGCAAAGAAACTAAAGAAGCTAACATAGGTTTTTGTTAAAAATCGCACTTCTCTTTAAATTTGACTTGTAAAAATTTGCAGTATTGTCACATAAAGAGTCCAAGGGGTGTATTATCCTGGTATCTTTTTGGAGTTACAGAATTTAATTTGGAATGTTGTCCTATGTGAAATAGTTTAGTCTAAATGTTGTTTTGCACCTGTCAATCTATGATAAAATCAATCATTTTTTTCTATATTTGATAGTACAATGAATGCTCAAACCACAACACCAAATGCATGGTCAGTTAACCCTCTCCAGAAAAGCAACTTTTCAAAAGATACATCTGTTATAGTATCTTGTATGTTAAAATCCAGTTTTCTTTTAAATTACATCTTATTTTAATATTATTTTTTGTTGCTTAAAAAAAGCACTAGGTATGATGATTTCATTTCAAAGGTCTCCTATCCCAACATTATATAATCACAGGTTTGGTACAATCACCCCTCAGGAAAATAAGAAAAAAGACTAATTTTCTTGAGTGTTCAAGATGGGGGACTGTAATTCTCCTACATTGGGTGTTTGATCATGGTGATTCCAATGGTGCCTTTTTTTTCAATCTGACACCATTTTCAAGAGTTCCAGGCTCATTTTGAAATCCCCTTTCATTTGTTTTGCTATGAACTTCTGATATTAACGTTAGCTGAAATAACTGTTTCTATCCCTGAATCAGCTTCAAATGGTGATTTTTCCTTCCTTGACAGTTTTTTTTCACCTTTCAGAACTTACGGTTACTATGGGCTGTAGTTGGCTCTAAAATCATGATTGGTTTTAGTTAAATATTTTTAGTATTTGTCGAGTGGTAAAGGTTAAACACAGGGGCAAATTTGAAGGAAGCCATGTAAAAGTCTTTAGAGCTTTTTTCAAAATGAGGGAGTGGCTCAAAATCCCTGCTTAGGGTCTAAGGCCAGGAAGAATTGGTTGTCTCTATTAGAAAAATATTTTTCCAGTATTTTTATGGCACTTGGTATTAACCAAGTGACATAGCAATCACAAATTCTGTTGGTCTGTTGGTCCTGGTTTTGCTACTTTAGGCACTTCCAGGTAACTAGGACAATGAAATTTGGCAGCCGTATCAGGGACCAGACCAGATTAAATGAGAAATAGTCGTTTTCCCGATTTGACCATCAGGGGGGAGTGGGGGGCCTGTTAATTCAGAAAAAATAGAAAAATTGAAGTATTTTTAACTTACAAATGGTTGATCAGATCTTAATGAAATTTGATGTTTGGAAGGATATCGTGTCTCAGAGCTCTTATTTTAAATCCCGACCGGATCTGGTGACTTTGGGGGGGGGGGGGGGTTGGGAGGGGAAACCTAATATCTTGGAAAACACTTAGAGTGGAGGGATTGGGATGAAACTTGGTGGGAAAAATAAGCACAAGTCTTAGATACATGATTGAAATAACCGGAACGGATCCGCTCTCTTTGGGGTAGTTGGGGGGGGGGTTAATTCTGAAAAATTAGAAAAAATAAGGTATTTTTAACTTATGAATGGGTGATCAGATCTCAATGAGATTTGATATTTAGAAGGATATTGTGTCTCAGAGCTCTTATTTTAAATCCCGAGCAGATCTGGTGACATTGGGGAGGGGGGAGTTGGGAGGGGGAAACCTAAAACTTGGAAAACACTTAGAGTGGAGGGATCGGGATGAAACTTGGTGGGGAAAATAAGCACAAGTCCTAGATACATGATTGACATAACCGGGACGGATCCGCTCCTTTTGGGGTAGTTGGGGGGAGGGGTTAGTTCTGAAAAATTAGAAAAAATGAGGTATTTTTAACTTACGAACGGGTTATCAGATCTCAATGAAATTTGATATTTAGAAGGATATCGTGTCTCAGAAATCTTATTTTAAATCCCGACCGGATCTCGTGACATTGGGGGGGGGGAGTTGAGAGGGGGAAACCTAAAACTTTTAAAACACTTAGAATGGAGGTATTGGGATGAAACTTGGTGAGAAAAATAAGCACAAGTCCTAGATACATGATTGACATAACCGGAACGAATCCGCTCTCTTTGGGGTAGTTGGGGGGGGGGTTAATTCTGAAAAATTAGAAAAAATGAGGTATTTTTAACTTACGAACGGGTGATCGGATCTCAATGAAATTTGATATTTAGAAGGATATCGTGTCTCAAAACTCTTATTTTAAGTCCCGACCGGATCTGGTGACATTGGGGGGAGTTTTTGAAGGGGGAACCTAAAATCATGGAAAACGCTTAGATTGGAGGGATCGGGATGAAACTTGGTGGGGAAAATAAGCAAAAGTCTTAGATACGTGATTTACATAATTGGAATGGATCCGCTCAATTGGGGGGGGGGGGGTTAACTTTGAAAAATTACGTATTTTTATATTACGAAGGAGTAATCGGATCTTCATGAAACTTCATATTTAGAACGACCTCGTGACTCAGATCTCTTATTTTAAATCTCAACCGGATCCAGTGTAATTAGGGGGGGGGGGGCAGTTGAGGGGAACCCGAAATCTTAGAAAATACTTAAAGCAGTGAGATCAGGATGAAACTGGATGGGAAGAATAAAAAACCTGTCTAAGACACGTGACTGACATAACCGGACCGGATCTGCTCTCTTTGGTGGAGTTGGGGGAAGGGGTAATTTTGAAAATTGAGGTATTTGTAACTTGCAAAAGGGTGACCAGATCTTAATGAAATTTAATGTTTAGAAGGATCTTGCGCTTTTAAGCTCTAATTTTAAATTCCGACCAGATCCTGTGACATTGGGGGGAGTTGGAGGGGGAAACCAGAATTCTTGGAAAACGTGAAAATTGGGGTATTTTTATTTTACGAATAGGTGATCGGATCTTAATGAATTTTGATATTTAGAAGGACATCGTGACTCAGAGCTCTTATTTTAAATCCTGACCGGCGTTAAGCCTCTGATTTTCCTTTTAAATCACTTGGCTCTTAGGCTCTTTAAGCTCTTTGCTCTTAGCTCTTCTTGCCTCGTCTGAAGTGCCATATGAGCTCTTAGCTCTTGTTTTTTTCTGAATGGTATATGCTAGGCAATGTGGTTTATTTGAAGGAATTTTGATGAACTATGCAGAGTCGTTTTTCAAGATGGGGGGGATTCCTGTTTAGGGTTTTTTCAAAATAGGGGGGGCTCAAGACCTCATATTTATGGTTTTAGAACATGAAAGATTGGCAAAGTATCTTTGAGTTTCCATTGTCTGTCATTTCGGTCCCCTTTGTACAAGAATTGATGTTTGGTAGCGTGAAATGGCAGGAAAAGCCATTTTGTGACACAATTGTCCACATTTTGTGACACGCTGTGATACAATCTCTTTTGTGCTTAAACATGGCTCAAGACATAGTGATTTTTTTTCAAATGAGCCAATCACTGATTTAACATCATTACCACGAGAAAAGCTTTAAAAAAGAAGATGTATTCAAATTCATTCAAATTCATTTTATTTAAAAACATGCGACGGACAGAGCCGATTATTAGTTTTTATTGTCATGCACACACAAAATTATAATATATACAATTAACAATAATAATTGTCACATACACACGAAAATAAGTCGACAAGTATACACAACAATACTATGCATCACTACTTCCCAGGTGAAACATTGATTTACCTTGATGTTCAAACAGTTCGTGGTAATGAACTGTATGTAAGGAGTGACCCAGGTCGATAGTAACCAAAACTCTAAAAATGGAATTTTGATACAAATAGTTACATCAAAAGAATTGCATTTCAATGCTGATTTTAAATATATAAGTTTCATAAAGATTAGTTTTACCCATCAAAAGTTACGATTCTGAGAAAATTTGCCTCATTTTAGAAAATAGGCGGAAACACCCCCTAAAAGTCATACAATCTTAACGAAAATCACACCATCAGATTCAGCGTATCAGGGAAACTTATTATAGAAGTTTCAAGCTCCTATCTACAACAATGTGGAATTTTGCATTTTTTTGCCAGAAGACAGATCACAGATGCGTGTTTATTTGTTTTTTATGGCACTTGGTATTAACCAAGTGACATACAGCAATCGCTAATTGTGTCGGTCTGTCGGTCTGTCTGTCTGTCCCGGTTTTGCTACTTTAGGCACTTCCAGGTAAGCTAGGACGATGAAATTTGGCAGGAGTATCATGGACCGGGCCAGATTGAATTAGAAATAGTCGTTTTCCCGATTTGACCATTTGGGGAGGAGTGGGGGGCCGGTTAATTCGAAAAAAATTAGAAAAAATGAAGTATTTTTAACTTACGAATGGTTGATCAGATCTTAATGAAATTTGATGTTTGGAAGGATATCGTGTCTTAGAGCTCTTATTTTAAATCCCAACCGGATCTGGTGACTGGGAGGGGGAAACATAAAGTCTCGGAAAGCACTTAGAGTGGAGGGATTGGGATGAAACTTGGTGGGAAAAATAAGCACACGTCCTAGATACGCGATTTACATAACCAGAACGGATCCGCTCTCTTTGAGTTAGTGGGGGGAGGGTTAATTCTGAAGAATTAGAAAACATCACGTGCCATATTTTTAACTTACGAAGGAGTGATCGGATCTTCATGAAACTTCATATTTAGAAGGATTTCATAACCCAGATCTCTTATTTTGAATCTCAACCGGATCCAGCGTCATTGGGGGGGGGGGGGAAATCTTAGAAAATACTTAAAGCGGAGAGATCAGGATGAAACTGGATGGGAAGAATAAAAACAAGTCTAAGATACGTGAATGACATACCCGGACCAGATCCGCTTTCTTTGGTGGAGTTGTGGGGGGGGGGGGGTAATTCAGAAAAACGAGGTATTTGTAACTTACGAACGGGTGATCAGATCTTATTGAAATTTTATATTTAGAAGGAGCTTCTGCTTTAAAGCTCTTATTTTAAATTCCGATCAGATCCTGTCACATTGGGGGCAGTTGGATAGGGAAACCGGAATTCTTGAAAAACGTGAAAATTGGGGTATTTTTATCTTATGAATAGGTGATCGGATCTTAATGAAACTTGATATATAGAAGGATCTTATGTCTCAGATGCTCCATTTTTGACTCGAATTGGATCCAGGGACATAGGGGGTTGGAGGAGGGAAACAGAAATCTTGGAAAACGCTTAGAGTGGAGAGATCGGGATGAAACTTGATGGGAAGAATAAGTACAAGTTCTAGATACGTGATTGACATAATTGGAACGGATCTGTTCTCTTTGGAGGAGCTTGGGGGGGGGGGTGTTAATTGGGAAAAATTAGAAAAACTGAGGTATTTTTAACTTAAGAACGGGTGACCGGATCTTAATTAAATTTGGTATTTAGAAGGAATTCGTGTCTCAGAGCTCTTATTTCAAATCCCGACCAGATCTGTTGACATTGGGGGGGGGGGGTTGTAGGGGGAAATCGGAAATCTTGGAAAACGCTTAGAGTGGAAGAATCGGGATGAAGCTTGGTAGATAGAATAAGAAAATGTCGTAGATACGTGACTGACGTAACCGTACTGGATTTGCTCTCTTTGGGGGAGTCGGGGGGAGGGGTTCAGTGCTTTGGCGAGTTTGGTGCTTCTGGACGTACTAGGACGATGAATATTGGTAGGCGTGTCAGGGAGCATCACAAATTGACTTGATAAAGTCGTTGTCCCAGATTCGACAATCTGGGGGGCTAAAGGAAGAGGAAAAATTAGAAAAAATTAGGTATTTATAACTTACGAGTAGGTGATCAGATCTTAATGAATTTTGATATTTAGAAGGACATCGTGACTCGGAGCTCTTATTTTAAATCCCGACCGGCATTAAGCCTCTGATTTTCCTTCTAAATCAATCTATTGATTCTTAGAATTTTGTTAGAGCTCATACCATATGAGCTCTTGGCTCTTAGCTCTTTTGGCCTCGTCACAAGTGCCATATGAGCTCATAGCTTTTGTTTTTTTGTTGTTTTTTTCGTTTGTTTCTTTTCCAGGGTTGATCGTATCGACTCAGTGGTTCTAGAATGTCGTGATAGGGCTCGTTCTAACGGAAATCAAAAGTTCTAGTGCCCTTTTCAAGATAACAAAAAATTGGAGGGCACCTAGGCCCCCTCCCACGCTCATTTTCCCCCAAAGTCACCGGATCAAAATTCTGAGATAACTATTTTATTCACCATAGACGAAAAACATAATAACTATGTCTTTGGGGACGACTTACTCCTCCGCAGTCCCCGTGGGAGGGGCTGCAAGTTACAAACTTTGACCTGTGTTTACATATAGTAATGGTTCCTGGGAATTGTACAGACGTTTTCAGGAGGATTTTTTTTTGGTTTAGGGGGGGGGGGGTACGTGGGATGATATTTCCATATAGGAGCTTCTCATGGGAGAAGAGAATTTCAGCGAAGGGGGCAAAGGATTTTCTAGCATTATTTAAAAAACAATGAAAAAATAAATATGAAAAGTTTTTTCTACTGAAAGTGAAGAGCAGCATTACAACTTAAAACGAACAGAAATTATTACGCATATGAGGGGTTAACCTCCTCGTAATACCTTGCTCTTTACTCTAAAGTATTTTTAGTAATTTTAACTATTTATTCTACGGCCTTTGTGATTCAGGGGCCATTCTTAAGGAATTGGGACAAAATTTAAGCTTTAATGTAAAGAGCGAGGTATCGACGAGGGGTGAACCCCCTCATATACGCAATAAAAACATGCGAATATAGAAGTTCGTTACGCAAGTTAATTCGTAAGATACCTATATATTTTACTAATGAAAATGTTTGTAATAAATTACAAGTTCTAGCTGCCTTTCTAAGCAGTCAAAAAATTGGAGGGCAACTAGGTCTCGTCCCTCGCTCCTTTTTTCTCAAAATCTTCCGATTAAAACTATGAAAAAGCCATTTAGCCAAAAAAAAAATTAATATGCAAATTTCTTTTTAATTATTTATGTGCGGAGAGCCAAAATCAAAACATGCATTAATTCAAAAATGTCCAGAAATTAAATAATAAAAACAAGTTTTTTTTATGAAAGTAAGGAGCAACATTAAAGTTTAAAACGAACAGAAATTATTCCGTATATGAAAGGGGCTTTTCCTCCTCAACGCCCCGCTCTTTACGCTAAAGTTTTTTACTGTTTTAAACAGTAGAGTTAAGACAATGAGTCAAACTTTAGCATAAAGAGCGGGATGTTGAGGAGGAAAAGCCCCTTTCATATACGGAGTAATTTCTGCTCGTTTTAAGTTTTAATGTTGCTCCTTACTTTCATTTAAAAAAAAAAATTATTTAACCAAGATAGGTGACTGTAATTCTCCTTTGTGTTTGTTTTTGACCATGGTTATTCCAATTGTAGTTTTCATTCCGAGGATTTTTTATTTCAAACCGTCTTTTTAAACTTCTAGTAACAACAGGTGATAGTTTACTCTTTACTAGGTTACAACCACAGCTGCAATGACGACCAATTAAACAAACGCTGCTTTCTGCGTGGTGGTGATTTTGCTCATGACACAGCTCTCTTGTCTAATGTAAGAGAGGGGATATTGCTGAAAATCAATGAGCTTTCAAGCAAAGTGGAGTCACTCAAACTCAGTCCATCAATTTTTGTGTTAAAAAACAAAAATTTGTAAAACAGTGTAAACCAATTACCTGCCCCCTCTCACACTCCAAGGTGGAGCTGATGTGCTTGGGGAGATTGAAGAAATTAATTATTTTGAGAGCCTCATCAAGTCTTGAATACTGATGAAAGTCTTGAAAGCGAAATTACTACACGCATTACATTTACAGGAAGCATTTTTAGTAAACTTAGAGACCTGGGGAATAGTGCAACCTACTCCATGAAACTGATGCTCTTTATCTTTAGTAATAACGTCCTCTGAGTAATGATGGACGGATGTATATCTTGGGTCTAAATGAGCAGCTCAAATAATGAATCTTAGCAGTGGGCTGAATGGTGTCATTTTTTTATTTCCTAAGAGATGGATTGGATCTCTGGGACAAGCCATAATTAATGCCTCCGTACCTAGCCCTCTTAACGAGAAATCCACGTGCATAGCTTCGCCATGGCAGAAGGCGAGTTTAAAATACATTTTGTTAAATACTTTTAACAATGGTTCGGTCAAACTGTCCTTTGATAGATGCTGGCTGGTGCTGTCTGGGATCGGCGACAAGACTGATCAACCGATTCTTGTGAGTTGTATGGAAATGCATGACAATAATAATAAGTGTCTTACATCTGCGGCACTAAACATATTTCGCATTGTACAAAATGCTGTAATTTAGCAGGGGCGGGTCTAGAGCAAATTCTTGGGGGGGGGGGGGATTTGAAAAGGGTGCCAATGAGCAAAAAAAAGGTGCCAATAATTGACCAAAGTGGCAAATTTATTTTTAAAAAAGAGCAAAAAAAGAAAAATAAACAGGGAAAGAGGGCGCCAGAAAAAAAATCTTGGATCTTCTGGTGTAATGGAGAGTGCCGTTCAGAGACAAGCAATGTCAACCCTTGTTCACTGTAATGAGAATCGACAAAAGGTATTATTGGAACAAAATTCAATTTGAGGAACAATTAACTCTTTTGATGGCTTTTTCAGGAAAAGCACAGCTTGAAAAAGTCCGTTTAATGTTCAGTCCTAGTATTTACTTTTCAAGTGTGCAAAAAGTAATCTTGTCAACTGATCCTATTTTTTCTATACTTTTTTTTAGGTCCCAGATGGGCTTCTTGGAATATAGGTGTATTTCTTTGTATTCGTTGTGCTGGCATTCACCGGAATCTTGGAGTGCATATTTCAAAAGTTAAGTCTGTGAACTTAGATAGTTGGACGCCTGAACAGGTTGTGGTAAGTGAATGCTTATTTCCTATTAATCATTTTGTGTCCATGTAAGCTATCTCGTATATTACATGCCTACATTAGAAAGTTTAACCATGACATGGGGGAGGCATTGTTTGAATGCTCTGAGTTACCTAAAAGCCAAGAAGAGATAAGTTGAGGTGTTGTATTTGAAAAACCTGTAAATTATGTAGAAACGAATCAATGTCAATTTTTGCATTGTTTATTTATATGATTGGAAAAGAAGCTTCTTGAAATGGAGTTTTCTTACAATAATATGAAGCATGAGCTGTCTATTTTATAAAAGTTAAATATTTCATGAAAATTAAAAAGATGAATTTCATATACGATTTGGTGACTGTTCCTCTAAGATCGGACAATTTTTTTCTTGGGGGGGGGGTTGAGGAGAGAGCTACTCTATATTAGACATGTGAAAATAGATGTGCATATATCAATATGTTTGGGAAGGGGGAATAGAGGATTTTTCTTCACTGAAGAAATCCAAATGAATCTCATTTTGTGAGTTTCTGGGAGTGAAAGAATCTTTCAGGCAAATCTTGGAAGGGGATCTCCCTTTGCAAATGCAATTCGAATTTTTCAGCATACTGTCTAATTTTTTTTTTTTTTTAATGGTAGTGGTGGGTTCAATGCGAGTGAAAACTTGAATTCCTTCATGAGACAGTAAGTACATCTTTAAATAGCATAGACACACTAGATCTAACCCTTCAGGGAGGATCACTGGTTTTTTTATGGGGCCTAAAGTTTGGAAAGATTGTGATTATGGCAGTTAAATTCGAATTTGTCATCCATTTGTTTTGTTTTAGATTTTTCAAGGGATTAGGATGTCTTTTACCGATTAAAGGGAAAAGGAATACACATTTTCCGCCCCTCCTCTGTCTTTAGGAAAAAATTATTTTTTCAATTGAACATCCCAAGAAATGTGCGACAAAAAAATATATGCACGCTAAACAGCTCCATGCGTAGCTCATATTTAATTGATAATCCCGAAGCTTAGACTCCTTGTAAAAATCTGAAAAGGTAGCCCTATTTGAAACCAGGCGAATACCTTCAATATTACCTCTTGTCCTTGTATCATGGTAAACAATAATCATCCTACAAAGTATATCTGTAAAATAACCTGGAAGGCTTCCATTAAATATTCCTGCTCATAAACAAATGTGTGATAATAAACAAGCAATTCAGCTGCATCCATTATATCCATTTCTCAGCATCCCCTCATCATAAAACTCTATTCTCCTATTCGATAAAATTCTCAAAATAGCGTCATCGGTAAGGACGCATATAGGACAATTATCAAAAAGAAACAAAACACAGAAATAGTGCAAAATATTATGTGTATTGGAGAAAAATACATGGCGTTCTATTATAACCCCTTAGGGCTCACACCTGTGTTGGAAGGTGTGTGCAATTTATGTTCACATAGTGAAAATCTATAAATTTAGTCGAGAAGGGGGATAACCATTATTATAGTTGTGGTGGCTGAAGACGAGGGTCTCCAGCTACTTGTTTTTAGTTTTTGCACAAATTTGTTGAGACACAAAAGTCTGTTGATGGGCAAATGCATGACTCTAAATAGCAAACCTAAAATATTTTAGCCTTTTTCTTGTCAGATTGAATTGAATTAAGCTTTATTAAACAAAAAAAACACCATTTAATCATTTAACAAGCAGCTGTCCAAGAAAACTTTATTCTCCTATTCGATAAAATTCTCTAAATAGCGTCATCGGTAAGGACGAATATAGGACAAGTATCAAAAAGAAACAAAACGGAGAAATAGTGCAAAATATTATGTGTATTGGAGAAAAATACTGTAGGCCTAACAGTAAAACATCAAAGAAATATTTGATTTAGTTCTTGGATAGTGATTTGGTCTTCCCTTATGGCGTCCTATTATAACCCCTTTGGGCTCACACCTGTGTTGGAAGGTGTGTGCAATTTATGTTCACATAGTGAAAATCTATAAATTTTGTCGGGAAGGTGGATAACCATCATTATAGTTGTGGTGGCTTAAGACGTGGGTCTCCAGCTACTTGTTTTTAGTTTTTGCACAAATTTGTTGACTAAATGCATGACTAAATAGCAAATCTCAAATATTTTAGCTTTTTTTTTGTTTAATTGAATTGAATTAAGCTTTATTAAACAAAAAAAAAACACCATTTAATCATTTAACAAGTAGTTGTCCAAGAATAAACAAAGCTCTGAGGACGATCGACTACAACAATCAATATCCATAATAAATAAAATAAATATCAAAAATCAGTCTCTCTCGTCAGAAAAAAGAAAAAAAATATATAAATAAATAAAAATAAAAAAAGACCAAACAAATTATGGTTCTTACTTCTTTAATCTTTTCTTAAATTGCTGTAGGTGTTCAGCCGCCTTAATACTCGCCAGAAGCACATTCCAAGCACTCGGTCCCAAATGGTGAATCGTAAATCCTGCTTGAGTACTCTACCTATGCTCAATCACAAGTTCATCCACATTTCTAGTACTATATTAAGTATATTTTTTCACAGTTAAAAAAAAGTTTGGAAGAATAGAAAGATAAGTCTGCAAACCAAGATTAGAATATTGGAAGCTACAGTGATGACAGTGGTCAAATATGGCTCTGAAACATGAGCGCTCCAAAAAGCAGATGAAAATTTACTAGATGTTTTCCAGAGAAATTGCCTACAGATTGTTCTGGGTACCCGGCTGACTGACCTTATTTCAAACAGTAGGTTGTACGAAAAATGTGGTTCAATTCTACTTTCTAGGGCTATAATGAAAGAAAGGTTGAGATGACTAGGCCACGCTCTGTGGATGAAGGGTGACAGATTGCCGAAGATTGTCCTTTTTAGCCAACCGTGGGGCTACACGGAAAGCAGGCCGTCCTTGTCTGGGTAGGGAGGATGTCATAAATAAAGATTTAAAGGAAATGGGAACTTCCTGGGAGGGTGTAAAGAGGAGGCCTTGAATAGATTAGGTTGGAGGAGGAGCGTGCTCAGCTGTGTTGGCCTCAGGTGGCTCGGTGCTGCAGTGAGTTATGAGTAGTAGTAGTATACTCATGTAAGCAACTATTACTGTTTAAAAACATTGATATACAAACATTGAAATACAAAATTTGCTGCCTGATAATCCCTGAGCTGTCCAACGTTCGTCACTCTTAGCTTTCTATAGCACGCCTTTGTATCATTAAAATCTTTCACATATTCCCCAATTATTCTCACCACTTAATTCTGTAAAATTTGGATACGTTTATAATTAGAGCAGAATTTACTAGCCCATAAAACACAACTGTATAAAATATAAGGATTAACTATTGTATGAGATAAAAGAAGCAAAATTTAATTCAGAAGAAAATATTTCAAACAATGAATAACTCCAACTCCTCTAGCCACATTAGTAGCAACTAAATTGCTGTGCGTTTCCAAGATAAATTACAATCAACGTAAAAACCAAGATATCGCACATAATTTACCTGATTTAATGGCTCTCCTCTCGATAATTTTTTTTTTTAACTTGAATAGTAACTGAAACAAGCTCAAAAATTGCAAAAACTTTTTTGTGACAAAATTCAGGGTATCACGCTGCTAAAAATTTAGGTCCTGAAATGCCACTAGCCAACCTTATGCCTGGGTTTTCACTTCATAGGTCTATTGAACTTATTTTGAAAGGATCCAAGAAATGGCATCCCTTGTGGAGACTCTTCCAAATTGAGGTGGAGCATCTTTCAAAGTCGTTCTTCAAGTATTTAGTGCCAGGATTTTCCTGTCCCAGGTAATCCGAACATATTGTGATTCTGTGTGTCGGCTGTATGGGCTTGGGAAATGATGATTCTTTGTGCAAGTAGAGACAGCTTATCAAAGAGGGCCCTGGAGCAAGGGGGTGGGCCTGCTTGTGGAAAACAATCCCTCATGTCAGATCAGTTTTCTCCCTTAGAGGTTGTAAATGTACCTGATCAGTGATAAAACTAGTCCTTGGGGTACTAGTTTGGATCCTTTGAGTGATGTCAAGGTTTTAGGAGCCCTTGCAAAATGTTTAGACCTACATCTATAATTGGTAATTCGGGTAATTCATTACTTGAGTAGACGGATAGTAGAGCCAGGAGGTAACACGTTCTTAGGTTGGAAAATTACACTTGGCTATTTGTGTAGTAAAATTGGACGTGATTGAGATGCATGCTTCAAAAGAGGATCGAGGAGAAATTAATCCTAAAAGACGACCGGATCCGAAACTAACTTGCTTTTGATTTTGGATATGGTAATATAAAAGCCTCGTGTGTTGGTCAGAACGGGAAAGCTATCTACAGTTTTATTCAAGCGGTAGTGTGTTTCTCCTATAGGGAACGAAGCCAAAGCTGCCTAAACCCCTCAGCAATGCAGGTGGTAATCTTGCCTGGGTCGTCCTACACTGCGTTTGGAGTCATTGAGAGACACTCCTAATTAATCAATATGATTCTAACATAGATACTCTTAGGGAAAGTCCTAAACCCTATAGTCCCCAAATATATGTAAATGTATGAACAAATACCAATTTTAATGTCATCATTTTGTAGAGTATGCAACAGATGGGAAATAGTCGAGCAAGAGCGGTATATGAAGCAAATCTGCCAGATGCATTCAGAAGACCTCAAAATGATTCAGCTCTAGAACAGTTTATTCGAGCTAAATATGAGCATAAGAAATATATAGCAAGGTTAGCCATTTTTTTCAATTTCCTCTCTTTTTTCGATATTTTCTTCAAAATAAAATCTCGTGTTCTTTTATTTGCTACTTTTTAAGCAGGGTTCAATTTTCTTTCTTTGTGTAAATTCAAACACACTGGAAAAACACTCTTCCAGTATCTCAAGTTAGTAGTGTTTTCCTGTTGTTTTTACATCTGTGTATACCATTGTTCTATGGTTTTATCATTACATTCATGCATTCATTGATTACCAATTTTTTTCAACCATATTGAATAACAAAAAATCAAGTTTTTTTTAATGAATATAATGAATATAAATTTATTAAAAAAAATTAATGAATATAATGGATAATATTTTTTTTTACGGACATTAAAACTTCAAACGAACAGAAACTATTACGTATATGCGATGGGCTGCCTCCTCCTCAACTCACCGCTCTTTTATGTTAAAGTCTAAAGTGTTTTAAAAAACACTTCGTTTAGTTGAAAAACCTTTGTGTTTTGAGCAGTTTTTCTTAAGAAATTGGGACAATAAGTCAAACTTTCAGAATGTTACCTGAACTGTTTGAAAGATTCCTGTGGCAGTTTGTTTCAAACCATGGTTTACATATTTCAAAGCAAAGATCAATCTACTGATCCACCACAGGACATCATGACGTTTAGTCATGATTGCAGATTGCAGATGCTGTTTGGATTTTAAATATTTCATTATTATATTGCGTGAAAACTGTGCCGTTTTTCCATGATCCGTTGGTGTATACGTCAATAGCGTTTCCAGTTTGCCTGAACTGTTTTTTTGCCGGAAAACATTTGATTCTTAATAAGTTAGAAAAACTAAAAGAAAACTTGAAACATTGCCATAAATTCTCTAATAAAGAAACCAAAAGAAACATGGATCTTGCTGGAGGCTTACGCGAATTTCGCCAAATTTCCCGCATTAAAAAAGGATAAAGTTCATCCAGAGCCTTTGATGGCTCATAGGACGTTGAAGTGACGTTTCAGTTGTTTGGTCTTTTCTTACAGAGATAGGTTAGAAGCCTGTCACCCGACACGTCATAACTAACAAAAAGGCTATGGTTTGGAGAATTTTGAAAGCCGCTTAAAAAAAGATCCCTTGTAGTAAACGCGTTAGCATTGACTTGTTATGAGTAATGTACCTGTCATGTATTACTATTGCTTCTTAAGAGTTATAATACAAAATGAGCGTTTGTAGCGAATCGGGGAAAGGGTTCTTCGATTTCAAGTTATGAGATACGTTTCCATTTTTAAGGGCCAGAAACTGATGAGAATACAAGACTGGCACCATTTCAACATGTTATGTGGCCTCAAACGCTACACGGCATCAGATGAGAATTTCAAAGAACAGCCAAAACGTCCAAAAAATGTGCTTCAGAGGGAAGCTTGATAATTACGAACCCAGGGATAAAATATCCAAGTTACGCGAATGCTCCATATAATAAAGAGTATACAAAAAAAATAAACATGTGTCCATTTCAACGGGCTAAACTTCGTTGAAATAAGTATTTCTTGAGGATTATTCATTATAGATCCTTGAAATTTCAGCATGATCATCTTATGTCAAAACATATCAAGACCATCATTCACAATTGTTGCTTAGTTTCTAACAAAATTAGTCTACTATGGTTTCTAAGTTTTCTCATTACAAATCTAAACATAATATTGTATTATAGATTCCAAAAAGCAAAACATGAGTAGTAAGAAAACAGTTAAAGAAATAATCAGTAGACTCATACTAAACAAAAAATATTCATACCCTAACTCATTGTAAGGTAAAAAAAAGAAGGTAAAGAATACAGCATTGGACTTTACAGTCCCTACTGGTGGGGCTGATCTCTGTTTCACGGCCCGTCAGCCAGGAAGTTCAGTAGGAGGTTGGCGACTAGCCATCCTGTGCCTTTGCACACCCTACCTGTTTACCTTCCCTAGACTTCTCCAGGTACCCATTTAGAGCTGGGTTTACTCTGGCTATGCCTACAGAGTCACGCCACTGAGCCCCATTCCAAACTGAATAATCAGCAACGCCAGAGCTCGAACCCCTCTCCTCAAAGACATAAGATTTTAAGTCTTGTACTGTATAATTAAGCGGACAATTTAACATTCTGTTTGGTAGCTTCTGAAAACTAATCACTGTTATATACATTTGCTACGAAAAACATATGTCCTCAAAGATATGGGATTTCAAGTCTAACCTTATTGTACTGCGTGATTAAGCAGATGATTTAACATCTTGTGTGGTATCTTCTGAAAGCTAATCACTGTTATATACATTTGCTACGAAAAACGTATGTCTTCAAAGATATAGGATTTCAAGTCTAACGTCCTAACCTCATTGTACTGTGTGATTAAGCGGATAATTTAAAATCCTGTTTGATATCTTCGGAAAGCTAATCACAGTTGGTATCCATTATGTAAGAAAACATATTTTAGCAAAACTTTCTATAAATTCCTCCTGGAGGACGGATCATTCGATCTATTTTAGTTATGATCATCCCCTTGACTTTCCTCTCCTTGTATAGTTCTTGCTGCTATGTTATGCTGTTTTTTTTTTCAATTCCAGGGAATATGTTCCAACTCCACTCCCAAAAGTTAATTGGGAGGCAGAAATTGAAGCTGAGATTAGACGGAAGAAAGAGAAGAAAAGGGGGGATTCTACGCCACCTCCAGTTAGAGTTGAATTACCTCCTGTTAAGGTACCCTTGCCTGAGAGAGTGCCAACTCCTCCTTCAAAACAAAAGACAAAACCTGCTGCTGCAACACACAATGGAATTGGCAGTTCTGTTGATCTTCTCGGATTAGGTAATTCTTTGATTTCTTTGCAGTTGTTGTAATGCAAAATTACAGGAAATACATTTTGTATTGACTCTAAATTTATTTTACTTTTCTAAATTTTAATTTATTTTATTTAATTTTAATTTATTTTAAATTAAAATGCAAAAAAGTTGTTATATAAACCACATTATATTCTTTGTTTGGACATTTGTGCAGTATAAACTTCTTATATTAGGGAGGTTAAGCTATTGGAATAGTTCATTTTTTGTATTTTGAGAACGAGTTGGAGATCAACGGAGGAATATTGTAGGATGACCGAAATCGTATTCTTTGCTGGGGAATTCGTGCTCAACTTTCTGTGCTATAACCGTTTTCAAAAACTCTTACTTTTTGACTGCTGGTCAGTTTTTTAATGTCGATCGGTCTCTTGCATCATGAAACATACAGTAGTTTACTGTAAATGACCTGGTAAAATCACGAAACAAAAATCTTGCATGCACCAGAAAAAAGGGTTTTAGTAACTGAATTTTCGTCGAGCTTTATTTACAATAGGCATGTATGTCTATGTCCATGATGTGTGTTTGGGATTGCATAAGATGCCCGCTGCATCACTAAGCAACTTAGCTAAAATTAGAGCAAAATAAGAGTAAATAGATTACAGTAAAATAATTTTTCAAACTAAGTAAAGTAAAATAATTCATAAAAGTAAGTATAGTAGTTGAAAAACCTAAAATTAGGCTAAACTAAAATAATTTGACCAGTGTCCTCAGCTTTAATTGGCGCCTATTTTTTGCAGTGCCTAACAATGCTATGTCTAGTGTTGTAAAATTTCCGTAAAGTAAAAATTCGGTCAGTAAAACTGGTAAAATAAGGTACTCCCTAGGAGATATAGGGTATATTTGCAGTTTTTAGAGTCGCCCTGTTGCTACAAGACCAGTTGAGTATTTCTTTTTAAGCATAACTTTCAGCTTTTAATGAGATTTTTTAAGGATTCTGATTTTCCTGGGTTTAAAAGGTAATACTTCTTCATCTAGACTTTCACCAATTTAATTAACAGTCTAGTTTATCCCTTTGGTAATCTTGTGCCTAGGGTAATACCTCAGCACTTGGACAGTGCATGGTATCGGACATCCATTTTGTAAAAGAAAAATAAAGCGGGTCTGCATGCCAATGTATTAGCTACAATTATTCTGCATATTATGCAGTAAGAATTCATGTCCAATACATTCTGTCATCTGTCACCAGGAGCGTCGTTTGTGGTAGGGGGGTGCAAGGAGGGCAGCTACCCCACCCAAGCTATTTGGAGAAAACATTATTATATAGCCCATGCCCCTAGACTATCCGGATACGGACCCCTCTTGTACTCTCCATAAAAATGCTGAGCTACGCCCCTGCCCGTCACTTGTCTTTGTGGCTATGAAACCTGTTTTCTGAGATCTTACATTCAGATCAAAAACTTGAGTGTGTTCTGGCTTATTAATAAATATCGATAATTTTTGCCCAATCTTGCTGGTGAATAATCTTTTTTTTAATTTAGATCGTTTTTTTTGGTTTGTTTGACTCAGTCTTTCTTCTGCTCTGTTTCAAAAAATTAGTTTTCCTTCTGTTTTGAGCACTGAGGACGGCTGGGATGAAGCCCCTGACAAAATATCTGCTTCTATCATTTTCGTTTCTTTTCTGTCCACTGGCTGACATTACCCTCTTTTTTTTCACGGCTATTTTATTTTTTTATTTTTTTTTTTGTCACATGCCAATCCAGCTTGTAGCCCTTTCTGTCTTTAACAGCTTGCAGTAATTGATATAATTGATATAATTAATACACTTAATTGATCTGGTAACAAGAGACTCAGGTCAAATAGATGACTTTTTAACATAGCTGACGTAATACAGTTATACACAAAACAAAATCAATAAATCATAATCCAAACTGTATAAAATTAATGAATTTCAATGAGACAATTACACATCCAAAGTATATCCTCGTTTCAAAGCGTTTTATTACTGTACTCCAAACTAAGCAAATTTTATTTTGGAAAGGTCTTTTGCAACTCTTAAGTTAATTTTGAACCGTATTTTTCTGCACTTCAGAGGGCGTTTTAGATATAAACTTATATCTACCTCTTTTCACTTTTGTGCTGTGAAATTTGCAAGGCATCGTAAAATATGTCAGTAAAATATGTAAGATACTGGTAAAATCCGTAAAATACCGGTAAAATACGTAAAATATCGGCAAAATAGGTAAATTACCTAAAATAAGTAAAATATCCCTTTCCTTTCTATCAAAAATCCTCCCGATTCAACTCCTTTTTACCCTATCTCCACGACACCCCACCTCAAGCCCACTTGTTTTATCCCTCGTGCCTACCCTGTCAACGGGACTCAGGTCTGAGACTTTTTGCGTTTAATAATTGTCTTGTTGTAAATCCTAATTGATCTCACTTCCCCTCAACTGGAAACAAGTTGCACCTTCTTCGTCATACTTCATCCATATCCTTGCCCGTCCTCCCGCCTCCAAATCCCCGAGGTAAATCCTTCCCTTATCGTTCTTCTCCAAAGCATTATAATATTTCAATTAAAACCCCACAGAGGAAATTCTCAAACTCATCAAGTCTCTCTGTCGCAATTCCTCAATCGTTTTGTTTTTCCTAGAACTTTTAGTTACTAATGCTGAAAGCCTTAATTTTGAAAAGCTTACCGAAGTCGAGGTGCTTTCGAGTCACCTCTATATTATAGCTATTACTTAAGTACAGTCCCATGACCCAGGTTCCTTGTGCCTGAAAAATTGTTCAGAATTTACTAAACTCTGTCCTTTAGACCACCCAGTCGGAAAAAAGGTGACGGTGTTTTGTCCTTTACTAAGAGTTACTTTTACCCAAAGGTTATTCGAGTCCCTAGTTTATCCGCGTATGATGAAACCCTCTGGCTAAGTATTAGACCGAAAGTACTCACTCGCTCATTTAATATTATTGCAATAGCTGTTTTCTATTAATCCCCAAATCAAAATATCGATTTTATCGTGAGTTTTACCACTTGAATTTTATTCAGCAATTTTAGACAGCTGCTGATTTTGTTGCTTTTAAGTACTCCAATGCTGACCTTTCTTTAGTTGGACATGCCAACGACCATAAAATGGACTCTTTTTGCTCTTCACTTAAAGTAAAGCAAATTGTTAAAATACCAACGACTCTGGGAAATACCTTTCTTAAAGTTATTTCAACTAATATGTTTAATTTTTACAACCCTCCCTCAGCTTTGCCCCCATTAGGTGGGAGTTATCATCTTTCATCCCCCTTCTTCAAATTTAAAGCATTCTTTCTCAATAACTTATGGTGCTTATCGCTCCGTTCAAAATCCTGGTCTTCTTTCTTTTGGTATGTGGCTGAATACTGAAGATTGGTTTAATATTTATAACTAAAAAAAATCTTGATGAGAAAATAGTTACGTTCCAGAAAAAGCTAATTGATAAATATCAAATTTGTTTCCCAAAAAAAAAAGATTTAAAAAGTACTCCAGTGCTAAATCCTATATTAACCAAACCATAAAGGCACTAATTATAACCAAATTGAGGGTTTTCAAATATGGTAAACTGGATGAAGCCAATAAACTAAGAAAATCAATTAAAAGAGAAATTCACAAATTGGCACAGGTGGAATTGTACTACACAAATAAAGTCGAAGAAATATTCACTAAGAAACCAAAAAATTGGTATCCTGAGGTTAAAAAGCTGAGTGGTAGGAAGCTTGAGCAGCTTAACTTTAATCTACTCGACTCCCCTGATGTTACTGCCAATAATCTAAATAAATTCCTCGCTTCCATTGTCAAAGCCTTCCAGCATTGTTAGACCAATTACCAACAGGAGCCCTATCCCCTTCTTATCCACTGTTTCCCCGTATGAGATAGAAAGAAGAATTAAAAAACTAAGAAAAACAAGCGTTTGTCCTTTGGATATCCCTTTTCTTCTTATTAGTGGCTTTGGTGACTTTCTTTCTAAGTCCTTGTCTTTCCTGTTTAACGAGATTACTGGGTCTGGTCGAATTTCAACAATTGGGAAACAGGGTTTCATACCCCCTTTGAAAAAGAAAAACAGAAAGCCTGGTTTTGAAGATGTTCGTCCTATTATTCTTACTCCTATTTTCTCGAAACTTTATGAAGGATTCCTTGCAGATTCGCTAAAGAAAACAGGAGCTAAGAGCTCATATGGCACTTGTGATGAGGCAAGAAGAGCTAAGAGCCAAGAGCTCATTTGGTATGAGCTCTAACAAAATTCTAAGAATCAATAGATTGATTTAAAAGGAAAATCAGAGGCTTAATGCCGGTCAGGATTTAAAATAAGAGCTCTGAGTCACGATGTTCTTCTAAAGATCAAAATTCATTAAGATCCGATCACCTATTTGTACGATAAAAAATACCCCAATTTTCACGTTTTCCAAGAATTCCGGTTTCCCTCTCAAACTCCCCCCAATGTCACGGGATCTGGTCGGAATTTAAAATTAGAGCTTTAAAGCACAAGATCCTTCTAAATATCAAATTTCGTTAAGATCTGGTCACCCTTTCGTAAGTTACAAATGCCTCAATTTTCAAAATTCCCCCCCCCCCGACTCCACCAAAGAGAGCAGATCCGGTCCGGTTATGTCATTCACGTATCTTAGACAGGCTTTTATTCTTCCCGTCCAATTTCCTCCTGATCTCTCCGCTTTAAGTATTTTCTAAGATTTCCGGTCTCCCCCAACTGCCCCCCCCCCCAATGACGCTGGATCCGGTTGAGATTTAAAATAAGAGATCTAAGTTACGAGGTCCTTCTAAATGTGAAGTTTCATGAAGATCCGATCTTCGTAAGTTAAAAATTCTTTTTTCTATTTTTTTTTAGAATTAACCCCCCCCCCCAATAGAGCGGATCCGTTCCAATTATGTAAATCACGTATCTAAGACTTCTGCTTATTTTTCCCACCAAGTTTCATCCCGATCCCTCCAATCTAAGCGTTTTCCATGATTTTAGGCTCCCCCACCCCAAACTCCCCCCAATGTCACCAGATCCGGTCGGAATTTAAAGTAAGCGCTCTGAGACACGATATCCTTCTAAATATCAAATTTCATTGAGATCCGGTCACCTGTTCGTAAGTTAAAAATACCTAATTTTGTGTATTTTTCATAATTACCCCCCCCCCCCCCCAACTACCCCAAAGAGAGCGGATCTGTTCCGGTTATGTCAATCATGTATCTAGGACGTGTGCTTATTTTTCCCACCAAGTTTCATCCCGATCCCTCCGTTCAAAGTGTTTTCCAAGATTTTAGTTTCCCCCCTCCCAACTCTCCTTCCCCAATGTCACCAGATCCGATCGGGATTTAAAATAACAGCTCTGAGACACGATATCCTTCTAAACATCAAATTTCATTAAGATCTGATCAACCGTTCGTAAGTTAAAAATATTTCATTTTTTCTATTCTTTCCGAATTAACGGGCCCCCCACTCCCCCCTCAGATGGTCAAATCGGGAAAACGATTATTTCTGATTTAATCTGGTCCGGTCCCTGATACGCCTGCCAAATTCCATCGTCCTAGCTTACCTGGAAGTGCCTAAAGTAGCAAAACCGGGACCGACAGACAGACCGACAGAATTTGCGATTGCTATATGTCACTTGGCTAATCCCAAGTGCCATAAAAATCCTACGTCCTACTAACCTTAGGCAATTCGGGAACCTAAAATCCACTTCTACTTCTCACTACCTCGTTTCTCTCATTGACCACTTCGGGAAAATCTTCGAAAAGCCTAATTCTGGGTTAAATCTAAGTTCTATTGACCTTTAGAAAGCATTTGACCTTGTTGAACACAATATTTTAATTCAGAAACTTGTAGGCGAATTCAATATTGATCCCTTACTGGTGAAATTGCCTGCCTCCTTCTTAACAAATAGGTCGCAGGCTGTCAAACGCCAGAGTTATTATTCAAATCATCTCCCTCTCCACAATGGTATACCTCAGGGTACTCTCCTAGGCCCCTCCTTTTTTCAGTCATGATTAACAGCCTCACGAAGGAATTTCCTGACCGATGAAAATTTATTGATGACCTAACGGTGGTTGAAACTTGCTTCAGGAATTTGATAAGCGACTCTATGAGTGACCCTATGATAACGACCCCCAATGAAATTGGAGATGAGGCCTTGAATTTAGACATGACAGTAAACCCATGATGATGCCGATTTGTATCCTCAAATCTTCGCCCTGTTTTCTTATTCCTGTCCCTCCTGAAATTTTTGTTGCCTCGTTTAAACTACTTGGCGTCACAATTTCTTCAAATTTAAAGGGGGATATCGATGTTAAAGACATCATCCATAGAGCTATCGCTCATGTGTCTATCGCCCTCCTTAAGCTCCTAAATGAATTTAGCGTCCCCCTTCCCCACTCTTTAAGGATTTACACGTCTTTTGTCCCGCCCGATTCTCAAATGTGCTTGTCCAGTTTGGCACCCTGGTATCTCTCGTGAAGAATCTGAAAAAGTTAAATCGATGCAAAAAAGAGGCTAGCGAATAGTTTACAAAGAAGGCAAGGCGCCATGCTCTCTGCTCCTAAAAAAAAGCTAGTTTGGAAACCCTTGAGGGAAGGAGGGTTTCGTTGTGCCTCCGTTTTGCAAAAAAAATGCAATGACAAACCCTTGGACGGCAGGTATTTTCCCCAAATGTCATTCCCCATCTAGATTACGGCTGCCTCGAGCTGTTTCTAAGCCCATCCTTATTTTTTCCCCATTCGCTGCGTTATTTGCGGATATGAAAGAACTTTCCCCTTCATCACAGAAAATAAAATGAATAAAATACCCCACTAGTTCTCTCTTTCTATTCTCTCTCCTTTTTCTTATTGGTTGATGGTGCTACCCAGGCTTTTGCACTTATTTGCTTGTTTCTCCCTCCTCCTCCCTCATTTTTCGGTTTTCTTTTAATTTTTACATATTTTATATTTTGTTCTCTTTTTTGTGTTTATTCACTTATTTTTGTTCCTTTTTTTTCATCAGTTTTTATTTTTTAATTCTTCTATTGACTTTATGCAGTTAAATTATTGACACTTTTTAGTGTCCCTTTTAGTTTATATATATATATATATATATATATATATATATATATATATATATATATATATATATATATATATATATATATACTCATATCTTGTTCTTTTTTGTATTTGTTCGCTTATTTTGCCCCCCCCCCTCCCCTTTTTTTAATGTCCCTTTTAATTCTTTTTCTGACTTGTATTTGTTTAAGTTTAGTTTGACCAGTTTTATCTGTTTAACTTTTTAATTGACTTATTGTTGTTTAATTATTGACTCATAAATGGTTATTCATTATGTTTTTTCTTTTTCGTTTTTTTTTTTCATTTTTGTCAGTGATAGTACAACCATATGATTTTTCGAAGTCCGAATTGGGCCCTTTGTAGGCTTGTGATAGAGATTTTTTTTTAAGTAAATGTCTTATCTTATCTTCCTACGTGGTATGAGCGAGTTGCAGCGGCTAACATGGCTTTTATCCGCTCCTACGCGGGCTGCTGTCAGCTCTGCCCTCCAAGGACTCACAGTTGTAGCGTTTGAGACTAGTGAGCAGTACAAAGACGCTGGGGTGATAAGAATGGAACGTGACTTTAAAGCTGTTGAAAAGGCTATCCACTTTCTCCTGGATTTTTACCATTCACAAAGGAGCCATTTTTCGGGAATATAGTAACTGCGAGTGAGCAGGTGGACGTAGACGAGGCTATACCAATAGGTCGGAAAATCCTGAATGATTCGACTGGAAAAGACGCTAACACTCACACTTTCAAGAAGAAAGCAACTGATATTACTATGAGAGTGCAAAGGAACCTGAAGTTAGCAGCATAACTGCCTACCGTTGACCCTGATTTGACAAGGGCTGGTCACTGTTGCAAAGAGTTCAGATGAAGAACTCCAGACGTTTTTTCAATTACGAACTCTGCATCCCGCCACCTTCGTTATTTGACCCTAATGGTCCCCTTCAGTTGGCGGACAGACTAGCGCTTGCCAGTGCGATCTGGTGCGAAGTTGAAGGTCTGCAACCAAAGACAGATTGCGGGCTTAAAAGTTAGTATAAACCTCAGTATGTACTAGATTGTAAGGCCCTTCAACATCGTTTGCCTTGGGAGAAGTGCAGCATGTACGCGGTACCAAATATGTGGACTATGTTAAGCAGAGATATGGATGCGCTTTCATAGCGTTTGACAGATATTTATTTGGACCCTCAATCAAAGACGTGACGCATGGGAGGAGGAGCAGGTGTAAAGGCTCCTAAAATCAGCATTCAGCCGCATATGCCTTCTTTATAAAAAAAGATGATTTCCTTAGCAACGCAGAAAACAAGCAGGCAACCATCAACATGCTGCCCTGCTACCTTAACGATGCTGGATGTAAAGTGGTCCAGTCGCCAGCCGATGCTGACCTGCTGATTGTGATGACTGTGGTCAAGTCGGAAGAATGTTTTAATAGGAAAAGATACAGACTTACTAGTCCTTTTACTGTACCACACGAAGCGAGACTGTAAACTGATATTTCACGAAGCGAGACCGTAAACCGTTTTTTTTCCATTCCCAGTCAAAGTTACAGAAAATTGGATGCCGTGTATGGGATATATTGGCAGCTATAAACTGAAACTCGGTGACACGCTTTGTGACAAAATTCTTATCCTCTATGCATTCTCGGGTGCGATTCGACTTCGTGAATTTATGGCATAGGAATATCTACACCGCTGAACCACGCAAAAAAAAAGAATTAAAATTGCCAGGATATCGCCCGACTATTCCTAGATTCAGCTTCCACAAAAGACGACATTAGAAAAGCTGGAGAGACGGCCATGCTTATTTTATTTAATACTGCAGAAAATGAAACAAGTCTTGACCATGTCCTCTACAGGAAACGCCTCGAAACAGTTGGAAGTCCTGGGAAGTATATAGATGCAAAAACGCTCCCACCAGCAAGTGATGTCTGCAAGTATTATTTACTCCGAGCATACCTCCAAGTCCCAGCTTGGAAAAATGTTGAATGTCGACTGGATCCTTTGGAGTATGGCTAGATTGGGTGGAAAGGAGAATTACGACTTGTGCATTCAGATAGATCACTGGCCTCCCTTCTCTTCTCTTAGTCTTTCAGTGTAATTGCAAGAGCAAGTGCTGTACGCTGCGATGTTCTTGCAAAAAGCATGGTGTACCTGGATTTGTGGCAATTGTAAAGGAACAAGCTGTTTTAACTGTGAAACAGTTGGTTCCGGAAACCTTGAAGACGATGGTAGCGAAAAAAAAAGACCAAATTGTTGAATAGCTTTGCCACTATCCAATGACTATCTGTGTTACTGTGATTTTTATCTGACTTATGTAATTGATCCCTGTGTTGCATTATATCTGAGTATATTGATCTCTTTTTTGGATCAAGTGTTTTCTTTCAGCTTTGGGAAGCTCTTTGACAGAATACTTTTTTTCTTTGTTGCCAAATATGCGTTTCAACTTCTGCTCCTCCTCATTTTTACTCGCTTTCACAAAACAGAGGTTCCAGGCTTACTGGACTCTACCTGGACCCAGTCTTGGTTGTTACCAAGGTGCGAGGCTGCAAATGTTTTGCCATAGGCCAAGTTTAATATACACCTGCAGTCTGAACCTATCCCGCAACCTCATTCTCTCTCAAAGCTTTAAGCCCCAAACAATTCTTTTGACTTTAAACATTTATTTTCATGTTCATCAGTAAAAAAAAAATAAGAGAAAAGACATATCTAACCACATTTGCTGGGATTTACTCAATCAACATTTTTTGCCTCAACCTTAAATTTAACCTCAAGAAACCCAAATTTGTGAAAGAGCTAGAGCGGTGAACTTTTTGGATTCGGAATCAGCACCTATTTTTTGGTAGGATAATGAAAGAATCATTTGTATAGCAATTTCTTTAAGGGTGACCCATTTTTCACAATTTTTCTTGAACCTGTCCCCCAACCTCTCTCAAAGTTTTAAGTCCCAAACAATTCTTTTGACTTTAAACATTTAGTTTCATGTTCATCAGCAAAAAAAGAACGTAGAAATGACGTATCTAATCGCATTTGTGCTGGTATTTGCACAGTTAACATTTTTTGTCTGAACCTCAAATAACTCGAATTTGTGAAAGAGCTAGAGCGGCAAACTTTGGATTCGAAATCAGTACATATATTTAAGTCAAGTTTTGAAATAATCATTTGTATTGAAATTTGTTTGAGGTTAACCCCTTTTTTCCACAATTTTCCTTGACTATATTTAGTTTTTGGATTTTGAGATAGATACTCTACAACAATCTTCCCAAACAGCTTCGATTTGTTTACAAAATGGTCTAACAACGGCAGTTAACAATTTTTGTTTAGATAGTGGAAACATGACTATTGGGAAAATAGTTTGCTAACAGTTCTTATTTGGGCTATGGAAAAAAGCCTTATATCGTATGAAATTAATTTGCGGGAATTATTGTTTGGTTAATAGGCTAGTGATTTATCTTCATCTTCTCTGGATTAAATAAAAAACAAATTTTTTATACTGAAAGTAAGGAGCAACATTAAAACTCACAGAATAAACGAACAGAAATTATTCCGTATATGAAGAGTTGCCCCCTCCCCAATACCTTGCTCTTTACGCTAAACCTGTTAACACTTTTAAAAAAGCTTCCTACTATAATTAAACGGCCCCTGTAATTCAGTAGCTGTTCTTAAAAATTGGGACAAACGGTCAAATTTTAGCGCGAAGAGCAAGGTATTGAGGAGGGGCAATCCTTTATATACGAAATAATTTCTGTTCGTTTTGAGTTTTAATGTTGCTACTTACTTTCAGTTAAAAAAACTGTTTTTTATATTTAATTTCTGTTTGTTTTTCAAATAATGCAGGTAAATCTGGCTCAGCCTCCATGAAATCTACCCCCTCCCTCACGGGAAACTCCTCTGTGAAAGTTTCATCCAACGTAAAGTACAAGAAATTTTCTTCCACAAAGAAGATTCAATCAATGGAAATTCACCCCAAGGACAAAATCCCCCCTCCCCGAAAAATGTGTATTCTTCCCAATATCAAATAATACACGTAAACAATGGGCAAATTTCATAACATACAGGCCTATCCCCATAAACTATGGGGGTCATTTTACCCGTCACTTAAAAAGGAACTAGAATTTTTAATTTGCTTTCGAATGCACCCTCTCCCGATTTCCTAGGCCCATCATTTCAGTACGATCACCCCTGAAAAAAATAAAGTAAATGCGTATCCGTGTTCTGTCTTCTAGCAGAATTCCACATTTTTGTATATAAGAGCTGGAAATTTCTGCAAAAGGGCTCTCGGGTACACTGATAATCTGATATTTTTATTTCCGCCAAGATTCTTTGAATTTTAAGGGGCATTTCCCCCCTATTTCGAAAATTGGGCAAATTTTGTCAGGTTTGCAACTTTGATGGGTAGTACTAAAGTTGAAGAATCTTACTCATTTGGAATCAGTATAATAAGCTCGTTCCTTTGATGTTTCTATTCATATCCAAATTTAGAGTTTCTTCATGGTTTTTAGCGTTTTTTTATTTTTGGCTACTATTGAGCCGAGTCACTCCTTACATACAGTTTGTTACCACGAACTGTTTGAGAAACAGTTTCATTAAAACTTTAAGAATGATTGAAAGTCTCAGTTTTGTTTAGCTGTTAAATACTGCACTGATTTAGCGAGTGTTGATCTCCAGCCAAATCTACTGTATAGCAGGACATTGCCCTAAGCCTTTAAGCGAGTATTCAGAAAGTCTTCAAGCTCATTAAAAATACTTCTCATTTAAATTCAACGCCCCTTGTGTTTGAGCAGTCTTTCTTAAAAAATGAATGTGACATAAAGTCAAACTTGAACGTAAAGCGCGAGGGCTGAGGAAGGGACAGACCCCCCCTCATATACGGAATAATTTCTGTTCATTTTAAGTTTTAATTTTGCTCCTTATTTTGTGTTGAAAAAGCTTGCTTTTTGAAATGTGATATCTGACCGTTTTTCAACTCTTGCCAGGAAATCCCCTGCCCCTTGTGAAATTTCCCCTATAAATTTTCCTCCGGAAACTTTCCTTCCATTGAAAATTCTTCCCGTGGAATATCCTCCCGCAATATTTCCCAAAAATTTCCGCATATTCCCCAATAGCAAATACTATATTTAAACAATGAGCAAATTGCGTGACTTAAAACCCTTTCCCCAAGGACATGGTTTTTGAACCTTTCAACTGTGCTGAATCAAAGGGCTATCTCAAAATTTTGATCGGATATCTTTGGGGGAAAAAGAGTTTAGTTCCGTTCGAATGAGTCCTCTTCCGATCTTCTAGGACCACTGGTTCGATATAATTGCCCCTGGGCAAAAAAAAGAAACAATAAAAAACAAATAAACTGGCGTCAATGATCTTTCTTCTGGCATAAAATACAAAGTTCTGCGTTTATTTAAATAGGCGAAGAAGGTACTAGAAGCCTCTGCAGTAGAGGCTTAGCAGTAGATACAGTAGGTTCTCTAATATGGTAAATCTGATGGTGTGATTTTCATTAAGATTGCTTAATTTTTTGGGGTAGTTCCCCCTTTTTTGAAAATCAGGCATATTCTTAGCCAATTCTTTTCAAGAAACAATTGTTAGAAAATTCGTTTTCTTAGAGTTTGGTTACTATTTGTCTAAGTCGCTACTTACTTAGAGTTCGTTGCCAAGAATTGTTGTATACTTGTAACAACCGTAAATTCGGTGTCAATCTGATATGTGCTATATCATGTCAAATGCTACAACGAATAGAATCATAAGGAAATATTACTATAAATTTTTAAGCACTGGCCAGTGATGTACTTGTAATCATAATAAAATAAACAAAATCATGATAAGCCATGTGACAATGGCAATTTTTTGTATTGAGGAACGAAATAGGAGTAGCAGTAATACCGAGAGAAAATATTTTGCTCTAGACGACATCCTGACCACTCCTAACCCTGTTTTATGACCAAAGACATTTTGTCTTATTCATAGGATTTAACTATATTCTAGATATTGGAACTCCTGCATCTGCGAGTGTCACAAGTCAAAAGGCTGCAAGTCTAGAAGACGATATTTTTGGAGGATTTGTTGATGCTGGCACAACGGACAATTCAATAAAATCTTCTTCAGATCTGAAGACCCAAGAAGAAAATTTTTTCAATCAACCGCTAATAAGTGAAAAGAAAGTATTAGATAAGGATTCAATTTTAGCCCTTTATGGACAAGGGACACAGTTAAACACTGGTTTCGGGCAAAGTATGCCCTCTGGTGCTGCACAAGGTAGTATTAGATTTAAAAAAAACTTTTTTTTTATTTTTAGAAGCCATATTTTAGAAGGCAGCTCTTTAAGGGAAATCCAAGTGTTCTGTCTCAACTTTGAAAATAAAGCCCAGTTTATAAGAAATTTTGAGCATTTTCTGAGACATAAAAAACACTTATTTTATTTTTTTCTTTTACGCATAACTAGTTTTAGAGTTGAACTGTAGCTACAAGACTAGTTGAGCATTTCTTTTTAAGCATCATTTACAGCTTTTAATGAGTTTTTTTAATGGTTCTAATTTTCCTGGGCTTAAAAAAGGTAATGCTCCTTCATCTAGAGTTTCATCAATTTAATTAACTGTCTAGTTTATCCCTTTGGTAGTCTTGTGCCTAGTGTAATACCTCAGCAATTGGACAGTGCCTTATTTTGGACATCCATTTTGTAAAAAAAAAAAAAAAATGAATAAAAAAAAAATAGATAAATCAACTTCACCATTATTTGGGAGTAAAATCATATTAGTCGTTTTTTCTACACTTAAACCTTAGGAATGTTAGTCTAACATTCTTGAATATTTAAATAGCCGTATTCAGCCGCATTCCTCATATCATAAATCATTCCTATATATCATAATTTATTTATTAAAGTACCACATACAGTTAAAAAAGAGGTTTTTAACACTTTAATGACTTCTATTAACCAAGCACTTGATCATTGAACGGAATATTTAGCCACTTTCACAGTCTTCAACAGGATTTGCTTTCAAATCTACCTCCTCTCCTTCAGACTTAGACTCTGATTCGGGTGGCCGTGCCTTTTCCAAAGCTCCCTCCCCCCATTCCCTTCCTAAAAAAGTCCTGGATACGGCCCTGGGGATTGTATGTCAATTTCTACCTCCACCTTCCCATCGTCTCTCCCTTAGAGCTAATTCTGTACTTATCTGAAGATTCTTTCAAAACAACTGCTGATACACAGGGGCCATTGAGCTAGAATAAGGGTTTCTTTTAGACACTGCAGTCAGCAACAACTTATTCGGCAGTAATTGGTTAAAAGTAGGATAGATCCTAGAGAAGGGCATTGGAATATTTGATTTCCAATTGACTGAGCCCCCTCCAAAGCTTATTCGAAAACCCCTTTCATATGAAGTGCCCTAGGAAAAAGTAAATAAACAAATATTAGTACATTGAACCCTTATGGGTCTTTACTATAGGTAATACAATACGATTGCCCCTGACTTAAGCAGGAGAGTAGAAATTACAATTTTCCTTCTAATGAAAATCTTGGAATTATCCAAGGATAAAATAGGGGGGAATTTTCCGATAAGTAGGGATATTCCGTTGGGGTATTTTCCGGGGAGTCGGGGGTAACCGCCGGCTTCCGGGGAAAGACATTATGAATACAAGATTTCTCTGAGATATGAAATTTAAAATAAAAATGTGGGTATTGATTCTGCTTTGGCTCTCCGCATTGTTTAAAATCCAGATCATGTAGTTTTTTTATGAGGCAGCTTTAATATTTGAAGTAAATGCCTTCCCACATTCTTTTAAGAAGGCAATTGAAATTAAAAAAAAAGGGGAAAAAAATCCATAGATAGAGACCTTGCTAATAAACCCAATTTACAATAACTTAAAATTAAAGGATTCAAATAATATTTTTCTCCGGTTTAATAAATAAGATCGTTTGACCGCACTTTTAATGAAAATTAGGTCAGTAGACAAGCTAAGTCAATCACTAAGCAGAGAAGTCTTGCTCAATCTAATTGGTAAAAAGTCTTTCATTTATTCAGGCTTGGTTTTTTTGTTTGTTTGATTCAGTCTTCCTTCAGCTCAACCAGAATTAATTCAAAGGATTATTTTTCTTTCTTTTTTTGAGCACTGAATATGGTTGGGCGAGACTCCCTGACGAAATGTCTACCTCTATCATTTTGCTTCTTTTTTTGTCTGCTGGCTGACATTATGCTCATTTTATTCAGCTATTTATTTTTTTTTTTTTGGGGGGGGGGGGTATGTCAATCCTGCTTGTAGCCCTTTCTGTCTACAACAATTCACAAAACTAATGTAATTTTATTTCAGCTAATATTTCACCATTTAAAAATTATAATTACATGTACTATAATACACTTTATAGTTCTGATAACAAGAGACCTAAGTCAGACAGACCACCTTTTAAAATGGGGAACACAGCTATGCAAAAAAACAAAATTATATTCAATCTTTTTCTGCAAGCCTTTTTTGCGGTTTTGTGCTCTGAAAATTGCAAGTCGTCGTAAAGATATGTCAGTAAAATATGTTAGTTACCGATAAAATACCGGTAAAATACGTAAATTACATAAAATACATAAATTACGTAAAACAGGTAAAATACCAATTTTACAGGGTCCGTAAAATTACGATAAAATACGTAAAATACCCAATTTTGCCTGTTGCAACATTACGCAGAACTTAATTTTCTGCTCTGAAAACCATAATGTAACTTTTATACTATTCTTAAACATCCATTGCGATTTTTCGCTTGTTCTCACTTTTTGCATAATGATGGTTTTTTAGTTTTTTTTAGAATGCTGATTGACACAGAAAGTGTCCTGTAAAATATAAATATATAAATTCATACCTCTTTTTGAATCAGTGTATGATGCGAAAATTCTGACTGTGTTTGTAAGTTTAATAGTAAAATTGAAATACAAGCGCAATGAAACTTTCCTTGGCTGCAAAAGTTTTCTTGAAATTAAATCGGCTATTTGAAAAATAATTATTCCGCAAAAAATTTTTGGTTTAGCTGAGACAGCCATTTTTAGCCTCCATTTACGCCATTTTTTTAATAACCATTAAGACCATTTTTTAATAACCATTAAGGGAAAATGTTAGATTGGTTTACTTTTTGCTCAGAAACTGTATAGTTCTTTGCAGTTTCTACGTTGAATTCACAATGCAATCAGAATTTGATCACTCCCCACTGTTTTTGCGTAAGCCACTCTTGAAAGTAAATTTAGATCTTTAAAAATAGCTTTTGGAGAAAAAAATATTATATAATTTTTCTATATCATATATATGGTATTTCAAGTCCATGCGTTGGAGTTTTCATAATTTTATGATGGTAAGCTCTGATTCAGAATTCCCTTTTTCTTTTTTAGAGAGAGAGAGAGAGAGAGAGAGAGAGATGATTTATCTGAAAATTATTATTTATTATTAGAATTCAATGATTTATTAGAAAAAACCAAGGAATAAGATTATAAGAAGGTTTAGACCAGTGGTTCCCAATCGATTTCGGGCCATACCCCACCAAGACATTTTTAAAATTCCGATGACCCCCTCGTGGCATTTAAATTTTCTTATTCAAAATTTTACATTTATTCACCCGAAGGAAGCTTAAAAGGCTAGTAATATGGTATCTGTTTTTGGTTCGTCCTCTATGCATTTTTTATGTTCGTAAAAAATATTGTCTGAATTTCTATACTTTTTATAGGTTCCAGTGCAACTGAACCCTCGTGTAACTGAACCCCTTGCTACTGAACCCTTGTACATCTGAAACAGAACCCCCCGTGCTATTGAACTCCGATAGCACAGAACCCTCATGCAGCTTAGAGTGAAATAAGGCTTAATTTAAATATAGCTGAGTTACACAAGGGTTAAGTCAAAAGATGGTTGATTTAAACGGGGATCCATTGGAACAAGGGTTTAGCTAAATGGGGGTAAGTTTTACGGGGCTGAGTCAAACGAGGGTTCAGTTAAATAGGGCTGAGCTACACAGGGGTCTAGTTGCACGAGGATTCAGTTAAATAGGGCTATGTTCCGCCTGGGTCAAGTTAAATGATGGTTTAGTTACACGAGGATTCACTTGAATGGGTTGAGTTTCCCGGAAGCTCAGTTACTTTGGTTCAGCTATACCCACGCCCTTTTTATACAAAGTATAACGTCATTGCATCACTATCATGCTTTTTTGAGCTCTTTAAATGTTTTGAATGTGACGCCATTCACATGAAAATGTTTGTTTTATTTAATAAAAGCTCTAAAATAAAGTCAGCCGAAGGGTGCGCGTCCTGTCCATGACCCACCAAAATATTGTCATGCCCCACCGGTGGGGCATCTGCCCAACGTTGGGAATCAAGGGTTTAGATATTAAGCTCTAAGGATATTTTGTGGCTAAAACATGTGATGAATTCCTCCATAAAATAACCAAGAGATAAAAAAAATAAAAAGAGAGAGAGAAAAAAAGAAGAAACTAACATGAATAATTAAAACATAGAGTCGTTATAATTATTGAAAACCTACCTAAGCATAGCAAATGCATAAACCATGTTCACAAGAGGAGATGTGGGTAAAAGCCAAGTATAACCATAAAACTCCACTTTGTACCAATTAAACAGGCTAACTAACCAGGGAATTTAGTCCTAACGATAGAAGTGTTCTTTTGAATGTGTTTATTACTTATTATTCGCATTTATGGTAGTCCCTTTTTAACTCCTGTAAATTGTCTTTTTTATAGGTTTTGGCTATAGTAACCAAAATTTCATGCAGAGTCAGTCCAGTTTTGGAGGTCCTATTGCTAATCCAATGCAAGCCCAGCCAGGGTTTGGGATGGTTGGTGTTGTACCTAGTCATTTTCCCAGTAGTGGAGTTTCTCTTCAAAATAATTCGGCTTTTTCTGGACTACCAGCACCATCCATGGGCGCAAATCCGTTTATGCAGGGACAGGTACCACAGGTAAAAAGGGCTTGATCCTATACTGATATAAACTCAGGTGCAACGGCCGTGGTTATTGTAATTAGAGAGATCACTGAAGGAGAAATCAAATGGCTTATCTATATTTCTCAGATTTTTGTCCTATACGCAAAATTAGCCAGTGAATTTCTACCTTGTTATCTATTCCTATTATGTAATTGGTGGCTGGCGTAAACTCCTCCCCCCCCCCCTCAGCGGAAAATACCACACCCAAGAAAAATACCCACAGTGAAAAATACCCCTCCCCGGAAAATACCTGCTGTGGAAAATACACCCCCCCGGAAAATACCCCTCGGAAAAAAAACGGAAAATACCCCCCACATGCCCCCCCCCCCCCCCGTGGAAAATACTCCTGTGGAAAATAAGGCTTTCCTGATTTGAGAATCTTATTTGAGATTTTTTTTTTTCCGTAGAGGGAAGAAATTTTGGTACTTGTGTATTATACGCCACTCACTCAACTTTACGCTGTGTAAAACTTGAGAACAAGCCGGTTTCTTTGTTAGTTTCTTTCAGCTAGTGTAAAACAAGACAAAAACAAGTGACAGTATAGATGGGAAATATATAATTTGGGCTATATATTCGCACAAAAGGGGGGGGGGGGTAAAGTATTTGGACAGTTTAAAGCCAGGAAACAATTCTTAATTCATAATATGCAGAACGATTATACCTAACACATCTTTCACGCAGACCCGGTATACTTTACCCCCGCCCCCTAATGTGCAAATGTATCACCCAAATTTGTTTCTAAAGTAGCGAAGAAACTAACTGAGAAACCAGTTTGTTCTCGAATTTTGCACATCGTAAACTTAAGTGATTGACGTATAATACACAAGTACCGGAATTTTTCATGGAGAGAGAGCTGGATTTCCAGGTAGTATTTAAGACGATATGAAATTAAATTAAAAAAAAAAATCTACTAAAAGTAAGGAGCAACATCAAAGCCTAAAACGAACAGAAATTATTACGTATATGAAAGGAGTTGCCCCTTCCGCAAGACCTTGCTCTTTACGCTAAAGTTTTGACTTTTAGTCCTAATCTTTAAGAATGATTCCTTTAACACAATGGCCGTTTAATTAGAATAATAAGCTTTGTTTTAAAATTCCTAGAAAAAAACTTTAGCGTAATAAGTGAGGTCTTGAGGAGGAGGGGGCAACCCCTTTCATATACGTAATAATTTTTGTTAGCTTTAAGTTTTGATGTTGCTCTTTGGTTTAAGTTAAAAGAACTTGTTTTTTTATTACTTTTAATTATGTATTCTATCAGCCTTTGTCTTGTCTCACGCTAAGTAGAAAAAGAAAACTAACGAAGAAACCGGTTTGTTCTCGAGTTTTACACTGCGTAAACTTGAGTACCAAAATTCCTTTTCCCTACTGAAAATAAAAAACAAAACTCAAATAAAAAATTTTAATCTGGAAAGCCTTAGTTTCCATGGGGGTATTTTCCATGTGGGTGGGGGGGGGGGGTAAACCCCTGGAACCTATGTAATTACCTATTACCTAAATTTGTAATAACTGACCAATGCTGACATAAACAGCACCTCTGGAACGATTCCCCGAGTTAAATCAAGCACTCCTTGAGATTCTATCTTCTACTTACTTTTGCCTATTCCTGCTTATTTTGAACATTCAAAGTTCCAAATGGCTAAATTTATAGCCACATTTACTATATCAGCAAAAAGCCCTGCTTTCATTCCAATCGAAAATAAGGCAACACTAAAAGATTTAAAAAATGACAGAGAAAAGCAGGAATAAATGCGTTTAGTGGCTGTTCGGAGTAGTGGTAGGTTGAAATATATGAAGTGTGCACGTGACGGCTGTGATGAGTTCAATTATAAATAGAAAAAATAGCCGAACTAAGTTGGGTTATTTGAAATTTTGAGAGAGATATAAAATTATCTATATTTTCTTATGCAGTGAGGGGGGGGGCTACTGATCCATTGTTCTTTCGTGCTCTCTATGAATCAATTACTGATTATCTAAATATTATAAATAGTTAGATATAATCTTTTTGTCTGCTAAAATAGCAGAAGGAAAGGGTATTATTGCATTGAAGCCACTCCTGATTTTCTGAGGGAAAATGTTTAGGAGGCTGGATTTTATATTTATTAAGTTACGTTATTAATTTATAAATCATAAATTTACTGTTCGTATATGTGATTCAGATAATAAATGTGCAGTTTGAATGAGGAATGACGTCATGCAAATTCTCACAGCGAATTTGTTGTTTAATGTGTCTATCCGGAATTGTGATTTATTTGTTAATCGTTTTGTTTGATTTTAAGGAGGCGTAATTAGGTTTAATTCGTTGGACCTTAATGTGGCTTTGCCCTTGCGGCTAAGGGATTTAGAAAGAGGAGTAATTAAAATACTAAAATTTTGAGGCAAATGTTTTATGTAGTTGTGATTAATGTTTAAAAATTTTGCAAGTTTGATTTTAGGAACCTAAAGAGTTAATATGGGATCTGAATCGTCAAGTTGAAGAATTATATAAACGCGAAGAGAGTCAAAAGGTTTGTACACAAAGGGGAGAAAGTGCTTTGTGGCGTTACTAGGGTTGCTTTTATTCGTACATTATCAAATATGCTACGCATAATGTAAGATAAAATTAGTCGTAAAACAGGTAAATGATGGAAAATTTACTGCTTATGGAACCCTTAAAATAATCCAAGTATTCTGTTCATACCTCCATATTGCCACTTTCAGTGCAGAAGGAGAAAAACTATCAAATACATGAAACTTCGCAAAACAAAATAAAATGATAAACGAACACATACACAAAATTGGAAGACCCATACAATCACTTCAACAGCAAAAATAGTCCACGGTGGGTAATCATTTTTATTATTTTCTGGTTTTTATGGCACTTGGTATTAACCAAGTGACATATAGCAATCGCAAATTCTGTCGGTCCCGGTTTTGCTACTTTAGCCACTTCCAGGTAAGCTAGGACGATGAAATTTGGCAGGCGTAATCAGGGACCGGACCAGATTAAATTAGAAATAGTGATTTTCCCGATTTGACCATCTGGGGTGAGTGGGGGGCCCGCTAATTCAGAAAAAATAGAAAAATTGAAGTATTTTTAACTTACAAACGGTTGATCAGATCTCAATGAAATTTGATGTTTGGAAGAATATCGTGTCTCAGAGTTGTTATTTTAAATCCCGACCGGATCTGGTGACATTGGGGAGCGGAGTTAGGAGGGGAAACCTAAAATCTTGGAAAACACTTAGAGTGGAGGGATCTGGATGAAACTTGGTAGTAAAAATAAGCACAAGTCCTAGATACATGATTGACATAACCGGAACGGATCCGCTCTCTTTGGGGAAGTTGGGGGGGGGGGGGGTTAATTCTGAAAAATTAGAAAAAATGAAGTATTTTTAACTTACGAACGGGTGATTGAATCTCAATGATATTTGATATTTAGAAGGATATCGTGTTTCAGAGCTCTTATTTTAAAACGTGACCGGATCTGGTGACATTGGGGGGGAGGGGGAAAACTAAAATCTTGGAAAACACTTAGAGTGGAGGGATTGGGATGAAACTTGGTGGGAAAAATAAGCACAAGTCCTAGATACATGATTGACATAACCGGAACGAATCCGCTCTCTTTGGGGTAGTTGGGGGGGGGGGGTTAATTCTGAAAAATTAGAAAAAATGAGGTATTTTTAACATATGAACGGGTGATCGGATCTCAAGGAAATTTGATATTTAGAAGAATATCGTGTCTCAGAGCTCTTATTTTAAATCCCGGACAGATCTGGTGACATTGGGGGGAGTTGAGAGGGGGAAACCTAAAACTTGGTCAACACTTGATTGGAAGGATCGGGATGAAACTTGGTGGGAAAAATAAGCACAAGTCCTAGATACATGATTTACATAACCGGAACGGATCCGCTCTATTTGGGGTAGTTTGGGGGGGGGGGTTAATTCTGAAAAATTAGAAAAAATGAGGAATTTTTAACTAACGAACGGGTGATCGGATCTCAAAGAAATTTGATATTTAGAAGGATATGGTGTCTCAGAGCTCTTATTTTAAATCCTGAACAGATCTGGTTACATCGGGGGGGAGAGTTGGGAGGGGGAAACCTAAAACTTGGAAAACATTTAGAGTGGAGGGATCGGGATGAAACTTGGTGGGAAAAATAAGCACAAGTCCTAGATACATGATTGACATAACCGGAACAGATCCGCTCTCTTTGGGATAGTTGGGGTTAATTCTGAAAAATTAGAGAAAATGAGGTATTTTTAACTTACGAACGGGTTATCGGATCTCATTGAAATTTGATATTTAGAAGGATATCGTGTCTCAGAGCTCTTATTTTAAATCCCGACCGGATCTGGTGACATGGGGGGGAGTTGGGAGGGGGAAACCTAAAACTTTGAAAACACGAGTGGAGGGAACGGGATGAAACTTGGTGGGAAAATTAAGCACAAGTCCTAGATACATGATTCACATAACCGGAACGGATCCGCTCTCTTTGGGGAAGTTGGGGGGGGGTTAATTCTGAAAAATTAGAAAAAATGAGGTATTTTTAACTTACTAACGGGTGATCGGATCTCAGTGAAATTTGATATTTAGAAGGATGTTGTGTCTCAAAGCTCTTATTCTAAGTCTCGACCGGATCTGGTGACTTTGGGGGGAGTTTGGGGTGGGGGAACCTAAAATCATGGAAAACGCTTAGATTGGAGGGGTTGGGATGAAACTTGGTGGGAAAAATAAGCAGAAGTCTTATATACGTGATTTACATAATTGGAAAGGATTCGCTCTATTGGGGGGGGGGGGGGAGTTAATCTGGAAAATTAGAAAAAATGACGTATTTTTAACATACGAAGGAGTGATCGGATCTTCATGAAACTTCATATTTAGAAGGACCTCGTAACTAAGATCTCTTATTTTAAATCTCAACCGGATCCAGCGTAATTGGGGGGGAGGCAGTTGGGGGGAACCAGAAATCTTAGAAAATACTTAAAGCGGTGAGATCAGGATGAAACTGGATGGAAAGAATAAAAACCTGTCTAAGACTCGTGACTGACATAATCGGACCGGATCTGTTCTCTTTGGTGGAGTTGGGGGGGGGGGGTAATTTTGAAAATTGTGGTATTTTTAATTTACGAAAGGGTGGCCAGATCTTAATGAAATTTGATATTTAGATGGGTCTTGCGCTTTAAAGCTCTAATTTTAAATTCCGACCAGATCCTGTGACATTGGGGGGAGTTGGAGGGGGAAACCGAAAATCTTGAAAAACGTGAAAATCGGGGTATATTTATTTTACGAATAGGTGATGGATCTTAATGAAATTTGATATTTAGAAGAATTAATGTCTCAGAGCTCTTATTTCAAATCCAGACCAGATCTTTTGACATTGGGGGGGGGGATTTGGAGGGGGAAATCTCGGAAAACACTTGGAGTGGAGGAATCAGGATAAAGCTTGGTGGATAGAATAAGCAAATGTCCTTGACACGTGATTGACGGAACCGTACTAGATTCGCTCTCTTTGGGGGAGTTGGGGGAGGGGTTCAGTGATTTGGCGAGTTTGGTGCTTCTGGACGTGCTAGGACGATGAAAATTGGTAGGCGTGTCAGGGAGCTGCACAAATTGACTTGATAAAGTCGTTTTCCCAGATTCGACCATCTGGGGGGCTAAAGGGAGAGGAAAAATTAGAAAAAATTAGATATTTATAACATACGAGTGGGTGATCGGATCTTAATGAATTTTGATATTTAGAAGGACATCGTGACTCAGAGCTCTTATTTTAAATCCTGACCGGCATTAAGCCTCTTTTTTTCTTTTAAATCAATCTATTGATTCATAGAATTTTGCTAGAGCTCATACTATATGATCTCTTGGCTCTTAGCTCTTCTTGCCTCGTCACAAGTGCCATGAGCTCTTAGCTCTTGTTTTACTCATTTCTATGCTCTTCTCCCTTGTCGTCATGTTTAGCCAGTGGAGTCTAAGAATTTATATACTCTACATAAGTTAAGTAGCATACATTGCGGTCAATAAGCTTTTTGTGCTTGTCTAGTTAAAGAATGGCTATCATTGTTGCTTAAAGTCCGCGTATCCTTAATTTTGGTTCGCTTTGTCTTTGTCTATGGCGCCCTGTCATCTGCTGTTTTTCGTGGTGGTTCATTATATCTGTTTATTGAAAAATTTGCTATAGTTTTATTCGCAATTTGAAAATGGATTTGAGGGTCAAATTAATTCTTAATTGAAATATCTAATGGCCAATCTTTTTGGTAGGTCAAATGAAAATTATTGCAACTATTTCACCGCATTCGTTGTGTAGCAATATCTGAAGTGATAGTATCGTAGAGTTATATTATTAGTTACTCTATCTATGTTCTTTGCTTTAGTCGTAGCATTTGTAAGTTGATCAATACATTACAACTTGTTGTGGAAGCATAATATCATTGTAATGATTCGTCTTAGTGAGAAATCATTAATGTTATGTGAAAAGTCCTTTCTCAGATGAAGATACTTCATTTTAATAAGTCACTCCCTGGGCTTCTTTAGGTACTCAACGAGAGTGCCAAAAAACGAGTCAGGGCTGTTCTAGCTTCGTATAGGCTTGTAGTTAAGCAATGCGTACCCGAACGATTATTCTTGCTTTTGCACCAGCGCAGCAGTCTGTCATGTCCAGGAAGTAAAATGAAAAACAGGCGAGTAAGAAAAATTAAGGACATGCTGTGAATTTAACTTGAATTTAGACTTACCGAAAAAAGCTGCATAAAAAGTAGATACCATAAAAATGCTAATGAGTTCCTGCTCCCTGTCACAGTTACTGTAAATGACCCCTCAAAGGTTTTTGCTCTTTTTATTTCATTTCGCTGAACACCCTGTGTTAGTTATTGAGACTGTCATTAAAATTCTTTTTTGTCCAGAAATGAGCATTGAAATCTCATATATATATATATATATATATATATATATATATATATATATATATATATATATATATATATATATATATATATATATATATATATATATATATATGTATATATATATATATATATATATATATATATATATATATATATATATATACAAGCTGTTGGGGTGGCGCTTCGTGCCCCCCCCCCCCAAGTCCCCCGCGCGCGTAAGTCGCTACGCGCCATATTAGTTACGCGCCATTGTAGTTGTGCCCCTGTGTCCCACCTGTGAATATAGCTATATATATATATATATATATATATATATATGTATATATATATATATATATATATATATATATATATATATATATATATATATATATATATATGTTTTTAACTACGTAAAACTTGCGAATATACAACATTCTTCGCTGTCCCATTGTCTGTACATATAAATAGATTGTCAGGTTTACCGACTCTTGAACATGCAACATATAATTGTCCATGGGAAAAACAATCTGTATTCAGATCTATACCTCATTATTCTAATGATTGCCCTTGAGCTTTGTTGATGGTGATTGCTAATCAAACATTCCCTGTGTCCCCATCGTCATTTATATATCCCCCCTGTGCCCCCCAGCGTCCCCGTTGTAGTTGTGTCCCTGTGTCCCAGTCGTCATTTATATTCCCTGTGTCCCAGTCGTTATTTTTGTCCCGGTGTCCCAGTCTGTAATATCTCTTTGAGTGTCCCGGTCTTCATTTATATTCCCTGTGTCCCGGTCGTCATTTGTGTCCCAGTCTGTAATTTCGTTAGTCATATTCCCAGTGCCCCGGTCGTCATTTGTATCCCGGTGTCCCGGTTTGTATATACATTCGTTTTTGAATTGGTATATGATGAAATAAATCTTTGGTTTTTTTTTCCTTTTTTTGGCTCATTTGATCGAAAATCAAAAGTTCTAGTGTCCTTTTCAAGTGACCAAAAATATTGGAGGGTAGCTAGCCCCCCTCCCAGGCTCGTTTTTCTCCAAAGTCGACCCATCAAAATTTTTAGATAGCCTTCTTTCATCATAGACGAAAAATCTAATAACTCTGTCTTTGAGGATGACTTAACCTCCCACAGTCCCCGAGGGAAGGGCTGCAAGTTGTGAGCTTTGCCCATTGTTTAAATATAGGCTATAGGTATTGGCTATTGGAAAGCATATATGCATTTGCAGGGGACATTTTTTGGTGGAGGGGATGAGGGTACGTGGGAGGATTTTTTCATGGAGGTATTTTTTATGAGGGAAGGGAAATTTCCATGGAGAGAGAGCCGGATTTCCCAGCACTATTTAAAAAAAATCATCAGAAATCAAATAAAAAAGTATTTTCAACTGAAAGTAAGGAGAAACATTAAAACTTACAACGAACAGAAATTATTACGTATATGAGTGGGGTTGCCTCCTCGTCAATACCTCGCTCTGCACTAAAGTTGTTTCTAGCATCGTTAGAAGAGCTTTTTATTTTAATTAAACGGACTTTGTGATTCAGGAGTCATTCTTGAAGAATTTTGACAAAATTCAAACTTTAGCGTTAAGAGTGAGGCATTGATGAGGGAGTGACCACCCTCATATACGTAATAATTTCTGTTCATTTCAAGTTTTAATGTTGCTCCTTACTTTCTTTTGAAAAAATTTGTTTTTTTTTATTTAAACATTAAACAAAAATGTATGGTTTATTGTATTCATGTTAATTGTTTTGGTAGAAGATGTACGTTCTTGAAGTCACCATATATTTATAATATTGCTGCAGAAGGTGTGTATTGACAAGTATTGACAACAAATATCCTTTAATTTCACTTGACTCACCTCCGCTGCTGTCTCCATCACGGCCAGACTTAGCTGGTGGCTCCTTCCACAAGAACTGAACAAGCATGAATTACTTGAGGAAATCTGGTGCCACCTTTGCACAAGTTGCGCCTACAAAAAACATATTGACCAATAATTTATATTTTTTTCTGATCTCTGGCACTGTCATGCCTGATTCCATTACGGGACTATATTTTATTTTAAATTAAAACACGGATATATTTATATTTCTTTAATTCTTAATTTTTACATTGTCAACTATGAATCAACTCAAAAATCTCGGTCACCCCCATTACAATTCTAGACAGAGGACTTTTCCAGAGGGCGAAGCCTATCAAATATGAAAAATATGGTCATAAATCTTTTAATTATTTTTTGGCCTTTAATTGCCTTGGCTCACAGATCTAATCCATCTTGACTGATCTGTCTTGGCTTTGCTCAGGAATGTAATACTGAAAAACAGAAATGTAGAAATGTATAGCAAAGAAAATTAAAATAGATAAATTAACATATTATACATGTTTTATCGTTTTATTTAGTCAATTGTCTTGTATAAAGGTTTTACCCACTGATACTTTTTTCTATTTTATTTTATTTTTAAGCTGAATCTTTTGTTAAATATAAATAATCTTAGACCATCTATCACCAAGCGAAATGAACCATTTTTATAAAATTGGTATAGAAACAATACGTCTTGGCTTTACTCTAATTATACATGGCTCTCGTTTTTACTTTATTTTTTTCGACCAAGTTGATTTTAATTCAAAAAATGTCACTTTCAGCTGCAAAGTCAAATGTCAGGACTATCAATGGGAAGTGGTTTTGTTGGGAATCAACCGGGAGCTCCACTGTTTCCTACCGCATTCAGCCTCCCAAGCAATACTACAACTTCAAATACAGTACCCAATGGTCAAACGTTGTCTAATAATTTGTGGCAGTGAATTGGTGAAGAAATGATGATAGTCGTGTAATTTGGGCATTCCAACGAGGAAACGGTCAAAGAAGAAATTATGTTGTTTGAGACTGCATGTCTCAGTGATTACCTGTTTTTATAGGGATATCTTTCAAATAAGAGTAAGAGCTAATAATTGAATATTTGTAACTTTTCGATTGGTATTGTTTTATGTTTTGTTTTCATTTTTTATAATTTAGTGCGACTTCGCTAAGAAACCTTTGAATTTCATTTTGCTCAGTATTTCCTGTCGTCGTACCAAAGATCGTAACTTGACTTTTTTATTAATTTTAAGAAATTTGAGGATATGATTTTCAGGCTTATGTTGAAGGAATATGTTCCATATGGAAATTTTATCTGCTATATTTTCGAGTTTTTGTGTTTCAACAAAAGAAGACATTTTGCTATACCTGGATAATTGAGATTCACTTTGCTTCTATCTACTGAATTATATTTTTTTAATTTGCTTTGTTTTTTGTTGTTTTTTTTTTTTTGTTTTTTTTGTTTTTTTGTTGTTTTTTTAGATAGACTAATACGTCTAAAAATCCGTTTAGAATGGTTGAAGGAAGATAGTGTAATGTTCCATAAACCGACTGTTATTAATGATAATTAATTATCTTATATTATTTTCGTTCTGATAGAATGAATAACAAAAACTATCAAGCAAATTGTTTTGATTTAACTGCAGAATGGACTACAATGTTTGTCCTTTTTGTTTATACAAGAGTTTCAGGGGCTAAATTCGGTGTTAAGCTTAAGATAATAACGAAAATAACCGATGATTAATTATAAATTAGTTCTAGAATATACTGGAAAATTTTTGCTATTTTTAGGCATGTTTAGATCATTTTCTAATAGAAGCCAAAGCAGTACCAAAATTTTGGATTTTTAAATGGACATTAGAACTAAATGAATCCAACGACTTTGTATCTTGTTCTTTTGGTGCAAGTTACAGCTGTAAGCTGGTCGCAAAATCGCAGGTTTCACAGGGAACATAAGCCTTAAACATACTGTAGGTATATAAATAACTTGACTTCAATTTAGTAAAGAGTTCACGAAATTAAGTCAAGTGGTTTGTGACTTGGAGAAACTCAAGTATTTTTTTTTTGCTAATTACGATATCCTCCCCCCCCCCCTCTACCCATTTCCTTGAAACAAGCATGACTGCAGACTTGGTCAATGAGTATGTACACAAGGGAAATTGTTTATTCCCTTGGTAAAAAAAAGTTAGAGACTCCGATTCATTTTGCCATTATGGTATATATGGTATATTTCAAATAATTATGTATATTTAAATAGACTAGTTTCTTGATGCCGTGTTCCAGTTATCAAAGGATTAGTCATCTGGTAAGTGGGATTTACATATTCTCTGTTTTATTATTCATAGAAAATAAGTTCTTTTACTCCTCTACATCTCCCGCTTCCTGTGTATTCTAACGAAAAGATTTATCCCTGTTAAAAGCTGATAATAGATAGATAGATAGATCGATAGATTTATTTTCCATATAACAGTAAAATAAATACACAACAATCTACAAATCCCCGCAAAAGGCACCATTGTCTTTAAGGGGGGGGGGGTATGAAAAGATGACATAGACATTAAACATATAAACTCTTAACATATAAAGCATTTGCTCCATTAAATGTAGAAAAAAAAACAATGAGAGTTCATTAAATAAGCTCTATCAAACTGCAATGAAACACAACATCTTTAAACATAATAACAAAATGGATAGCACTATACATATTAAGGAAAAATTAATCACATCAGGCCAATTTTGATCGTTCAGACTTGTAAATTCTGAATTAGCGACAGAGTTAATTTTAATTGCCGTATTTGATATTATTGTAGAAAAGAATCAATGGTTCCTAAATAATATATTAATTCTAAGAAAAAAATTTGGCCATAATAAGTTATCAGGCTGTTTTTGTAACAATTTCAATATTTTTTTTACAAAAGAATCATTAAACTTCTAATTCAATTCCAGCTTCCTATTAACCCCTAGAATCAAAATTTATTAAGAAAAGAGAAACAAAACCACCCATGGGCCATAATATTATGTAACTCGGAAAGAAACAAAATAAATACTAGATAAACAAACATAATCTACATCATTACAGACCAATTAAGCTAGATAAAACTGAAATATCCATGTAATTCTTAATTATATTACATTGTATCATTCTATATATTACCCTGTTAAAAAACGACTATAAATCCTTGACTTTCAAAGATTACGGAGTATAATTACGACAAATAGACGGCCCTCGTATTTTCTTATGCATTATCACAGCAGGATCTTTCATATCGTGATATAGGTCCCTTGATCCTATAAAAACAAGCACAAATACAAAAACTTCAGAAAAAAGAAAGAAAAACTATGCAGCAGTAAATGCATAATGAAAAATCAATTGGCTCTACTGATAACACAGGTTTTCAACTCTTTTTTCATATCTCTATTTCTGTATTGTAAATTAACAAAAGCCTTGTTAAATTTTGAAATTTTAGAAAACTTAATGAAGGCATTTTGGGTCTCGGTACAGTGTGAAACTATAGGTACTGAAAATTGTTTTCTGATGCAAAGAAGATGTGTTTCTTTGGTACAGATTTCAATATCATTCCTTCTCTTCCTCCCAGTCTTTAAGGTCTTCGCGGTTCAAGGTTCAAACGCTGTAAGATTGAAGCCAGTCGAATAAAAAGTGCTTTTTTGGCATTTACCCTGTTTTTAGCATACTTTGTGTGTTACGCTCTGATTGGCCTTAGGGCAAATTTTTTGCAAGTTTTGAACCACTTGGACATCAGAGCGAGTTTTTCTGTTCTTGAGCCCTTTTAATTGGACCGACCGCTTGACCTAGGAAATGTGTCCTGTAAGTTTTAAATCTAACACGGCATTTGGTCTGGATTTGAGTGCCCAGGGTGGGCTAATGGAAAATATCTAAGCCAAGGAAACTGCGTGATCGATATTCTTAAGTTTGCCTTGTTTTTGTACCGAGGCAGCCCGTGGCTTTGACTCGATCGGGTGTGCACCGAGAATGAGAATCCTCTCACGATTCATTTTTAAACAAAGTATGATATTTCTACCTTTCTCAAAGAAAGTTGGTATTTGTAGACTGGCGAGGACCAGGGGCCTCATTTGCATCATCAAACAAACATAGTTAAGTTCCTCCCAAGGTTTTGATTTTAAGAAGCTGTAATGGAGATATGTTTTCTTTTAAAATGTACCTATGAAAAATAAGTCAATCGTCAAATTGGGGGCCGCTGACCGTGGAGCTACGTGGCTCACCTTCCCCCTGGAGGCATAGTTTCTTTTTACCTTTTGGCTATTTGGAGGAAAATAGGTATATAAAAATTTTGAACCATCATCATAAGGGCTGTCCATTAGCGGTTTTAGGCCTAATAATTTGAGAGGGGCAAGGTATTTCACAGATATACCTTTTATATGACATAAAAGGAAATTAATGTCAAATGTCAGAAAAACTGGTGTTAAAGGATAGTGTAGGGGAGAAACATTCTTTTAATGAGTTAACAATGCTGCGTCGATTATCCTTTATCTGAAAATCCCTGCGAAAGCCAGGAACGTTTTTTCTTCTATAATGTATTAAGAAAAACTTAAATTCTTACTTTGTAATTGGAACTTGTTTCTATTAATCGGGTTATCATGTTTCCATACACTGTTATCAACATTTCAAGTAATATTTCTAACTAAGAATTCTATCGAAATCTCTTGGCGGAAAGCTTTTCAGGAATCAAGAATGCGAGAAAACCGGTTAAAAAAGGGGACATGGCGCATCAAGAGATGAAAAACAATTGAGTAATAAATTACTAGGGCGCATGATCATCAAGGGTGAGGGGGCTATAGTCCGAAAATTGATCATGATATTCGAAAAGAGTGTAAAATAAGGAATCTAAAGGTACTGCTTTTATGTTATTCGCATGTTTAATTTAGATATGGTCAACCACAGGAAACTTACCCAATGGGTATGAATTGAACAGGAGTCAAATTGCATGGGGCTAAGTTGTATGGAGGTTGAGTCATTAGAACACCCCACCAAACAGCATCATTCGCAAAGAAGTCTCATATTTTGACCAAATTGCTAGAAGGTACCTCCGGAAATTTATGTTCTAATATCACACCTAAACTCTAATGGACGAGCTCAAAGTAGCTTGGAAATCTTGTTCGGCATGAAACTTTTCTCAGGCTTTTCAATTCTGCCTCCATGCCGTGTCAATCACGAGTCAGTAAAGCATTGCAAGGGTGCAACTCAGGGTGCGTTTCTTTACTTGTCCAATGGGATTTTTACTAATCGAGGTTTAACCCCTAAAAGATAGCAACAAATACTTGTCTGGCCACGTGTCACTGAAAACGGCAAGATTAATTGCGAGAATAGCAACATTGGTCACGTGTATGTCATTGACCCCGTTCAGTGTAAACAAAGCGTGAATTGATTAACAGATCTTTAGAGGCAGCAGTAAGTAAAATTTTTATTGTGTACATCCTAAGTTACAAATACCAGGTAATATAGCCTTTTTTTTTTGGGGGGGGGGGGAGATTCTACTTCAGCACAGCTGTTTATGTTTTAGTTACTTTTCTGCTGTTGTTGTTACGAAACTGTTATATTATGTTACCGATTATTATTAGTTGCTTTTTAGCTAGTTCAAAATTTGTTTTCATAGTTCGTGGTAATAAACTGAGTATCCCCCTCAACAGACCCTTCCCCCATCGCAGGTGGTTGGTGTTCAATCACTTTCGACTTCTTTGAAAAGGATTAGAGCTCTGAAATTCTGATGTAGTGAGCACCCTCCGAAGTTTCTGCGATCGCGAGGTGGAGTTGGGGATGGAAAGGGGAGTCTCCCTCCTATAAAGAATAAACTCTGCTCATTTTAGCGCCTAATATTTCTCTTTACTTCCATAATAACAGTATTGCCCAGAAATCGAGACGATTAAATATTAATTTTACATTTGATGTTTTTCTAAAGTTTTTTTTTAGCGTGAATCAAACGCCCATCTCAGAATTTCATTCGGATGTCTTCAGAAGAAAAAGGGGACACTGGAAGGAGGCTAGTTGCGTGCTAGTTGATCTTTAAATAAGGATAAACGCCACATTTCCTTTCTGTCACTAAATAAAAAACAAGTTTTTTTTTAACTGAAAGTAAGGAGCGATATTAAAACTTGAAAAGAACAGAAGCAATTCCGTACATAAAAGAGGTTGCCCCTTCCTCAACACGTCACTCCTTATGCTAAAGTCTGTTTTCATTGTTTTAAAAAGTAGAGTTGGGTCACAGAGTCAAACTTTAGCATAAAGAATGAGGCTTTAGAGGGAAAACCTTTTTTTATATACGGAATAATTTCTATTCGTTTTAAGTAACAATGTCGCTCCTTACTTTCAATTTGAAAAACTTGTTCTTTTATTTAATTTATAAATATTTTTCAACTAATGCAGCTTTGAATTTTGGGTACTGTACATGAAAAAGTAATGAAAAATGTATATTAATTTTGGCATATTTATTCGCATATGAAGGATTGCCCCCTGTCAATACCTTGATCTTAACGCTAAAGTTATTAATAGTAAAAAAAAATTCCTATTCTAATTAAACTGCCCCCGTGTTTCAGTTGCCGTACTTCAAAAATTGGGACAAACTTTAGCATAAAGAGTAAGGTATTGAGGAGGGGGCAAACCTTCATATCGATAATAATTTTCGTTCATTTTGATGTTTAATGTTGCTCCTTACTTTCAAAAAAATAATTTTGTTTTAATTTAACTAACTGTAAGTACGGAGCGACTCGGCCCAATTGCACAAAACAAAAAATTAACAGTAGTTACAACAAAAGACTTAATTTTTTATACAAATTTAAAATAAATAATACTTATTATGTTTAATATTAACCTTCAAACGGCACAGGCCTGAGGAAATTAGCCTGATTATCAAATAAGGGAAAAACGTTCCGTAAGACTTAATAAATCTTACACTCGTATTTAAAATCACACCATCAGATTCACTGTATCAGAGAACACTAATGCAGAGGTTTCAAGCTCAGATAAAAAAAAAAAAAAAAAAACAACTACAAACCACGTTTTTTGAACTGAAAATAAGGAGCAACGCTAAAACTTACAACAAACCTAAATTTCGTATATGAATGGTTAGCCCCTTCTCGATGCCTCATTCTTTACATTAAATTTTGACCTTTGGTCCCAATTCTTTCCAAATTTTCTTTAAGAAAACTTAAAGGCCATTTAATTAGAATTAGAAGCTTTTGTAGAAGTGCTGAAAAACTTGCCTCCTTATTTTTATTGAAAACAAACGTGCTTTTTAAAATTTATTCGTTTAGATGTGATTTTCCCCTGTTTTGTTTCACTATTCTGATTGCTCAGTTTTCTACTTTATTTTAGGTAGAACCTCTCCCAAAATGTCCCAGACGGCGCCGAGAAATCTTATTTCAGCACTGATTTTGGTTAATGAAATTTTTGACTCGGATGACGAGTCTACTGACTCGGATGACGAGTCTACTGACTCAGAAAATGAATTATATCAAGATGAGGAAGAGCTGAATGAGCCAAGTATTTTAACGGTATTTCAATGTTATGATTTATCAGTTTTTGTGTGCATATTACATAATTAAGCAACTGTCATGAGGAAGCAAATTGTTTTGTTTGACGTTTTTGCATGCAATCAATCTCTGGGACTAACCAATACAATCAATGCGGAAACTGCATATGTTAATTATTTGAGAATTCCTTTTTCTTAGTCGGAGGATTTCCTTCCCTTACTCAAAACTGTTGACTATGTGCGTGCTATTACGACTTAATTTACAAATGCATTAAATTGATTTCACTGGCTTCAGCTGATGCCACGACATCATAGACAGGAGACATATATATATATATATATAATATATATATATATATATATATATATATATATATATATATATATATATATATATATATATATATATATATATATTAGTATATATATATACCTAGTTGGTGGGGGCGCTTCGCACCCCCGTCCGCGTAAGTCGTTACGCGCCATATTAGTTACGCGCCATTGTAGTTGTGTCCCTATGTCCCACCTGTGATATATATATATATATATATATATATATATATATATATATATATATATATATATATATATATATATATATATATATATATATATATATATAGATTTATATAGATATATATATATATATATATATATATATATATATATATATATATATATATATATATATATATACATATATATATATATATATATATATATATATATATATATATATATATATATATATATATATATATATATATATATATATATATATTAGTATATATATATACCTAGTTGGTGGGGGCGCTTCGCACCCCCGTCCGCGTAAGTCGTTACGCGCCATATTAGTTACGCGCCATTGTAGTTGTGTCCCTATGTCCCACCTGTGAATATATATATATATATATATATATATATATATATATATATATATATATATATATATATATATATATATATATATATATATATATATATATATATATATATATATATATATATATATATATATATATATATATATATATATATATATATATATATATATATATATATATATATATATATATATAGATTTATATATATATATATATATATATATATATATATATATATATATATATATATATATATATATATATATATATATATATATATATATATATATATATATATATATATATATATATATATATATATATATATATATATATATATATATATATATATATATATATATATATATATATATATGTTTTTAACTACGTAAAACTTGCGAATATACAACATTCTTTGCTGTCCCATTGTCTGTGCATATAAATAGATTGTCAGGTTTACCGACTCTTGAACATGCAACATATAATGGTCCATGGGAAAACAAACCGTATTCAGATCTATACCTCATGATTCTAATGATTGCCCTTGAGCTTTGTTGATGGTGATTGCTAATAGAACATTCCCTGTGTCCCCGTCGTCATTTATATATCCCCCTGTGCCCCCCGGCGTCCCCGTTGTAGTTGTGTCCCTGTGTCATTTATATTCCCTGTGTCCCGGTCGTCATTTGTATCCCGGTGTCCCGGTCTGTATACACATTCGTTTTTGAAATGGTATATGATGAAATAAATTTTTGTATTTTTCCCCTTTTTTTCTTTTTAGTTTTGTTTTTTGGTTTTTACTTTTTTTTTAGTTTTTTTAGTTTTTTTTCTTTTTTCTTTTTATTTTTTTTTCTTTTTATTTTTTTTAATTTTGTTTTTCTCCTTTATTTTTCATTTTTTTCCTTTTTTCTTTTTTTTTTCTTTTTTAGTTTTTTTTAGTTTTTTAGCTTTTTTAGTTTTTTTTATTAGTTTTTAGTTTGTTTTTTATTTTTAGTTTTTTTGTAGTTTTTACCTTTTTTTTTAGTTTTTTTAGTTTTTTTTTACTTATGTCCTGGTCGTCATTTATACTCCCTGTGTCCCGGTCGAAAATTTGTGTCCCGGTGCTTTGTTGATGGTGATTGCTAATCGAACATTCCTTGTGTCCCGGTCGCTTTCTCTTTGAGTGTCCCGGTCGTCATTTATATTCCCTATGTGCCGGTGTCCCGGTCGTCATTTGTGTCCCGATCTGTAATTTCGTCAGTCGAAAACATGACGTCAGTCGACACACAAACATGACGTCACTCGACAGACACACACACACAGACAACTTATTTTTATATATATATACATATATATATATATATATATATATATATATATATATATATATATATATATATATGCTTCCCTCCCCCCACCCAACGGGGGGTTATATATATACCCCCCCCCCCGGCCCAACGGGAAATACTTCCCTCTACCCATAGAAAATACAATTTTTTTTGGTGGGGAGGGGGAACTTTTTCAGATAACTCATCAAAAATTAGTTTATATTCAATTTTGCTACGTTTTTACGAGTCGGACAAACATTACAGGAGGGGGGGGGGTTAATATAACCCTTTTTTGACATCTTAATTTTAAAGAATGGGAAAACAACCACAAACTGTACTTTTTGCGTACCATAGGGTATTTTATGAATGCCTTATTAAGTCAAATTTCTAAAAGTAATTAAATATGAAAATCATTTTGTAATTTAATTTGAATCTAATACCAGTTGGAATTTTTCCAGCTCGGTTTCAGAACAATAGGCTCTTCTTCATAACAATGGCGAAATCAAACAATTCAGAAATAATGTCTTCTCGGTTTCATAATCAGTGTTTATCCATTGCTTCAAAATACTTCCTAATAATTTATTTTCCCCTTTTTAGACAAGAGTTTCAACCGTATCGAGACGAAATGTACCAAAGGTAGCAGGATATGAAGAAATAGTCACAGAGAGAATGCAGGATTATGATTTTAAAACTCATTTTAGACTTCATAGAAGTACTTTCGATCTTCTCTTAGGAAAAATTAACATAAAGCTACAGAATCAGACAAGACCAACATCAAGATGCTCACCCAACAAGATGCTCCTCATAACTCTATGGATTCTGGCAACCCCAGAGTCCTACAGGTCCGTTGGATGTCGCTTCGGTGTGTGTAAGAAAACAGTGTTCAAAGTCATAAGAAGAACAATTGACGCCATTTACGAAATGGCATCAACAACAATAAAGTGGCCAGGGGCTACAGAAGCACAAAACATAATTTCTGCCAATAGTTCTACTGCTGGCTTTCCAGGGGTTCTTGGTGCTATAGATGGAACCCACATCCCAATCAGAACCCCTCAGCATTCTTCGGGAACATATATCAACAGAAAGGGGTTTCACTCTCTCCAATTGCAGGTTGTGTGCCAACATAACCTGAAATTTACTGACTGTTATGTAGGGCAGCCAGGGTCCATGCATGATGCCCGTGTTTTTCGGCATTCAGAAATTTGTACTGACCTACAAAATAGTACTTTGTTTTTTCCCGAGGATAGCCATTTAATCGGCGATTCAGCGTACCCACTTTCTGACCGGTTACTAACACCATATAGAGATACGGGTAACCTAACCAGATATCAGGTTAGGTACAACTTTAAACTGTCTTCTACAAGAATGTCTGTTGAAAGGGCGATTGGAATATTAAAGTGCCGTTTTAGAAGACTTAGGTTTTTTGATTCCCCTGACCTTGCATTTATTTCCAAATCAGTAATTGCAGCATGTACCTTGCATAATTTTTGCATTGACGAGAATGATGTCCATTTTGAAAATTCAGAAGAGCTGAGCTCAGGCGGAGCTGCTACAATTAATTCAGGAAATAACATCTATAATTCCACAGTCACTGCCAGAGCAAAAAGGGACCGCATTGCAAGACTTTTGTAATTTTTAAAATAAATAGTTACCGTTTTTTACTTATTAGTAGGTTACTTTCTATGTTTAAACATTTGTTAGCATAATTAATTGTATCACAATCTAATATTAATCAAGAGTAAAGTGGAATTTTCTCTTGAAATTTATTTGAAGATAATTACTTTCATAATAACAGCGTAGACCCGAAATATTCCCAGAAATCATATGGAATAAGATATCAATTTCCCGTTTTCGATGCGTTACCCTGTGAGGTATATCCCTCCCAAACTAAAAAAAAACAAAAAAAAACAGAGAACCATATTGTAGAAGTTTAAGTGCCTTTTAAGTTTTTTAATTCAGAAACCTACGGACATATTTCGCGAGGAACTTTTCTCCAGGGGAGGAGGGGGGTGAAGGGATTGTCTATAGAATTTTCAGCGGGAAGAAAATGTTTGGGAATAATTCCTTTCACTGAAATCAAATTGTCGGGCAATAATTTTTTAATTGGAAAAATTAGAAAAATAAGGTATTTTTAACTTACGAACGGGTGATCGGATCTTAATGAAATTTGATGTTTGGAAGGATATTGTGTCTCATAGCTATTATTTTAAATCCCGACCAGCATTAAGCCTCTGATTTTCCTTTTAAATCAATGTATTGGTTCTTAGAATTTTGCTAGAGCTAATATCATATGAGCTCTTGGTCTCGTCAAAAGTGCCATATGAGCTTTTAACTCTTGTTTATTTATAATAATAGCGAACTTTGTTAGTTTTACACTTCGAAGATAAGAAAAACTACTCATAGAATTTGACAACGCTTTCGCCCATGAAACTTAAACAATTAGAATATTTTGTTCCCAAAAGCCAACTATGCTTTCAAGCAAAATCTAAACCCTATTAAACTTTTCGGTGTTTTTTTTTTTTGCCACCTGCTACTGCCAAAAATTGCAGATTCACATGAGTCTTTTCAACAAAAATTGGATTGCGGTTTATTTTTTTCACATACATATTGTGCGTAAATTCCTTTTTTTTTCCAATTTCCTTAGCTTTTCTCAACTTAAAAAAAAAAAAAATCTCAAATTTGGAAAACCATAATTTTTGCAGGGGGTTATTTTCTTTGGGGAAGAGGATAAATGCCTAGAACCAACCCTCATAGGCATGTCAAAACACAATAACGACACTTTTTCCCCTTGTGAGAAAGAAATACTGGAAAAAGGGAACATTACAAATTTAATAAAGAAAAAAGTAAATTCAAATAAAAGTTAAATTTAAGAAATCAACAACTATTCAATTTTTTCAAATATTTTTTTCACTGTTTTTAATGCTTCTTTTTTCACTTCAAGTAATTCAAGCTTTACTTTCATTTTGTCTTGATGAACTTTCATTCTTTCTTGATGAACTTTCTGTTCAAATCGTAATCGTTCCTCATGCCGTAAATTGGCATCATTACTGAGTTGTTGAAATCCTTCTGCGTTGCTAAAACATCGCCGTTTGTTGGCCCTCTTAGGCTCTGCATCTTTACTGCCTACACTTGCTTCTGGCACTGGGCTTGATTGTGATGCAAAGTTACCAGGGGTTCTCAAACTCCCCCTATTCGATGTAGTTATTGCATCAGTGCCCTCTGGCTTAGGGGCCATCAACCCTTTCATTAATTCAAAATGCTCCCAGACTACTTTCCCTGCTCCACTCCTTCCTGCCTTGTCTTTTTGATCCCTGTACTGCCTTTTCAGGTTTTTCATTTTTGTTTGGCATTGTGCTGAAGAGTAATGTATTCCATCTTCTAAGAAAGAAGCAGAGACTCTACTCCAGAAGACAGAATTCACTGGTTTCGATGCTTCCTCCTGCTCTTGATAAAGGGCAACCAGTGTCTCAATATGCTGCCTTGGCCAAGACTTTTTATCATTAGCTGCAAAAAATAAGAATGTTCAAAAATAGACATTCATGGGGAAATCGGGAGGTTGTAGTCAGCAATGGCCCAAATTAGGGAGTTAGGGACCTTCATAACACCGAAAAAGAGACCAGATTGGGATGGCATTTAAGTAACCAGGTTAGTAAACCAAAGAACAGTACCCGTCAGGATCTTCAGGTTAATATAAAAAAAACCATAATTGAACAATCCTTGAAAGTCCATGGAAAAATCTAAACACTGTTGTACCAACTAACTTGCTTATTCAAGTAGTTGATAAAGACTGCCTTGTTACTGCTGTCCTAAAATTCTACCATACTACATTCTTTTTACCATAGCTGAGACTCAAGCAGTCCTATACCTTTTAGTGTACAAGCTGCTCAAACTGTCCAATAGTGACCATGTCATGAAGCTACTGAAGAACCTATGTTTGCTGGTTCCTGTATAGCATGCAGTTAATCTTTAAATTACCTTCCTAGTACCACAAAATGCAATAGTACGAGGTATATTAAAAAAAATACGTGAAATTTTTGTCACCAAGGCATTGGTAACCGTTTTCTATGACTGTGAAGGAGATTTACTTGTGGACTTTTTAGAAGGTTGAGGGGATGTCTAGATTTCCCTAAAAATAGTGTAAAGGAAGGAAGCATCACATAAAGAAGTTATTTGACACTGAAGAAGGTTATATTGAAAATATATTGTAATTATGGAAATTATTGTATACAGAAAGATCCATTGTAATAGAAAACAATTACAAAATTCGGCTTATTTTTTTAATACCCTTACACTATCAGAAATGTGAACCACATTTAAATGGAACCAGCTGAGTATTCCTGGAAAACGTCAAGTTTACTAAAAAAAAGTTTATAATCCATACTTTAGAAAACAATACACAATAGGCACAGAGAACTAGCTGATTGTTCTAACACTGGAATCTTTAAATTAGATTCAAGTTATCTTTAAATTAGACATCCAGAACTGCATTTTTTCCCACCATTTACTTCCAGCGTTCACAATTTGAAAACCCCAGGCCAAATATTCGGATTTTTCTTCACCAAGTCTTATAAACAGAAAAACACTTAACCACTTAACATCAAAACAAAGTATAACAAACTTTAACAACAAAATTTTAATTATTGTCCATTAGGGTTTATAGCACTTGAATACAACATTGCGTTTTATAGGTAAAAATTAAATACTTTTCTTAATTACCCAAGCAAATTAAAGGAATTTGCTACAAGAATGATGGTTATATTCCTATATTGCTTTCAAATAGAGGAAATCCCCTTACCAAACTAGTGGGTGAAGTGAGTCTGCTTGAGAACTGTTCTGGATACAAGTTCACCTTCGAATACCAGCAAAAACTGCATTGAATATGCTCAAGACTATCTTCTACCAATTGCAACATTTAAGAAGCGTCTGGCAAGTTATCAACCACTCAAAGTCTATTAAGATACTCCAAAAATAAATGTTAGAATGGCATACTGTTCCATTTTTAATTTCTCACAATATTTTCTGTCATTGTACACTCAAGCTTTTTCTATTCTGTTGTTACTTCTAGTAAAAGGGCAGGAAACGAACACGCCTGGAAGCTTCTGGCATTCAACACAAAGCTCATAAAGAAAGCGCTTAAGCGTGGATCAAAATGAATGAGGTTTCACTGTGCTTGTCCGAAATCCAACAAAAATATGACTCGAACCCCCGAAAAATGGGACAAAATTCTGACATCCTAGAATGAGGCTTCTCGTTTTCTCAAAAATTTATTTACCTTTGGCCTTGCTCTTTTCTATGGGAACAAGTCCAGATTGACTATCCCCTCTTAATTTATCACTTGGGAAGTACTTGTACAAGCCCTTTCTCCTCTCTATTTAACATTTAGCTTTTTCACCAATATTTCTAGCAGTATTCCTAATTTTCTTCCCTAAGATACAATCAACAGAGAATGTAATGTATATATTATTTATAAGTATTTTACAGACAGAGATACGAAATAAAGAAAACAAAATTCATTAAAACATTTATAGAAAACTTCAGGCTATACACAAATTAATCATACTGGTTCAGGAAATGATTTTATAACCGATAGCCATAAAGAAAAAAAAATTGATGTTCAAAATAGCAACCACAAAATTTAAATAGGAGAAAAGCATACAAAAAGAGAAAACAAGAATTTAAAATATTTACTTGTATTTTTGAAAAACCATGGTAGCAAGAGCAGGCTAATTTAACAAAAACAAATTTTGAACTAATTACCAAATGATACATCTGAAGCAGGTTCTTCAACAGCAGGTATTTCTTGAACTGTGTCAGCATAAGATGAACTTGGAGTAAATTGATCTGTACAAAATTTATTTGAAATCGGATATAGACTTAAATCTACTCCCCAAGAGACAACATCAGCCATTGGCCATCTTTCAAAAGATGCTAGAAAAAAAGAAATGAGAATTATGAGGACAACCCATTGTGGTTATTTCAACAAAACTGATGGATAAAATTCTAGTTGATTGACTTCTTTCTATCTCAGAAAGGGGTTAGGTTAGGAAAACAAAACTTTCAGGGATGGGTCTACAAGTTAAAGTATGTCCCGGGAAGGTATTTTGAAGTACCTACCTCCACTCCTTCTCCTTCTAGAGGGCCCTGACCTTTGATGACCTTCAAAATATGTGTGTTATAAAAGTGAAACCTTGCAAAATAGATCTTCTGCTTAATTGAAATACCACAAAATTGTTTTCAGCTTCATAACTTTGCTCAGTTCCATTTTATAAGGTTTTAAAGATATGCAAATACATTTCCTGAATTTTGAAAAAAAAAATTGATATGGCCCAAAATTCTACTCAAATAACAGGAATTGCATTTTCAGAACAAAAGGCAGAGAAAAGGCAACTAATAATTGAAAATTAAGGTAAAATGTTGTTTTGTCAAAATTTCAACAGGTTCATGTAGGCAAATTTCAGGGCCCTCTAGAGGGAGAAGGAGTGGAGGTGGGTACTTTAAAATACCTTCCCGGGACATACTTTAGCCTGTAGACCCATCCCTGAAAGATTCATTTTCCTAACCTAAACCCTTTCTGAGATAAGAAGAAGTCAGTTAACTAGAATTTTACCATATATATATATATATATATATATATATATATATATATATATATATATATATATATATAGATTAGGGGGGAGCAGTTGAAGTTCTCTGATACAAACAAATTATAGGTCTATATTAGGATTCAGGATGAAATTAATTCTAAATGTAGGTCTATGTCTAGGCTATTTCATAGCTGTCCCATTAGTGATTTAATCATAAAATTTTAGCTCAGAACTCTACTCAAATAACAGGGATTGCATTTTCAGAACTGAAGGCAGAGAAAAAGCAACTGGTAACTGAAAATTAAGGTAAAATGTTTTTTAGTCAAAATTTCAATAGGTATAGACCTGTCATGTAGGCAAATTTCAGGGCCCTCTAGAGGGAGGAGTGGAGGTGGGTACTTTAAAATATCTTCCTGGGATATGCTTTAGCCTGTAGACTCATCCCAGAATGTTTCATTTTCCTAACCTAATCTAACCCCTTTTCAAGATAGCAAAAAGTCATCAAACAACTAGAATTTTACCATATATATATATATATATATATATATATATATATATATATATATATATATATATATATATATATATATATATATATATATATATATATATATATATATATATATATATATATATATATATATATATATATATATATATGATAGAAGAGCATCGCCAAGTGCTGAAAACCATGTTGTGACCAAGATGGGCCCAGGATTGCACAAAGCCTCCAAATTACTGGAGGTCCCAGGGACTTCTTGCTGTCTGGTTCTAAGCCGGCTTAAGCGATTCGGTGTAGACTTGAGAAGATATGTTGGTCCCCATCCTGCACTGGTATCCGGGATCACTGCTTTTCTTGAGGCCAAAATAATTTCAAAGATTTAAAGAACATGAAAATTGGGACTTGGAATGTTACGACGTTAAAAAATGACTATCGCATCGACATTTTGACTGACGAATTCAGACGGTTTGAACTGGATTTATTAGGAGTTTCAGAAACTCATATCCCAGGGGTAGGAAGCATGAAATTAGGTGACATAGAATTTGTTTACTCAGGAAGGAAGGATGGGGTACATAGACAGGGAGTAGGGCTCATGATGAATAAGGAAGCTGCTAAGTCTTGTTTAGGCTGGGAAGGTATTAATAATAGAATACTAATTGCTCATTTTATGACTAAAAAGTTTAGGGTATCAGTTATAGTAGTATATGCCCCCATTGAACCAACTGATGGAGATACTAGTGACTCAGATGAATTTTACTTACAGTTACAGGAGCAAATAGACAAGTACCAGGTAGAAATATGGTGTTTTTGCTAGGAGATTTTAATGCCCAGGTTGGTAGAAATAGGGATAGATGGTATCCTAGCCTAGGTAATTTTGGTGTAGGAAAAGAAAACAGTAATGGCTATAGGCTTTTGCAATTTTGTAGGTATAACAACCTAGTTATAACCAATACAGTGTTTGGTCACAAAATGGCCCATAAGTTGACATGGTATTCACGTGATGGTAAGACAGCAAACCTTATTGATTATGTTATTGTAAACAGAAGACTAGCAGGATCAATACAAGATACTAGGGTGTATAGGAGTGCCGTTATTGATGTTAAAAGTAAAGATCACCATCTAGTAGTGTCTAAGGTTAATTTAAAGCTGAAATTTCGGAAGAGTAACTCCCTCCCGGAAAGTTATGATGTTGGTAGACTTCAGGATGAAAATTTGAGAAAAAAATTCCAGAAACAGTTGAGTACTAAACTTGAGGGTTTAAAATTTGACAATGTGGAAGATGGATGGAATAATTTCAGAAAAACAATTTGTGAAGTTGCTGATGGTGTCCTAGGGAAGAGTGCTAAGACAGCAACTAGGAATATTAGTGAAAAAGCTTTAGGTTTAATAGAGAGTAGAAGGGGTTTGTATAAGAATTATCTGAGCGATAGGTCGTATGAAAACAAAAGGAATGTAAAGAAAGTGGAGAAAGCATTAAAATATGAACTAAGGAGATGTGAAATGGAGGCGATGGATAAAATTGCTGAGGATCTGGAAGATGCGGCTAGACGGCATAATAGTAAAATATTATACTGGCATGTTAATAAATTGAAAGGGAGTAGCCGATCCGGACTAGTCCCAGTTAAAGATAGAAATGGGGCCACAATTAGTGATAAGGAAAAAGTTAAAGAAAGATGGGTGGAACATTTTGAGAATGTGCTAAACCGAGATACAGTTGCAGGAAAAGATATAGATGAAAATGAAAAAGTTTGTGATACCTTGGATGTGAAGGAAGATTTGTTTAGTGAGGAAGAATTAGCGACAGTACTAGAAGGATTAAAAAATAATAAGGCCCCAGGTGCTGATAGTATGATTAATGAGTTCCTTAAATATGGTGGCTCTGAGGTTAGGAATAAGCTACTGAAGATTATGAACATGATTTTTGAAAAAGGGGAAGTACCCAATGATTTTAGGAAAACCTTAATTAAACCACTGTATAAGAAAGGTGACAAGAGTGAATGTCGGAATTATCGAGGCATTAGTCTGGTCTCTGTAGGTAGCAAATTACTGAGTAATATGATACTTTTTAGACTGAGACATGCTGTAGACAAAGTTTTAAGGGAAGAACAATGCGGTTTTAGAAAAGGTAGAGGATGTGTCGACCATGTTTTCACTCTTAGGTTAATAATTGAGAAGTCCCTTCGTTGTCAAACACCTTTGGTCCTTAGTTTTATCGATTATGAGCAAGCTTTCGATTCTGTTGATAGAACAGCGTTAACAAAGGTCTTATCGTTATATGGTATACCAGAAAAATACATTAAAGTGATTTGCGCTATGTACGAGAATAATACTGCTGCGGTTAAGGTAGGAAATGAGGTTAGCAACTGGTTTTGTATTAAATCAGGAGTTAAGCAGGGTTGTGTTCTATCCCCCTTTATATGGATCATTTTGATGGACTTCGTCTTAAGGAGCACAGGAAAGGCAATTGGAGACCATGGAATCAAATGGGGAGGAAGAACGCTCCTGGACTTAGATTATGCTGATGATTTAAGCATATTAGATGAAAGTGTGAGCAAAATGAATGAATTTTTAGAGGTTTTACGAGTTCAGGGTGCTAAAATAGGCTTGAAAATTAATGTTAAGAAGACTAAGTCACTAAGGTTAGGAATAAGTGAAGATGAACAGGTGACCTTAGGTAACGAAAAGATTGATCAGGTTGGGAGCTTCAGTTACCTTGGTAGTATTATTAGTAAAGATGGTGGGAGCAGTGAAGATGTTAAAAGTAGAATAGCTAAAGCTCAGGGTGTTTTTCACAGTTAAAAAAAAGTTTGGAAGAATAGAAAGATAAGCCTACAAACCAAGATTAGAATATTGGAAGCTACAGTGATGACAGTGGTCAAATACGGCTCTGAAGCATGGTCACTCCAAAAAGCAGATGAAAATTTACTAGATGTTTTCCAGAGAAATTGCCTACGGATTGTTCTGGGTACCCGGCTGACTGACCGTATTTCAAACAGTAGGTTGTACGAAAAGTGTGGTTCAATCCCGCTTTCTGGGGCTATAATGAAAGAAAGGTTGAGATGGCTAGGCCACGTTCTACGGATGAAGGATGACAGATTACGAAGATTGTCCTTTTTGGCCAACCGTCTGGGGCTACACGGAAAGCAGGTCGTCCTTGTCTGGGTTGGGAGGATGTCATAAATAAGGATTTAAAGGAAATGGGAACTTCCTGGGAGGGTGTAAAGAGGGAGGCTTTAAATAGATTAGGTTGGAGGAGGAGCGTGCGTAGCTGTGTTGGCCTCAGGCGGCTTGGTGCTGCAGTGAGTTATTAGTAGTAGTAGTAGTAGTAGTATATATATATATATATATATATATATATATATATATATATATATATATATATATATATATATATATACATATAAATATATATATATAGATTAGGGGGGAGCAGTTTAAGTTAGGCTATCTGATACAAACAAATGATAGGTCTATATTAGGATTCAGGATGAAATTAATTCTAAATGTAGGTCTAAGTCTAGGCTATTTCTTAGCTGTCCGATTAGTGATTTAATCATAAAATTTTTAATAGATTAAACTATTAGAAAAGCTACTTTTTGTTATCTTAGAGAGAGATTAGGAAAAGTAATGAGTAGAGGGAAAAAATACATCTAAAATTGAGATTGTTTAAATTGAAAATTTAGGGTAAAATAAGAAACAATGGTAATAGGAAATGTGCATTCCCAAGCTCTATTCCTAATAACACACCTTTCTAACTGATAAGAAACCTTTGTTCTGTGCATCAGAGCCTAGCCTACTAGCCTTTGAAAGCTAGGCCTAGCTCTCCAGAAAACCTTAATATTTTATAAGCACAGACAAGATTATGCTACTTACAAACTCCTAAATCTGAAGTAATCTCCAATATAACTGTATTAGTATGCTCTCTGCATATGATTTTATAAGTCTTGTCAGTATGCCTATATTCCATCTGAAATTTCTGAACTGAACTTACAAACTCAATAGACAGTTCAATTGGTAAGAAACAATGGTAGTAGGAAATGTGCTTTCCCAAGCTCTATTCCTAATAACACACCTTTCTAACTGATAAAAAACCTTTGTTCTGTGCCTCAGAGCCTAGCCTACTAGCCTTTGAAAGCTAGGCCTAGCTCTCTAGAAAACCTTAATATTTTATAAGCACAGACAAGATTATGCTACTTACATCCTAAATCTGAAGTAATCTCCAATATAACTGTATTACTATGCTCTCTGCATATAATTTTATAAGTCTTGTCAGTATGCCTATATTCCATCTGAAATTTCTGAACTGAACTTACAAACTCAATAGACAGTTCAATTGCAAATAGAACTTGAATCCCACCCTCTTCCCAAGGGACTTGATAGGCTTCCTTAGAATTATTAATCATACTACTCCACTATAAACATAAGGCCTTTTTTCGCGTCAACCAAAGAGACTGTTTGAGCTCAACCACTCGGTGTGGTTGAGCTCAACCGCTGTTTTTGCGTGAAACAGTGACAAACCAGGTTGTCATGAAAAGTGATTTTGCGTGAAACAATTGACTGGTTGAACTCTAATTTAACCAGAACTGTCATTGTTTTTAACCGTAGGGTTCTACCATTCATAATTGTTGGTTGACCTTTTCAGGCGTAGATTTCGAAAAGAAGAATTCGTAGGCTATAAATAAGTCTATATAAAATAAGAATTATAAGCTGACAAATAGAATTCTAGCCTCACAAAAGTAAGGTTTAATTTTTTTTTTTCGTATTAGGGCTATTTGGATAAATGTTGGGTTATATCCTGCAATTTGATTCACATAGGCCTTAAGACAGGAAGTCAAGAGTTTGAATATGCTTTTGAAAACTTATGTAGATACTTGGAAATCTTTGTTTCATCCTTTTGATGCCCTAGGCTTGACCTTAGCTTGGTAATTTGGCTTCAGAGATAAAACCTTGATGAAGCAAGACCCTAGTGGTTATAAAGCATTGTTAATCCAATTACTATTCTTACTAGATGCTTCAAGATATGTTGCATCTTTGTCAGAACTTTTTACATTTCAGCCTTACCCTATAGGGCCATGGATAAATTTTCAGGTCAAACTCTAGTTTGGCTACTGTTTGCTATCTTAGAAATGGGTTAAGTCAGGAAAATAGAACTTCCAATAATGAATCCAAAGCAAAAAATACGTAAAATTCTAGTTTAGCTAATTTTCATTATCTTGGAAAGGGAATAGGTTACAAGAATGAAACCCAGTAATTAATCCAGGGTCAAAAACACTCTGGGAAGGTGCTGCCAGGCTTCTATGTCAACCCTTTTCTGATTTCTAAGTCTTAGATAATTGCTTACTCAAAAGGTCTATACCTATACTATTGAAATTTTGACAAAACAAGATTTACCTTAATTTTTAATTATCAGTTTCTTTTACTCTGGCTTTAGCTCTTAAAATGCAATTCCTTTTATTTAAGTAGCATTTTAAGCCATATCAATATTTTTTTTTCAAAATTTAGGAAATGTCTTTGCATATCTTTAAAACCTTATAAAGTGGATTGAGGAAAGCTGTGAAACAGTTTCTTTGTACTCCATGTAAGCAGACCTTCCCAGAACATACTTTAGCCTTTAGACCCATCCCTGAAAGTTTTTTTTCATTCTCACCCCCTGGTGCTCTTTTACACATTGTATAAATTGTGAAGAAATGCCTGCCCCCTTGCTAAGAGTCTTAGAAGTATCTTATATCAAAATACACCTGATACAAGTTTAATTTTTTAGAGATGACACAGAATAGCATTAAAGCTGAGTATTTGCTTTGCAAGAAATGTGTCCCTTCTGTTGTAAAGCATTTTGGATAGACACTAATCTAACCATGGACGTATTGCTGTTGCAAATGGTTTTGCTTAAAATGGTTTGGAAAACAAATAGCAAATGTAAATTTGCTTTTTTATCATTATTTAAGACTAGAATATCACAAAGCTATGCAATCACATTGCTTGTTGTATCTTAAGTAAATACAATCCCTGATGGAGTTTTGTTGATACCTGTCTTAAAATTAATTTGTCTGAATAAAATATATTGTTTATGGGACAGTAGAGAAAATGGCAACAACCATGAATTGAGTTTTTTTCAATATTTCTTTTTTTAAATAATAGTTCTCTGGTCACATTTGTGTTCCTTGCTAAGTTGTTGGCACTCTGGTTTGGGAATCCTTTGTCCAAGGGGTACAGGTTTAATTCCTGGCATTGCTAGTGTATTTGGTTTTTACCAGCTAAGTATTCACGATGCTAGTTTGCATCTTAAGTAAAGCAATCCCTGCTGGAGCTTTGTTGACACCTGCCTTACAATAACTTGTCTAAGTAAAATACAATGTGTATTGAAGATTAGTGAAAATGGCTGCAAATCCATCTTGTTTTTTTTTTCAATATTTTTTTTTTTAATAGTTGTTCTACTCTGGTCGTAATAATATTCTTGGCTAAGTGGAAAGCACTCTTAGTAAGAAATCATTTGTCCATGGGGTACAGGTTTGATTCCAAGTATTGTCTGTTTATTTTATTTAAATGGGGGTCAGTGATGTTAGACAGATCTAAACCAGCTCTAAATAGGCAAATGGAGAAATATACAAAAGGTAAGCAGGGAGGGTGTACAAAAGCACAAGATTTCTGGCCCCCAGCCCTTAATTGCAATTCTTGGCCAAAGGGTCACAAAGTGGAAATTAGCACTGCCAGTTTAGACCTTGATGTGTCAGTGCTGCCATATTTACTTACTTGCATATTGGTGTTGAGTTTGCCCACATTTTATCTTCATTACTATCTAAAATCATTTAGACATTCAGCAAACTGTCTCAAACCACAATTAGTATCGAATAGATTTTGGGCCTTACTGACTTTTCCTTTATAGCAAAGGTTTATTGTTGTGTATAATGTAGATATTTTAAAGTAATCAATCATTAAGAAGTCCCTTTTAGTTTTATCAAGTTTTTGAGTAATAAACCTTTTTAATTACCTTAAAATATTTATTCAGGTCCTTTACTATTGGCTGCCCTTTATATTACAATAATGATTGAAATATATTGTGGTAACTAAAAATTTGGATAATCCAACCTATTTTACCATCTTAAGGTTGTTTGCAAAGGTGTATGAAATATTTAAGTACTGACTTAGCTACAGAAAACTTCTAGATATAATAAAATGTAAGCAAGATGGCTCTTACTTTGACCATATCTATGGAAGCACTAATGAGAGAGTGGGTCATTTGATGCATTTGTAGGATTGAGTGAGATGAGAAATGAAGTGTAGGTTTGATGAGAGATGGCTGGTGAATGTGATGAGGGATGAATGTTTTGCAAGATTTTAAAATTTTGGACAATTTCTCATGTTGACAGTAGAGTGCAGAAGTAAAATTTTATAATTTTTCTTCTTTGTTTCTGTTATGTTAGACAATGTTGAATATTCTAAAGTGAAGTTTCTTTTTTGTTTGGAATTGTGATGGCCCTAGGGCTTTAGTGCAATACAAATTACTAATGTTTATTCACTTTCTTTAAACAAACACAAGGTCTATGTCTCCTAGCTTTAACAAAGTCAAGTGTAATTTTAAGACCAGGGATTTCAAAGTAGGTCAAATGAACTTGTGGTAAAAATGAGCAATTTATGAAACATCTAGATTAAAAAAAAGTCTTTTAGACAACAAAGAAGACAATTGAATAAAGAAAAGTACCTTATATCATAATTGTTGTGCACCCTTAAGATAGAAATGAACAAAGCTTCAATTAAGATTCTGTTTTGTTTAAACAGACAGAAGGGACAAACCTCCAAGCTTTGACAAATACAATCTCACTTTGTGGCTCCTATCTTTTCAAAGGGGACTTTCTTTGGATTTTTTCTATCCAACTAAAACTGAAAAGGACAGCATGATATACAAGTGACCTTCCAATTACCCTACATAGCAAGAGAAAATCATTAAGTTAGGCTATGCTTTATCTCAATCCCCCTCCCAATGTGCAGAAATATGGCTCAAATTTCATATTTTCAATGCATTTAACCTCCTGTCACCTGTTTTTCTAGTTATTGTTTGTCACATTTGTTTAATTTACAGCTACATGGGATGAAGTTAGAGAGACAGATTGACAAAACAAATGGAAAATAGGAAATTTCAGCAATACATTTTTATATTGGGAGGATTGAGGGGTAAAGTAGAGCAAAGTTGAATATAAAATGTGTTACCAGCTATTATTCTAAAAATTATGAAGCATGAATTTTTTTTTTTATTATGTTCCTTTCTCTTCAGGTCCTTCTCTAGGGCTTTACCAAATCAAACATTCTATGCCCAGAAAAATTAGCAACAAGGTATAGTCTATATACAAAGGCTTATGTTATTTAACTATGAATATGGAATTTAAATGGCAATCAGGAACTGGATACAGGCTAAAGCAAGTAAAAAAGAAAGAAAAAACTTCCCTAGTTAGCTCAGGAGACTTTTAATAGATTACTCTTCAGATAATTGCCTATGATACATAATTTAAATATTTACCCCTGTACAGTAGGGCGTTAAAACAATCTATCACAATGTAAGATACAGTATATTTAGATATGATGCTGATTTACAAATTCCAGGATTCTTTGTTGTGGTTTTCATAATTTTGTTGATAAAGTTTTATATATTCATCATTTTTTATTTTATATCATTAACATTAGCCAAACTAAACTTCTCAATAGAACTTGAATGTGGTGGCTATAATGCACAAGTACTGCAAAAATCTTACAACACATTATGTGTTATGGTAACTGTCAGTGAGAAAAAAACTATTTTCCTAGTTTAGCTTAATTTGTTATATTTTTGTGCTTATCAGAAATATTTTGTTAATTTTAGGCAGCTGTCCCCCCTCAAAAAATTCTTAAACATTTGCTGGTTTATACTTAACCAGTATTCTACTGAAAACAAAAATTTAGTATATATTTTGTATTGAAGAAATATAAAGTCCTTTGGATTTTTTTTTATTAGGATTAAGCAGTTTGCTATTTTCTTTTGTTAGGCTAAGCCTGTAATAGTGCTTTATTGTGAACAGTCAAAATTTGTAGGGATTGCAAAGGCTAGCCTGAACAATATGTTATTACAAATTATTAGGTTAAACTTCTGTTTGGTAAAATTCTAGTTTAGATAAATTTGTATTATCTTGAAAAAGGTTTAGGTTAGGAAAATGAAACTTTTAGGGATGGGTCTAGAGATGAAACTATATCATGGGAAAGTATTTTGGAGCATCCAACTCTACTCTTTCTCTCTCTTAAAAATGTTTGCCTTAAATTACCTTAATTCACATTGTCTAATGAAATAAGGATTAAATCCTGTAGAATTGCTGGTTAGTGATAATGACAGTTGGAAATCTCAATATTTGGTCCACACCCTTAAAAACGCTTGTGTTATAAAAGTGAAACCCTTGCAAAATAAATCTTCTACTTAAATGACAAGAAAAAAGCGTTTTTAGTGTCATAACTTTGCTCAATTTCAATTTATGAAGTTTCCAAGATTTGGAAACTTTCAGGATATACATTTCTCTATATTTAAATACGAAACACTGATATGGCTTAAAATTCTACTCAAATAACAAGAATTGCATTTTCAGAGCTAAAACCAGAGAAACAGAAACTGCTTGCTGAAAATTAAGGTTAGATGTTGTTTTACCAAAATTTTAATAGTTACAGACCAGTCCAGTATGCAAAATTCCCAGATTTAAAAACAGAAGAGGGTTATCACATAAGCTTAGCAATAGCTTCTCAGAGTATGTTTTTAGCTATGGATTAATCACTGAAAGTTTCATTCACCTAACATAACCCCAATCAAAGATAGCAAAAAGTAGCTAAACTGGAATTTGAATGGAAATTTAATATATAGCCTGGTAGGCTAGTAGAATTCCAAATCAAAACAAAAAGAAGTCAAACTAGAATTTTATCCTCTGTTTAGGGTAGCTCAACAAAGCTAAAGTCTTATCATTTAGGACTTTTTTATAGATAATTTTGCTTTTACAGTATGAATACAACATTTTCCAATATATTACCTGAACAATTTAACCAAAGATTCCACTAAATCAGAACCTTCCTATCTCTTCAAATATACCAGAGAGTATGCTAGATCATTTTTCAATTCTCTCTGACCTCAAACTAATGTGAAATATGTTAAATCCGGAGGAAATTAAGCCAGTGCTAAATCATTTAATTATAATAGAATGACACTCTTAACACTATACGGATGTTTTATGTTTGAAATTTTTTGCCCAAACGGACAAGTAAAAAGAGTGTTTTCGCGAACCAGTTTTGTTTGAGCTCAACCATATGTAATTTTTTCCGTTTTCGCGTTAAACATTCAAGCTGGTTAAACCAAAGCTGTCATTGGTTAAACCAGCTGGTTGACGCGAAAAGAGGCCTATAGCTTATCTACAAAACCCATAGCTTATCAACAGGTGAGTCACATGCACATGGTCGTCTGACGTCACAATCCTGAAATAATCTTTTTATTTGGGGGTTATAAAGTGCCAGCCCACGGACAAGTAATCTTGAGCGTTTGTGGGGATAGTCCGACTAACCTCTGACGTCATATGTGTCTAAAGAAACGCTTGGATTAATCAGATTAATAATCGGACAAGTAAAGAAACGCACCCTCAGGTATAAACCAGGGTTGCCAACTACCTTTCGTGTCTTTGTCGTTCTTTTTTCCTCATTTCACTCGAGTAACTCGGAAAATCCCTCTTTTTGCCAATTTTGCTAAAAATCACTTTCATTCTTTTAAGAAATTATGATAAGAAAAGTTTTAACGCAATAACAACCTTAAATTGCTCGTGTCCAAGAAAACAACAGCTCATGGGTATTCTTTTTTTTTGGTAACATGCAAGTTACCTCACCTGTAAAGTCACCTTTGTTGAGTATCTTTTTGAAAAGAAGTAGGTGAAATTGTCTGTTTTCCTGCGTTTGTTTCGAAAGATTGGCGTGAAGTTTGAAGTAACCTGACATACAAAATCAAAAAATTGACCTAAAACTAATCCGAGTACAATTAAACAGAATAAAAAAATTTTTGACTGTAACACCGAAAACTCATGTGTAACACACACAATTTGGACAATTTTAGCACTTTAAGAACTGACCGTGGCAGCAACGCTGGTTTTCAAAGGTTCGCGTATTTTCGGCGTGTTTTTCAAAGGGTTTGGTGTATTTTTTGTTTCACCTTCTGACAGCACTGCAGTTATGCTGGACTTTTGAATAATAATAAGATATACATTTTCAGAGTAATCTTTTTTTTTAGTAAAAAAATCCGCTGTTCCCGGTTTGATTACATTGGCATGAGTATTGACATTCTTTCTCATTGCGATTGTTTAATATTATAACACAATCCTTTAGTCATTAGGATGAGAAAAATACCCTCTTAACTTTCTCGCATGATAAGTTAGGGTAATATTACCTTTCATGAAATTATCGCTCGTAAATATATAACAAAGCAAACAGATTTTGCACTATCTTGTATATAGTCAACAATTTGTATCAGTTGAATCTTGTTCAGTCAACAGTCATACTGAAATTATAAAGAGAAGAAGCAAGGTGAAGTTAGAAAAAAAATACAATAAAAACAATAGCAAGTAGTAATAGAAGCTATTTTCTTTATAATTAGTTTTTAAATGTGTGATTATAAGATGATAAATGTACTGTTCTTTGGATAACATCCCCACGTGCTTCCAAATGGTTGAGCATAATATCAGGCTATAAACAAAACTTGCTGTTTTGTTTGGATTATTATGAACATTTGATGCTGAAAAGTGTCAAATCAGTAGATTTTTGGTTATGACCAAGTCTACACCCAAGCATTAAGGAGGGGTGAGTCTTAGCTAATCCGAATTTCCGACATTAGGCAAGGCTATTTCAAAGTATCATGGTCACGTTTTTGACATTGTAACTCCCTTCCCCTTTCTGCTCTTGCAAATCCAATTAAATTCAGCCTCACCTGAATGATAAATATATAAATATTATTAGAAAAGTTATTAGAAAAGTTATTAGAAATATTATTTGAATGGTGGTATCTTAAGTATTTTTACGATACCTTTCTTAGATGGAAAGGACTTGAGTACCGTCTTTCTTGGGGTTTGGTCATTCCAAAGGTAAAAGCGTTTTAGTTGTTTCTTAAATACATTTTACCCATTGTTATCAGACTAAACGTCAAATTTCAGACTGCAAACGTGAAAGTCTATAAATTAAAGTCTAGTGTGTCATCCTTTCTTCAAGAAACAGGATCCAATTTCGTTAGCAAAAGTCAGCTGAGGCCCGGAAAAACCTATTTATTTACAATTTATTTTTCAGACCCTCGAAACTAACAAAACCCGGGCAAGTAAAGTCAATTGTTCCTCTGTTTAAGATGTTCAAAGAATGCTTGCTTCATGTTGATCTTGAGACATTAAACACAGACGTATTTGTGTAATAATAAATTTGGTAAATTTAGATGTTAATCAGTACGTTTTTTTAATTTTTGGAAGTGCATTGCCAATTTGAAGAATAGGGCTGACAATAGTTCCTCAAAACTTTTGCCAAATTTTGTGTTGACATTGATGTGTCTAGTTTATTCCATTCCAGTGCTAGAGCAGATAGTCAGTAATCTAAATTAAAAATAATAAAAACCCTAATACGCAATAAAATCAATCTGAAAACCGTTGCTGATCTTCTGTACGACAGAAAAGCAATTCCTTACCAAAGTTTTTGGGAAATCCCGGATGTTCTAGTAGGCAAAGCAAGAAAGTGGAAAAAAGGAAACTTCCAAGTTAACCATGTCCCAAATTGATTATGTTTTTTCACTTTATAAGGATCTAATATTTAATTTTAAATTAAGTCCAGAAGGACTATCTCTTGGAGATTTTTATTTGAATTTGGTTAAAAATTGCAATCTTTACTTGCCTTTTCTTCAAAGTATCCTAACTCACATCCAAATCAACGACAAATCCAAAAAACTAAAGTAAACATAGGCAGAATTGGAGCAAATGCATCGTATGAATAATATGCGGCTAATTTGTTTCAATTCCTCCATATTCTGCGGGGTTTTTATTTAAAAAAAAAGGTTAATGAAGATCAATTTAATTTTTTCCTGCGTGACAACAGTGTCATTCAAAATTGCTCGAGACACAAAGCTAAACTGAATCCGAAGCAACTAGAATCTTTTGAATGCGTTTTTTTTATGCTGCGGAAGCAAAAACAAATTTCAATTCATTAAAAGTTAGAAAGAGGTTTCAAAATTTTAAATTAAGATGCACAAAATGTACCTCTTAAAATTCGGAGCAGGAATTTTTAACGAGATTACACAAAAGGATAGTGTTCAAAACAAGCAGAAAAAACTGCCTTCTCCCTATAAGTGCCGGTCTTGATCAAACAGTTCGTTGTAACGAATTGTAGTAAGGAGCGACCCGGCTCAATAGTAACCAAAACTAAAAAAATTGAATTTTGATATCGATAGCTACATCAAAAGAATCGCATTTTAATGCTGATTTTAAATATATAAGTTTCATCAAGTTTAGTCTTACCCATCAAAAGTTACGAGCCTGAGAAAATTTGCCTTATTTAGGAAAATAGGGAGAAACACCCATTAAAAGTCGTAGGATCTTAACGAAAATGACACCATCAGATTCAGCGTATCAGAGAACCATACTGTAGATGTTTCAAGCTCCTATCTACAAAAATGTGGAATTTTGCATTTTTTGCCAGAAGACAAATCACGGGTGCGTGTTTATTTGTTTGTTGTTTTTTTTCTTTTCCCCAGGGGTCATCGTATCGACCAAGTTGTCCTATAATGTCGCTAGAGGGCTCATTCTAACGGAAATGAAAAGTTCTAGTGCCCTTTTTAAGTGACCAAAAAAATTGGAGGGCATCTAGGCCCCGTCCCACGCTCATTTTTTTCCCAAAGTCAACGGATCAAAATTTTGAGATAGCCATTTTGTTCAGCATAGTCGAAAATCATAATAAATATGTCTTTGGGGATGACTTACTCCCCCACAATCCCTGGAAGAGGGGCTTCAAGTTAAAAACGTTGACCATTGTTTACATATAGTAATGGTTATTGGGAAGTGTACAGACGTTTTCAGTGGGATTTTATTTTGTTTGGGGTGGGGCTGAGGAGAGGGGGCTATGTTGGAGAATCTTTCCTTGGAGGAATCTGTCATGGGGGAAGAAAAATTCAATGACAAGGGCGCAGGATTCCCTAGCATTACTATAAGAAAACAATGAAAAATAAACATGAAAACGTTTTTTCAAATGAAAGGAAGAAGTAGCATTGAAACTTAAAACGAACAGAGATTATTACGCATATGAGGGGTTCTAAAAATACTTTAGCATAAAGAGCGAGGTATTTAGGAGGAGATAAATACCTTGCTCTTTATGCTAAAGTATTTTTAGTAACTTCAACTATTTATTCTAGAGCCTTTCTGATTCAGGGGTCAATCTTAAAGAATTGGGACAAAACTTACGATTTAGTGTAAAGAGCGAGGTATTAACGAGGGTACAAACCCCCTCGTATACATAATAAAAATATAAGGTTATGAAAGTTTGTCACGTAAGTTAATTTTTAAGTTACGTATATTTTTTACTAATAAAAACGTTCGTTAAAAATAAAAAGTTCTAGTTGCTTTTTTAAGTAACCGAAAAATTGGAGGACAACTAGGCCTCCTTCTCCACCCCTTATTTCTCAAAATAGTCTGATCAAAACTAAGAGAAAGCCATTTAGCCAAAAAAAGAATTGATATACAAATTTCATTTTAATAATTTATGTGCGGAGAGCCAAAACCAAACATGCATTAATTCAAAAACGTTCAGAAATTAAATAAAAAAAAACGAATTTTTTTAGCTGAAAGTAAGGAGCGACATTAAAACTTAAAACGAACAGAAATTACTCCGTATATGAAATGAGTTGTCCCCTCCGCAATCCCTCGCTCTTTACGCTAGAGTTTGACTCTGCCACAATTCTACTTTTTAAAACAATTTAAAGCTTTAGCGTAAAGAGCGAGGAATTGCGGAGGGGACAACTCATTTCATATACGGAGTAATTTCTGTTCGTTTTAAGTTTTAATGTCGCTCCTTACTTTCAGCTAAAAAAATTAGTTTTTTTTTATTTAATAGCGAAATAAAGGCACCCTGCCTTGAGACTATCCTATCAAAAGTTACGAAACAGCTATATTTTTAAGAGCGTGGATAATAGGAAATGTTTCGGTGGCGGCAACTTCGATTTAAGCAAGTATATTCAAAAAGAAAAAGCGTTGGTCACACTCAAGGTACAGGACTTGAGGAAAACGGCTCAGCGTGGTATATTATTTTTGAATTGAGGGTTTGATATTTTTGTTAAATTTTTGGGTATAGTGGTGTGTTTTACCTGGGATGCAGGTAAATTGGGATCCACATCACTCTCCTGGAGTGATGATGGGGCCAAATGCAGTAGGTCCAAATAATGAGCAGGGGCAGGCCCCCATGTACACAACATTTATTCCACAAGTTGTACCTATGTCTCAAGCTATACAGTACCAGGGTCAGGTTATACAGCAGACACCAGGATTTAATCAGGCAAGACAATCACCATATGTCACAACTCTAGCCCCCCACAATAGTCAATACAGTCAGCATCAAATCTATATTTCACCACACTCTCAAAATAGATTCATTGCTACAGTCCCTACATCAAATTCATTTGAAATTTTGAATTCAATTGATGAAAATTACCCCCCTCTTCCCTCAGATGAAGCCATGAATTTAGGCAGTGCAAACCCTAAAGAAGTGGAGGGTATCATAAATTTCCCTAAGCTAGGTTTATCTCATGACTTGGGAAAAGGAGCCAAGAGAGCTATATCCCCAACCCTCATTGAGGAAAACAATAGAGTTGCAAAAAGTCGCTACACAGCTCCTCCTAAGTACCACCCAAAAAATAAGGGAATCCAGATTCTTGACAGATTTGACAATAGAGTAATCTTGTCTAGCAAAATTGAAACAAAAATCTTGCCTATGGAAAGAGAAACCACTTTAAGCCTAAAAGAAGCATTAAAACCTGAGCACTTTGAATTTGAACTGAGCAAAGATAAAAAGAGAGTCACAATATTTCTTCCTACTGAATCTGCTGTAGCAAAAGCATTGACAATTAAGAAAATAGGTGAAACAGAAGTCCAAGCTGAGGAATTTAAACCCAGATGTCAAGGAGTAATAAGAGGAATACCTAAAGAAATCACTGAAGAAGAGATTAAAAGTGATCTTGAATCTGAGTCCAATGCTAATGTGAAATCTGTAAAAAGATTGAAAAGATTTAATAGAGAAACAAAACAATTAGAAGATAGCCTATCAGTCTGTATTACATTTGAAAATAATCTCTTGCCCTCAGCTCTATGGCTATATGGTAGGAAAAGAGAAGTTCAAGGATACCAAAGGCCTATTATCCAGTGCTTCAAATGTCAAAAGTATGGACATATGCAGGCACAATGCAGGGCACCACAGCCAGTTTGTCTCAGATGTGCAGGTCCTCACCAGTCAAAAGACTGTGAACTTAAGAAAGTAACATTAAAAGAAGAAAAATTCCAAAAGTATAGCTGTGTAAATTGTAGGGGTAACCATTCTTCTACTTCTGGATTGTGTAGAGTAAGAGATCAAAATAAAAATATTTTAAGATTATCTCAAGAAAAAAATATTGGCTTCAATATGGCTTCCATAGCATATAGATCCTATGCAGATGCATTAAATAAGAAAAAGGCCATAGAGATCAATGAACAAAACAAAATCCAAAAAGACATTCTAACAAAGTTAGTGATTTTTATTTCAAGTGCACCAGAAGTGGTTGACTTGAGGGACTTGGAATTACAAGAAAGGGTCCAGAAGTTATGCTCTCTTATGAAAACATTATTCAATGAGAAACTAGAATCAAGTGAAATTCTAAAGCTAATCAACATAAGCCCTTAAATGAGAATTTTATCATTCAACACTCAATCAGTCAAAAGAGTTAAAAAGGACTTAATTGAGAACTTTGCAAAGAATAAAGAAATTGATATTATCTGCCTACAAGAAACATGGCTGACAAGCAGAGATACATGTTTAATGAAAGATTTTCACATAATTAGAAAGGATCGAGAAGAAGGTAGAAGAGGCGGATTGATTACAGCCATTAAAAAGACAGTGTACCATCAGGTATTAAATTTTGGATCATTAGTAAATCAGAAGGTAGAAGTGTTGTTGTGTAGAGTTTATAGATATAGAAAACCAGCACTGATATTAGCCAATGTGTATAACCCAGAAGGAAATAATATGGATTTGGAGACTGTTTTTGATTTAGTAAAAAATGCTGTAAAACCAACAGAAGAGTTTTTAATAGTTGGGGATTTTAATGCCCACTCTGATATTTGGTGTGGTTGTGGAAATAAAAATGGTAGTGGAAATGCCTTGGAGAAAATCCTAGAAGGACAAGATGAAATAATTCTTTTGACACCATATGGGTTACCCACTAGGGCAAATCCACACAGGGGTTTATATTCAACAATTGATTTAGCCTTTGCATGTGGTAGAATGGCAACTAAGACAGCTGTCACCTCAGAAATAAATAGTGACCTCATCAGTGACCACTTTCCTGTAATTGTGGATATTGAAGGCAGAATTGAAAACCCAAATATTGATAACCAGCCAAGGTTCATATTCAAAAAAGCTAATTGGAAAGAGTACAGAACAAGTCTGGGATCTATTGAACTGGAGAAAGAACTTAATTCTTTTGAAAACATAGAGGACAAAATTTGTAAATTCCAACAACTTCTGCTGGAGACAGCAGAAAAAATCATCCCACAGAGCAAAAAAGGGAAGACTCGCCACAAAGAACCTATATGGTGGAATACTGAATGTGAAAATACCAAGAAAGCAATGAATAGGGCAGCAAACAACTATGGAAAAATTCTATCTACAGAGAACTACATTAAACTAAAGCAAGCTAAAGCAAAATTTGTAAGAGCCACTAGTGATGCTCGAATTGATTCATGGACAAAATTTGTAGAGAGTTTAAATTTTAGAGATTCATATGGGAAAGTCTACAAATTTATAAAGAGAATGGCTAGTAGAAATAACCCTCCAAATCCAAACACCCCAGTGCAATTTAATGGAGAGCTAATATTTGATGACAAGAAGAAAGCTGAAGCAGGAGTTAGGCACCTAAGTCAGACCATAGGCAAAGAGGATCCATTTATAAAGACAGTCCTTCACTCTAAAGTATTTTCTAAAGCAAGAAAACTTGCAGAGGAGAAAAGTAATGAACCATACAATTTGCCTTTCACAGATGTAGAACTAGAAGTTGTGTTAAATAAATTGCCAGAAACAGCCCCTGGGCCTGATAGAATCCACCCAGCATTATTGAAGAATCTTCCAACTAGATGGAGACAAGAACTATTAAAAATAATTAACATTTTATGGAAAGAGGGAAGATTTCCAGATTGTTGGAAAAAAGGCATAGCTTTAATGATACCAAAACCGGGTAAAAATAATTTAGTGGAAAATCACCGATTTATAACATTGCTGCCAGTTGTAGGAAAGATCTATGAAAGACTGGTCAAAAAAAGGTTGGTTTACACAGTGGAAAAAACACAAATTCTTCAGGATATTCAAAATGGGTTCCGGCAAGGGAGAAGCACAACTGACAGTCTTCTAAGCATTTTGAGAGATTCACTCTATGCATTAAATAACAGGAAAGTCATGATACTTATATTTCTAGATGTTAAAGGTGCATTTGACAACATTGTCCACCGACAAATATTAAATGGACTTGTAAAAGCAAACATCCAAGGCACACTCATGAATTTTTCAATAGAATATATGTCTGGCAGAGAAGTTGCTGTACTTGTTGGAGAGTCAAAATCAGAAAACAAGGTTCAAATTAAAAGAGGAGTTCCACAGGGAAGTGTCCTTGGTCCTGATTATTATAACATATCTGAACATGACATTCCTATTAAAGATGATGCATGCAATGGCTGTATTTTTGCTGATGACAATAAGACATGGACTGTCCAGGATACTGTAGAGGAAGCTGAAAAAGAAGCCCAACAAATACTTCTCCAAATAGAAACATGGGCAAGTACTCTAGATATAGTATTTGAACCATCCAAAGCAAAAGCCATGGTAATAACACAAAGGAGAAATATCAGACAACCTGTTTTGAAATTTTATGGAGAAAATATAGAAATAGTAAAAGAATATAAAGCCCTAGGAATAATACTGGACTGTAAGATGAGATTTACCAAACATATAGAAAATCTGAAAATATCATGCCTTAAAAAGATAAATCTTCTGAAAATGATGGCAGGGGGGAGGTATGGAGCTAACCCAGCAGTAATGAGAGAATTTTACATCAAGTATATACGACCAAAAATTGAATATGGGGCCACTATATATGGCAGTGCAAATGAAGGTCTGCTAAATAAGCTAGAAGTTATACAAAACACAGCTATAAGGATTGCTTTTGGTGCAAAACATACCACACCAATTCCATTCTTATTAATTGAATCTGGCATAGAAAAACTGTCAACAAGAAGAGATGTACTATTACTTAAATATATTCAGAAACTATGGACATCAGATAAAAATCATCCAATCAAGAAACATATTGTTAAGCGTGGGCTATTCCATACCATGAACCCAAATAAACTAAGGAAACATTTAAACCCATTTGAGAAAGCAGAAGCACTGATGACAGTAGAAGGCTTGAATTTCTGTATTACTAGAATGTTGCAATATAAGAAACCCATAGAAACCCCACCATGGCTTTGGATGCAAATACCCTGTACCATAGAAAAAATACAAAAAAATGAAAGAAATCCACTATACACAAAAATGGAATTTAACAAACTTATCACAGAAAAATTTCAAAATTTCTGTCTAATATATACTGATGGATCCAAAATAGAAGGAAAGGGAGTGGGAGCTGCAGCTTTTGTTCCTCAGAAGAACTTAGTGGCATCCAGATCTCTAGGACAATACTCAACAGTCTTTGAAGCAGAAATTGAAGCAATAGAGATAGCGCTTGATTTAATCCAAAAGGCCACAATAAAGGACAAAGAAGAACGAAAATTTGCTATTTGTAGTGACTCAAAAGCTGCTATACTGAGCTTACAAAATTTTACTTCAAACCAAAACCAAGAAGTCAGCTTTTGTTACAACACACTTCTCCAATTGCTCCAAAATGGATATGAAATTCAGCTTGTATGGACACCAGCACATGTAGGTATACAAGGCAACGAAATGGCTGATAAACATGCAAAAATAGCAGCAGCACAACCCCATGACTGTGTAGAGGGAAATGAATATAAGGAATTGAGAGCAATCAGAGGAGGATTGAGAAAAAGAAGATTTGGACTTTTGAAGGATTTAATCCATGGTCAGCTTGTAGCCCAGAAAAAACATAACCACTTTGATAGTAAAATTTATAGTAAGTTGAAAAAGAGAAATTGTAATTTGTTATTCCGTTTTCGATCAGGTCATGTAAGTACTAATGCTAGACTATTTAGGATTGGGAAAATTGATAGCCCTGTTTGTAAAGCTTGTAATTTGCAGAATGAGACTGTACATCACTATCTAATTGAGTGTCCTTTTTATGAGAGACTTAGAAAGGATATGAGAATTATATGCCAAAAAGAAAAGCTAGGCAGTCTCAATGTTAGTCTTATGCTTGGGATAGGGATAAATGATGATGTTATAAGACTTGAAATGATAATGATGTTTTTGAAATTTGTGAAATTTAGTGGCAGAATGGATGATTTTAGCTAAGATTATATATTATTTTAATTATAAAAAAAAAAGATTTTTTTTTTTTTTTTTTTTTATATGTTCTAGTGTTATGGAATAAATATTGAAGAGGGTGGAAAGGAATTATTTGCTTGTTGTGTGTTATTTCTGTATTCATTGTTTATAAAAAAAAAAAAAAAAAAAAAAAAAAAAAAAAAAAAAAAAAAAAAAAAAAAAAAAAAAAAAAAAAAAAAAAAAAAAAAAAAAAAAAAGACTGAGAGAAAAGAGATTATGAAGTTTGTTTCAGATTACTGCATCAAGAAACAAAGAGAAAAGTGTGGAACAAGGAAGATCGTCTCAACAGAAGCTGGATTCTAGAGGAGACGTTAATAATCAACAACAACAACAACAACTCAAGGTACATAAAGCACAGAGGAGAGCATAACTACAAAACTGTTACTTCAAGTTTGCAATATTTCTGTGAGTGTTTTTGATTCTTAAGAACTTATTCAATCTGGCCTTTTTGAAGTTTTAGAAAAGTATGTAGGTTAGTAAAAATTGAGGGAAGCTAAAAATTTGCCAGATCACCAGGTGGGTCAGGGACAATTTTTGTCCATAAATCTCTACTATAATGGCAATCCAGCAATGATGAATTGGTGTCAGCCTTACCAGCTGAGTCCTGGGCAGCATGTACCTCCACCAATAGGTTGGCAATATCAAAATCAGGGACATTCTTCCTTTAGCATACCTTTGGTGCAGCACCATCAAAATTTGTGAATGCTAAGGAAAATTCTGTGACCCAACAAAGAACAGCACAGAACCCACCATGTTATGCATTGACAACAGCTAATAGATTTACATCATTAAGTAGGCTATAGAGTAATTTCCAGCATTTCTGTGTAAAAGTGATGATGAGATGAGGGTGATTAGAAACCCATATGATGTTGGAGGAATCAAGAGACCAACAGAAATGCCAAGGTCAAATTCTGAATTTTGGCTGTATGTTTCCCTAGATGGTGTTAAGTCTTTTTTGCTTCAGACAAAAAAAAACACACAACATTTATAAGCCATCCAAAAGAGAGTCTATAAAAATGAGTGTTCCCTCAGCAGAGCAATTTACCACTAAGGTTAAAGTTAAAATAAAAGTGAATATTAAAGTGGAAGTTCTGCCATCTGACTTTGATCTAGTAAATATTTCTAAAGCATTGCCAAGCCACAAGTTTAAATTTAATGTTATGAGGATTGGTCCATGATGACTGTTTATATTTAAAATAAGGATACAGCAAAGATAATTCTGAACAATGAAATAATCAGTGATATCACAGTAACATCAAGAATTGAAAGCTCTCCTTATGAGAGGAACTTTGAAAAGGGTTCCTCTTAACCTGACTACAGAAGAAGTGATGGACTGTCTACAAAGTGTAATGGTTATATACAGTGTAGAAAGACAGAAAAGGCTCAAGTATGAAACAAGAAAACTAGAAGACAGTTTTGCAATAATGGTGACATTAGATAGTGATATATTACCTCTTAACATATGGTTTGTGGAAGGAAAAGAGAAGTTCATTTTTACCATCATAGAATCATGCAGGGCCATAAATTTCAAGTATGGTTATCTGCAAAAGGATTGAAGAGCAAAGGAACCAATTTGCCTACATTGTTCAAATAAACGTTCATCAGATAAATGTCCTTTGCAAGATGATGTCTCATGAGACAGACCAAGGGTGTATCTTTGTGCCCTTACCAAATGGAATACAGTATGGCTCAAGTAACATATAAAAGTTATGCTGATGCAGCCAACAGGACAAATTTGCAAAGAATAGCACCAAGCACTCTTGAATCAGCTGACAATCTTGAACAAATATGAAAGGTTACAAAATAAGAAGCTGCAGAAAAATTTACTCTATAAAGCTGAATTGTTGGAAATGAACAGCATTTCACTATCTGATTGAATTGAAAAGACTTTGTAGATTAGTTGAAGAGCTAGAGTTAGGGTGGCTTAACCAGCAAAAGATTGCCAGTGTTTGTAAGGTAATAGAATACTTGAAAATGCCCAAAATGAACCTTTAAAATTTTATCTTGGGATTCCCAGTCAGTCATGAAAGAGAAGAGGGACTCTGTTAAAGATTATTGTCAGGAAAATGAGATTGCCATAATTTGCATACAAGAGACATGGTTGCAACAAAACATAGATTTGACTTTTAAAGGATATAATTTTATAAGAAAAAACAGGTCAGAAGGCACTAAAGGTGGAGTACTAATTTGAGTGAAAGGTCTTTACATTTTACTGACCAGGAGATTGATTTGCAGGATTTTCCAGATTTAAAGTTGAAATTAATGGTTGCAGTGTACTTCAACAAAATGGATCAACAATTAATATTATAAATGCATACAATGCAACTGGAAACATCAGTGACATTTATGGTATTATTAATGAACTATCATAGAGAATTTCTGCTCATGAAGAACATGCTATAACAGGTGATTTTAATGCACATAGTTAAGTTTAGTGCAAATGTGGCATTGTGGACTCATCTAGAAGGAGCAAAGAGGAGTTTTTGTTAGAATCCCAAATTTACCTGGCCACTCCCAAGGGTTGCCAACCCATAAGAATCATGTTACTTGCTGTCACAAAACAATTCACTTAACATTAACTAGTCATAACTTAGCATTGGTCCTCAATCAGTATTGAGGGCCATAATGTCAGTAGTAATACAACACCATTGAAGAAAGCAAATTGGCAAGAGTATGGGCACCAACATGAAAAACTATTGATTCAGGTATTAGTGAATACAGAAACATCAACAGGTAAAAAATTTGTATGTTCCAAGGAAGCTTACTGAAAGCAGCCAAGAAAGCTATTCTAGTGAAATGTAACTCAAAGATGGCTTACAAAAGTAACATTTGGTGGAATAGTGAATGGGAAGATGAAAAGAAGGGCTATGCTTCAGTAACAACTTAAGAAATTTGATCAATCTGAAATGCTCCTATGCAAGATTTAGGAGAATATATCTACAGCAAAAAAAAAAACAGTATTGGAGAGTTTTTGATAATCTGGATTTCAGGAATTCAGCAGCTAAAATCTATAATCTTATATGAAGGATGCAGAACAAACAGCCAAATAGAATGAGCAACCCACCTCTAGTATATGAGAATTTGACATTGGTAAGTGACATGGATAAAGCTAATGCATGTGTGAAACATATGAAGGAAACAATTGGAAAGGAAGATCCCTATAAAGAGGCTGTAGCAAGAATGGCAGCAAAAGTGTAACAATTGGCTGAAAAAGACCAACATTAGCAACATGAATAAATTTCCATACAAAGAAAGACTACGTCGTTTGAAGCTGCCAACGCTGACATACCAACAGAAAAGGGGTGACATTATTTTAACAAAAAAAATCCTCTCTAAAAACACCCTTCCTGGTCTCTTTGCACAGCCCTTGCATTCTGGTACTAGAGGACATTCATTGAAGCTCTCTATGCAGCGTTCCATGAGTAGACATAGAAGCCACTTCTTCAGCCAAAGAATCATCAATATGTGGAACCAGCTCTCTGAAGAAACAGTTTCTGCTACTTCAACTAATATGTTCAAGTTCCACCTTGATAGGTAATGGCTCTGCGAGGAGTTCCTTTACAATTGGGAAGCTGCAGAGTCCTCCACAAGAGTCTAATCTAACAGCCACAATCTACACCAAACAAATCCTCTTTTTCATGGAGCATCACAAGGATGGATAATCCTTATATCACTCCAAGCTGTGATTTAAGGTAATTAAGGTAAGGTAATGAACCATAAAATAAGCTTTTCTCTTTTTTTGGAAATTAAGTATGTCATCAGGAATTCACCAAATACAGCCCCAGGTGCTGATAGGGTGTATCCTCGATTTGTTAAAAAGCCTCCCACTAGGATGGGTAGAAATCCTGTTGGGATAATAAATAATGCCTGGATGAGTGGATATTTCCCAAAAGTATGGAAGTCAAGATTGGCAGTGATGATTCCTAATCCAGGTAAAGACACCTTAAAACTAGAAAATCATAGATTTATCACTTTATGAGAGACTGGTAAAGAAAAGGTTAAATTGGGAAGTGGAGAAGAGAAAGATGCTTGAAGATTTGCAGTGTGGGTTCAAGAGAAACAGGAGCACAATAGAGAACCTGGTTTGTTTTCAAGAAGTGCTGTTTAGGCTTTACAAAACAGACTCATAATGGTAGCTATTTTCCTAGATCTTGATGGTGCATTTGATAATTTGGTACATGGACAGATTTTACTAGGATTAATTGAGGCTGGGATTTGAGGAAGAATGCTAAAGTTTACAAAGAACTATATTGAAGACTGTGAAGTGAATACTAGAGTCTGCAAAACTATTTCCAGTGAATTTACTAATGGAAAAATAGGAAACCCTCAGGGCTCAGCTCTAGGTCCAGATTATTATAGCCTGGTTGAACATAAGATACCTTTAGATGATGGTGATTCTAGTGCAAGAATTTTTGCTGATGACAATAACCTATGGGTTTTGTGGAGAAATATTGAAGAAGTTGTATCTGTTATAAAATATGTTCTTGAACAGCTGGGAAATTGGGCATTTGACATTGACTCAAGTTTCTCAGCTCATAAAACAAAAGCTATGCTGATAACAAGAAACAAATTGGTTGAAGTGCCATTCCTAAGCCTAAATAGAGTACCTATTGAATTTGTGGACCAAATAAAATTTCTGGGATGTATAATTGTGATGAAACACTGCAATTCATTGAAATGAAAAAGAAAGATTTAAAAACACGATTTTTAATGCTGGTCTTGCTTTTTTGGCTGCTGATCATAGGTCTATTTGTGACAGGTTCTGTGGTAATATCTATTGTTTTTTTTTATGATATTTTGTAAGATCATTTTTAATTAAATCTGTGTTTAGAGCATTTAGTGAATATTCTCCCAAGTCCCTATTTAAGGAAATATTATTCTTAGTCTTAAGTTTGATTTTAATTGCTTCTCAAACTACTTGCTTTATGCCTAGGTCATTGCTAATAAGGGTGGATTCTTCAAAAAGTATTTTGTGGCTAGGATTTTCAAAAATATGACTGCTTAAAGCAGAATCAAAAGAAAAAGAAGCAATATTGGAAATTAGAGCTTTGGTGATATCATCTTTATGGTGTTGTAGGCGTTTCTCGAAAATCCTGGTTAGTTCTCCCTACATAGAATTTGCCACAATCACATGATATTTGATAGGCACCTCTTTGGCAAGTAACTGGAGTTTTATCTTTACCAGAATTTAGGAGATTTACAATTTTCAAATTACTGGTAAATACAACATACAGATTATTTTGTGTGCATACTTTTTTAAGATTCTTAGTTAAATCTAGGATATATGGGAGGTAAATCATGTTTGGGGCTTATTGGGATTCTCACATGGTAAATTATTGTTGATTTTATGGGAGTGTCTTTTCAGTCTATGGTTATTTGTATTATTAATAAATAAAAGAGGATACCCATTTCCAAGAAGTATGTCCAAAAAGTTTTTGAAGAATCCTCCCTTATTAGCAATAGCTTTGGCATAAAGCAAGTAGTTCAAGAAGCAATTGAAGTCAGACTTCAGATAAGAATAATATTTCCTTAAATAGGGACTTGGGAGAATATTCACTAAATGCTTTATACACAAATTTAATTAAAAATGATCTTACAAAATATTATAAAAAAATAGATATTAACACAGAACCTGCCACAAGTAGACCATTTTTTTTCAATAGCTTTTCTTCAGTTTTGAATCATCCCTGAAATGGAGCACCCTTTACCTGTATCATAATTCTTACTGTGCAACATGGAAAAGAAATAAGGACTAGACAAAACGTTTCAAACAATATACTTGCAGTGTAAAATTTTTGATGACTAGAAGTTTGTTCTGGTAAATTATCTCAGAAAGTAGTTGAGCCAGTAAAAAAAAATTCAGAAATAGCCTATGTTCTTTCCAAATATAGGGTGAGATATCCAGCTAATCCACCCTTTAACAGTTAAGTCATTGCATATTATGAAGTAAAAATTCATTTAATATACGTTTACTTCTCAGTAGCCTTAATTCAAAGTTTGTAACTTTTCATTGCAACTCAATAAAAATTTAAATTTACAGAAAATATTCTAATATCCCAAATGTTTTCTTGGCATACATGTTTAAGGTGTTTTTCTGTGCAATAAGCTTTGTTGTATTAAAACAGTAGCAAATTGGAAATTGAGGGGAAAATAACCAATTGCCTTCCATCTATGTAAATAATAGAAAAGAAGCTAATTTTTACAATACTTCAATTGAGAAAACTATAAAACTAAAAAGAAAGTATAAAAAAAATATTAGAGGAAAGCAGTCTGTAATTTTTTGCTTGCCTGTTCTGTTTGCTATCATTAGAGTACTGTAAAGTTTCTTGCTTAGCCCCCTTTTCCACAAACACCAGGAAAACATTTGACATTTTTGAACAATATTTATAGATATAAATGGTTGTGCAATTAGATTGTTTTAAATCAGTACCTTTGCAATACATCACTTGAAGAATTGATTTTATAAACAGATGATAAGTTTTAACCACTTTTTAAACCCATTTCTGGTGATGGTCGCTTTTGCATTTTTCACAAAAAGAAGTTACTATTTTGGGTCCCTTTTAAGGGCTTAAAATGAAATTTCCCCCTGAAGCAATTGCTAGATTTGCAATGGGCATAAGGAAAGGCATCAAGTGATGTGTTCACTTTCTTCCTAATTAAATTATCAGAAAAGGGAAAACATTAATGAATTTAAAGCCCTAAAATGGTCTTTTTAAGCGCTTATCACCATCTGTTCCCCTCTAAAAGGCACCAGTGTTTTGGCAAACCTAAAAGAATATTTGTCTTATAGATAAGGGGTAGGATTGAAGTACAGTGGTGCCAACAATTTTTCATTTGTTTAACTAAAAAACATGAAAATACTAACATGATGTGTACCATAATTTCAATCTTGGTTGGTAAATGTAGCAGTTGTAACAATTTGTGCAATGATTTTACAGACAGTGCCACTATTTTCTATTCTGTTATATAAAGAACATGGATAGAATGACATGACATTACCAAAATCTCAATCTTGGTTGGTAAATGCAACGGTCTTACCAATGCATGTCCTTAATTCACAAATGGTGCCACTATTTTTTATTTGGTTAAATTAAAAACATGGAAAATAGTAAAGCCTATTGTGTAGAATTTGTTCATAGATAGCTTTGCTCTTTCAGCTAAGGTGGTTTTGCTTGTAATTTTACAATGCCTCACATTTATTGATGATAACTTTGCATGAATGTGGACATTTCTATTTGGTTGACTGTTGGGATATACTGATTTGTCCTAGGTGATTGGATAGGTGAGTAAGTTTAAGACCATGTTCAAGTGCTTGTTTATCTCAATTCGTAAAGTAGGAAAACAGTTCTTTTCTTTTCTAACCAAAAAATTACCTTTAACGCGTTATAGGTCTAAAGTCTTGCTCAAATAATTTAATCAAAGATCCAGGATTCCAATTCCAAATTCTTCACTGTATCTTAGTTCTGAAACTAATGAACAAGCAGATCAGGAAAGACAAATGATGTACAGCTTCACCCAAAACTATTTTAAGTTACAAAATTAGATTATTCCTTGATAGAGGCCTCCTCTCTGATTAAATATACTAAGTCAATTAGATTATATCTAAATTTATTCTGGCATATACAATGAAGAAAACTCCCCCCACCTTTTTTCCCCAAATATATTCGATAGAAATTATGAGATAGCCATTTTGTTAAAAATACTTCAAAGATCACATAACAAAAAATCAAGAGTTGACACAATCCCCCAGAATCCAGAGGCAAGTATTGTAAATTATGTCCCAGAGGCATGTAAGGTTTTTATGGAAAGGGAGGTCACTTTTCTTGTTGCCTATTTAAGAGTCAAAAGTGATCAATACCTGTGTCAATAACTACCCACCCCCCTTTGACACACACCCTCTTTTCCCCAAAAGCGTCTGATTAAAATCTTACGATATTTGGTTCCAAAAATTAGGAGAACTCACCCCTGGTCCTCCATGGCCTAACCACCCCTCCCAAAAACTATTAATGTTATTATATTCCAAATCATACAGCAGCTGACCACTGGCCCCCCCTCTATGCTCCCCTAAATATTAACGATTCTTTATTCCAAAAATTAATGGAAGCTGATCCCTGGCCCTTCCTTCATTGCTTGAGACTCCCTCCGCCCTGAAGAAAAGTTATTAACAATATTTTATTCAAAAATCATAGGAGCTGACCCCTGATCCTCCTTCCTTGGCCAGACCGTCCCCGCCCAAAAAACTAACTTAATTATCATATTTTAGTCAAAAGTCATGGGACTTGACAAAAAAAAAATAAAAAACTTAGGCAATGAAACACGAACAAAAATTAATTCAAAAACTATCTGAAAAAGAATTTTTTCAAAGAAAAGTAAAGGCCATATTAAACTAAAGACCGGAAGATACAATAACTGAAACTTAAAACAACCAGAAACCTAAAACAAACAAAATTAAATAAACAATCATAGCAAAAAACATAGATCAAATACTGATATAAATGAATAAATAAATCTTAAAACAAGTAAAGGCTAAATTGAATATGCAAATCAAGCTTAAAACAAAACAAAAACCTTTTGCTATTGAAGTATAAGGGAAACCCAAAACGAACATAAAGTAAATAAACAATTAAAGCAACCAAACATGTAGCAGGTGCAAATATAAATGAATGAATAAGTCTTAAAACAAGTAAAACTTAAACTGAATATGTAAATGGGGCTTAAAACATACAAATCAATGCAAACAAGAGTTTAGGTGCTGCCTCCTTCCGCAACTGTAAAAGTCTAAACATACTGCATCATTGGCACTTTAGTGAAAACAAAATATATTGTACATATTTTCTTTTGTACATATTACAACATTGAAAATAAACATAAAAATACAGTAAAATTAAATTTTGAATTGATGAGCTTTGATCAGTTAATATCATTACACATCAAAAATTCAGTTTAATTTTATTAGTTCTTTTCAGGACTGATCAAGTCAAATACAGTTTCACTACAAACAAGAGTTTGGATGCTGCTCCCTTCCCGAACATATAAGTCTGTAAAAAGACTTTTACAGTCAGCGAATTTACAGTGAGTGAATTTAAACGAATGAAAATATTTTGGCACCATTCGTAAAGTCACGAAACAAGTCGTTAAGACCACTGCATTTACCAACTTAGATTGAGATTGCATTAGAGTTCATGTCAGTATTTGCATGTTCTTTAACCAAATGGAAAACTGTGGTGCCAAACTTAAAATGAGCCGCACGAGTCGGTAAAACCGCTGTATTTAGTTACCGAGATAGAGATTTTGATCAACATCATGTCTGTATTTTCATGCTCTTTATTTAACCAAATGGAAAATTGAGGCAATATTCGTAAAATCATTGCAGGAGTCTGTAATACTTCTGCTTTTACCGAACAAGTTTGAGATTTCAGTAAATGGTTTTGTTTAACGGAACAAAAAATTTAGCTGGCGTCGGAAAATCGTGGTGCGATTCACCGACTCATTTTTTTTTTAACAAGTGGCCAAAAAAATTGGCCCTTTCGCGAGGGCCCTGTTGCTGACACCCTCCTGGTTATTATCTTACATTTGTTTTATGTATTTTTTATGTAACAGTTTTTTTTTTATTTCAGATTTATTCCAGTGTTTAATTCTGAAGTTTTCGAAATGAATACAGTTGTTACTGGTAATGATTTTAAGACAGATTCTCCAATTTTGGAACCTTTGACGTTTAAATCCTTGACTTTAAACTCGGGTAGAACTTCTCGTTGCTTGCACCCAGAGCTACCATGTATCCTGAAATCATGTATGTTTTCATCCAGAAAGATTGATGAGCTGAATAGCCATATTATGGTAAATCATAGACTGTTGGTAGCTGATGTAAAAGTAATCCCTGATTTTCTTGGGTAAGACAGCTTTTTTTTTTTTTTTTTTTTTTTTTTTTTTTTTTTTTTTTTTTTTTTTTTTTTTTTTTTTTTTTTTTTTTTTTTTTTTTTTTACAAGACCCTTTCGTTGTTGCACTTTAAAATCAGTGTATTGCTCATGTCTAAAATGCATCACTCATTACAGATTTAAAAAGTGGCTTTAAAACTGTAGGCTATTGATCAACAAAATGGAATATTTTGATTCTTCCTCCTGTAGCTTTCATCAAATCACAAAAAGAAGGCATGAAGGAGAGAATAAAAAATAAAAAACCTGAGAGAGAGAGAGAGAGAGAGCGAGTAAAAATAACAAAAGAATTAGGTGTTTAAAATGTTTTAAATTGTTTGATTTACGATTTATTTATATTATAGCCTATTTTATCAAAAACAATATTCTCTGAATGGGGTACTGAGCCATTGGTGTATTTTTGTTTGAAGTTTCAAATAGTTTGTGGTAATGAACTGTAAGAAAGGAGCGACTTGCGCTAATAGTAGCAAAACCCTTTTAAAAGAATTCATAGCAGCATGGCAAAAGATTCATATAGAATTGGCTCTTTATGATGATTCTAGATGTGTCAAATTCACTAATCTTGTACATGAAGGGGGCTACTCTCCTCCCGCAACCTCCCGCTCTTTACTAATCCAACAGACTCCTATTTTCTCACAAAATGATTACAGTAAAGAACTAGAAACTGTATCATAAGGAGCAAGGAGTTAGGATAGGGCAGTTCTCTGCCCCCAGTGTAAGTGATTTCCAAATCTGAATTTTATGCCGTTCTTTAAACTTGTTTTAAAAAACGTTCTTGAAACTATATGTGTCTTGAACAGTCTTGGAAAGAACTAATAAACTCAAACTGAATATTTAATATATAATGATATGTATTGTTTAAAGCTCATCTGATCAAGATTTTATTTCACTGCAATTTTACTTGCATTTTCAATACTGTAATAACTGAAAAAGAAATTTTTTTTAGTTATATACTTATACTAGCTGTTGGGGTGGCGCTTCGCACCATCCCAACACCTAGTTGGTGGGGGCGCTTCGCGCCCCCCCCAAGCCCCCCCCCCGCGCTCGTAAGTCGTTACGCGCCATTGTAGTGGTGTCCCTGTGTCCCACCTGTGAATATAGATAGATATATATATATATAGTTTTAACTACGTAAAACTTGCGAATATACAACATTCTTGGCTGTCCCATCGTCTGTGCATATAAATAGATTGTCAGGTTTACCGACTCTTGAACATGCAACATATAATTGTCCTGTGAATATAGATAGATATATATATATATATATATATATATATATATATATATATATATATATATATATATATATATATATATATTTTTAACTACGTAAAACTTGTGAATATACAACATTCTGGGCTGTCCCATTGTCTGTGCATATAAATAGATTGTCAGGTTTACCGACTCTTGAACATGCAACATATAGTTGTCCATGGGAAAAATAATCTGTATTCAGATCTATACCTCATTATTCTAATGATTGCCCTTGAGCTTTGTTGATGGTGATTGCTAATCGAACATTCCCTGTGTCCCCGTCGTCATTTATATATCCCCCTGTGCTCCCCGGCGTCCCCGTTGTTGTTGTTTCCCTGTGTCCCGGTCGTCATTTGTGTCCCGGTGTCCCAGTCTGTAATTTCTCTTTGAGTGTCGTGGTCGTCATTTATATTCCCCGTGCCCCGGTGTCCCAGTCGTCATTTTTGTCCCGGTTGTCATTTGTGTTCCGGTGTCCCGGTCTGTAATTTCTCTTTGAGTGTCCTGGTCGTCATTTGTGTCCCGGTGCTTTGTTGATGGTGAATGCTAATCGAACATTCCTTGTGTCCCGGTCGCTTTCTCTTTGAGTGTCCCGGTCGTCATTTATATTCCCGGTGTCCCGGTCGTCATTTGTGTCCCGATGTCCCGGTCTGTAATTTCGTCAGTCGACAAACATGACGTCAGTCGACACACAAACATGACGTCACTCGACAGACACATAGACAACTCATTTTTATATATATAGATATTTGGAATTAGTATAAAAAGCCTATTCTTTTGATATATCTATTGATATCAAAATTCGGTTTTATAGAATTTCAGTTACTATTGAGCTGCGTCGTTCCTTACTTACAGTTCGTTATCACACACTGTTTGATTAGTAAAGAAGATGGATCCAGTGAAAATTTGAAAGGTAGAAGACCTGCAGTGAAGATACGGAATTATAGAACATAGATGTGAAGACGTAAAATGTGGGCGTAAAGTTTAGAATAGCTATTAGTTTCAAATAGGCTAGAGGCTAAAAAGATATTGCCCTATTATTGGTACCAGTTTCAATAGCTAGTTTTAAGAATTTATATTTTATCTGAAGTTGGAATTTTAGCCTTTTCTGCACAGTTAAACAGACCAACTATTGCCCATAGCGTAATAGAAAAAATTAAAGACCTGCAGCGAAGATACGAAATTACAGAACATAGATGTGAAGACGTGAATTGTGGGTGTAAAATTTAGAATAGCTATGACCTCGTTGTAAAAAAAAAGAAAATAAAAACAGAAGAAAATATGGAAGCTTAGGACAATAGAGGCTAGGATATCGACAGTTGCTCAGTACAACTTTAAAACAGGGTGTTTAGACAATCTCAGGAATAAGTTTATGTGTGTTTCGAAGGAAATTTTTTACGATAGTTTCAGATTATCGTTTTAGTAATTATACACAAAAAAAGTGGTTGATCCCACTGTGCAGGGTTATGCTGGAAGAAAGGTTAACATAGTGATTAACGTTTTACGGATGAAGGATGATTGGCCATGAAAAAGTTGTTCTGTTTGGCAATCCAGCAGCTGCAGTAGTAGTAGTAATAATCCCAGTATAAGTATATACCAGGAGAGAAATCTTTTTCCAAACATGACATGCATTTCATAGCGCGTAATTAGACTCTGAGCATTTACGTCAGAACCATAGTTTCAGTATATCTACAGCATCCCACAAGCTTCTCTTTAAGAGAAGAACAGTGTGTTTTTTGGAAAAGGAGACAATGTGTGAAGGAAATTTTTGTACTTTGACTAATAATTGAAAGTGCCGGAATTGCCAGACATATTTAGTCCCATGTTTTATTGATTGTGAACAAATTTTTAATACAGGTGACAGAAAAGCTTTAGTGGAGCCCTTTTTTTGCATTGTGTACCAAATAATTAAGTTAAAGTAATTTGTACCACGCACAACAATAATATTGCCGTGATCAAGGCACGGAGCAAACTTAGAAGTTGCCTCAGTGCTGAAAGTTAAGCTAGGTTATGTCTTCTACTTGTTTAAATGAATTATCTAAATGGACTTTGTGCTAAGGAACACAACAAAGGCTATGCGAGAAGATGGTATTAATGAGAAATTAAAATTGCTCTTGACTTGGATTATACAAAGATTTGGCAATACTAGTGAAATGAATGGTCTTTGGAGGTTTCAGGGTGCAAGAATAGATTTGACAATTAATTTTAAGGAGACTACGTCACTTAAATTAGGAATAAACGAGGATAAAAAGGAGATTTTAGGTAATGTAACTACCGATTGGGTATCTCTCATCTAGGTAGCATTATTGATAATTATCGTAAATAGAGTGAAGTGCAAAAAGTACGTATAGCCAAAGTGTAGGCTTTTTTTTTAACAGAAGAAGGGTAAGACCTTGAAATAAGATTATGTTACCAGAAGCTACAGATATGACAGTTGTCAATTATTGGTCTGCAACCTAGACGCTTCGAGCAGATGAGGAAGATGGGCTGGGTATTTTTTAGAAGAATTTTTTAAAGACAGTCTTAAATAATCTTTTGAAGACCAAGCAATATGTGATTCGATCCTACTTTTAGGGCTATGACAAAGGAAAGGTTCAGATTGTCAGGTCAGGTATTAAGGGTAAAAATTGGCTTTTTGGAATCCAGCAGAGGCCAAAGTGAAAAAAGGACATTCCCGAATGGGGTTGAAGGAGTTCATAAGAAAAGATTTAAAAGAAGTAGGATCTCATCATAGCAGGGCTGAAAAGGAGCGTTCGTAGCTCTGTTGTCCTCGGGTAGCTTGGTGGTGCAGTGTGTTGTTAGTAGTTTTAGGATTAGTCATAGAAGCAAAAAACAAGAATAAAAAAAAGTAAAAAAAAAAAACAACAGAAAACATCTAAACCTTTTGAGAACAAATGACCAGGTTGGATTGATCAAACTGAAAAACTGAGGTAGGAATTTAATAATTATCTTTTGTAAGTTGGGTTGAACAATCCAGAATAAACGGTTCTGTTGTGTACTTTGGTTTTAGTTGTCTTATGGGTAATTTAATGTCTAGTCATCACATTTTTCTTTTAAAAATACTGTCAACTAAAAGCTAGTATATTAATAGATTTTACTGCTGCGAATTTGCCACGATCATTAGATTTTTTTCCGTGAGGCAGTTAAGAGCAACCTTATATTGCACAACTTGGATTTATTTTGCTTGTAATGATGAAGATAAAGAAAATAAACTAATTGTCGCGAAATTGTATGTAAAAAGTAGCTTCTTTTAAAAGTAATCATTTGACTTGTTCCAACTCTGGATCTTTATTTTTGCTCCTTTCTTTGTATAGTTGGAATTCAGATTGCACTGTATTCTAGGTTTCTAGGCGTTTCTTGTCGTCAGTTGTTGGTACTTAGATGATAGTTCTGTAACGCTGTTAGTACTCTACTTGTCCTATATGATTTTTGGAAATAAATTATAATTTATAACTTATGAAAACTTGTAAAAATAATTTTTTATAATTTTAAAGTGTTTGATTAGAAATAACCTCAAATAAAGTGTGAACAAAATAAAAATGACTTTCACTTGCTGGTGACATGTTTCAGGTACTTCCAGTATTGGAAAGAGAAAATGACTGAAGAAACTATTCCTGAATATTGCTACGGCATTAAAGCCCTTGTGGGAACAGAAGAAGGATCTAAAACAGAAGAAAAACTATTTTATATGCTGTCAGATTCATTGCCAGAGGACAAAGATTTGCGACTAAGACTTCAGAAACAAGTACTGGTAAGTCTCTCTCTCTCTCTCTCTCTCCTCTCTCTCTCTCTCTCTCTCTCTCTCTCTCTCTCTCTCTCTCTCTCTCTCTCTCTCTCTCTCTCTCTCTCTCTCTCTCTCGCTCTCTCTCTCCATCCTAACATATTTCCAAAATTAGTTGTCTATAAATCAAATTTTACAGGACAATTCTCTTACTTAATGCTAAATCTGAGCTGAATTTCAAATTTTTATATTTGTGCTCAACAGACATATCAAGATTTAAAAAAATTAATTGAATATCTGAAAATCTCAAGATTTAAAATACTTTTAATTAAAAATTTAACACAGCTTGAAACCCCGAGAACTTAAATCACCAGCGTATACCTATCAAACACAAAAATAACAAAAAGGCAATTATTTGTTTTCTAAATTGTATTTTGACTCGTATACTTGAAGCACATACCTACATGCATCTTTATTAGAATCCATATTTTTCTGAGATTTATTTAAGTATTTTAGGATGAATAGAAGAGGAAATACTAACGAAGAGCTCTAACCTGACAAAACTCTAGACTAACAGGACTCCAAAATATTGAGGTAGACCTTGACCGTGTAATTAATAGGTATGGCGGGAGTAGAAAGAGAAAAATAGACTTTTTCTTATAAAATTGTGAATTCTATAATTTACAAAATTATATCGAACTTTAAAAAGTGGAAAAATACGCTACATTGTTATGAAAAGTGAAATATTGATTAGTGAATTTTGACAATTGGTCAAAGTTGACACTGTTTATTAAAAGACTAGTTGTAAAAAGAAGTAGTGATTAGTTAATGTTTTATTGCCTATACTTAAAACCTTTTTTTTAAATAGATACATGTTTATTTACAACAAAAATTAAACCATTTAAGCAAACAGCGCAAATGCCTAATGGCATATTTTAAAATGTCTTCTATGGATTTCTATCTCTTTGTTCTATGTTTCTTTTTACGTCCCTAAATGAACTAGTATTTAATGTTTAAATTCTTACGCATTTACGATTGAATCCTAATCCTCATTTCTTTCTCTTCATTACCATCATAATTACTAAGCGATGCCAAATAGTTAGGTGACTTGCTAAATGGTTTGACCTATACAAATAGTCACAAAGAATGCATGACTCCAAAAAATGGTTCAAGACGATTTTTTTTCCAATCCAAAGCTTAACACACTCACTATAGTCACCAGAAGTACAAAGGTTAAAAATTAAGCAGAAAATATTAAATATGATTTTTTTTGTAGATGGTGAACAGATTTTTTTATGGCGGGTTTGTTTTTTATAACTTGCTATTTTATATCGTATTTTTACATCATTTTAACTTCACCAAGTCTATTAGAAATTTAGTCCTCGCCGGATTTTAGATTAAATTTATGACCATTTTCACTTTCTACCTACACGTATAATTGTTGAGATTCCCCTTAAATTTCTTTGTTCTCAAGTTTATTGGAGCAACCTATTATGCACTCCCCGCTAAGAAAAATCCTGACTCCGCCCCTGATAGGAAATGACATCTTCTCTTACCCCTTAAAGATACTTATTGCCAATGCTTTAGTGTTGGTTGGCTTTACCTCTTTTTTGTTGAATAATCATTCCTTTTCTAGGAAGATATTCTTCGCCAATTAGAAATGGAAAAAATAGCATCCACAAACTCTCTATCTCCCCCTCTCTCTCTCTTTTCTTTCTCTTTCTTCCCCTCTGTTATTTTCTCTTTCTCCCTCCCTCCTACCTCATCTTCGTTATATAATCGCTCCTTTTCAAGGAAGATATAATTCGCCAAGTAGAGATTGAAAGAACAGACTCCATTTTTACAAGACGATGCTTATTCTGCAATACAGTCTTCACTGGTAACCGAGCTATCCTATTCGAGCACTTAAGAACGAAACATAACCTTTTTCTTGGAAATCCCGACAACATCGTATATTCCTATGAATTCTTGGACTTAATCGAAGAGAAACTTAAAAGGTGAGATATTTTGTAAGCATGTTTTATATTGATGACCAAGCAGTCGAAGAAAAAAAATGTAGGCTGAAACACAGCTTGGGATGTTGAATCTTTTGAAGGGGGAATCATTCGAAAAATTTGTTTAAATGCATTTTGTTGTGTTTTTACGAGCTGAACAAAAATTTTGGGGGTAGGGGATTCAAATAAAATTGACTGTTGAATTTAATTCGGAGGCCAGTATGAACCAACAGTGGAGAAGGGTTATTGCTAGTTTTCATACGCTAAACGCTTTTGGTCAGGATTACAACCTAAGCAAATATTTCGTATCATATAGAAAGACATAGTATTTGGACCCACGAAGGTGTCATTAACTGAAATGATTAAATTTTCAATATCGTGCAAAATACTCGTTCAGCATCATAGAAAATTCTATTAGTCAGATTGAAAAATAGACAAGTTTTTTGCCATAAGGGAACCGAAAAGTCAAAAAATGACTTAGAATCTACTCGATACGTTGGCTTACTAGTCGGTAATACTCGGTATTACTGACTAGTCGGTAATTTTTGCTTGCTTCAATGATCAATTTTGTCTATCTTTTCTTTTTTTTTAATGGATTTTTTTGTGTGTGTGTATTTATCTGCTTAACATGAATGTCAAGAAAAAGCAGAGAATCAGAAAAAAATGGACGCAAAATAACGTCTGAAAATGTAGCTAAAAGGTATATTTATAAGAAGATACAATTATTATTCACTCAAACCCCGAGGAGAAATATCAGCGACATGTCCAAAACCGGGAGTGCGACTTCGAAGAAGAGGTGAGCCTAAGTATGACTGGTTTAATTTGAGGGTTAAGAAATTTGTGTAAATTAGGAAACAACTTCCCCAATCATGAGTAGCCCTTAGCCTCTTAATCCGAAACCATATGTGATGTCATGATACTTGAATTTGGATCCTTACGAATGAAGATTGTGGATAGGGCGAAGTTTTAGTCGGTGTAGACGGCACATGAAGCCACAACTTGAATGGTGACTTAACTGAATTGTCCCTAATTAATTTAATACTTCTCTGTCTACTCAGTTAGTGAAAGTCTGAAACTTTACTGAGCAAGGTAGACACCTTGTTGAGTTTATGACTAGAACGGAGGCTGCTAGTACTCCTAGTTTTTGTCCTCTGAATATTCGAAATTCTACCTTGGCAAAAGGATCTAGGACCTTGGTTGAAACCACGACACATCTGGAATTGCAAGATATGATGATCAGTTCACAGACCAGATCCATTCCCAAGATGTTCCCCCACAGTTCTGTCAAAATTGGGTGTTCTCATATCCCAAGCTTTGTTAAAGCTGATAATACATCATCTTTCGAAGTTCCCAAATAGTTACCATATCTCTGTAAAATTTTTAAACGTTTCTGACGCTCAGTGTTAATTTTAGCCAAGGACAAAAAATGCTGAACTTTGAGTACATCACTATAATGTCTAACTCCTTGTTTTTATGGTTTGTTTACACAAAATTCCAGATTCGGTTTAGATGCTGGAAGGATTTCCACAGTGATTCGGGACTAGCTTGAGGCTCCTCTGGCACAAGATTATATTCTTCATCTTTAGTGGAATTAGCTTAACTTGTTCCAGGCCCTTTTTTACACTGAACCTGCTGAAATATGTCACCGTCTACAGTTTTTCAAAGTCGTGTCATGCTGAGCTCCAGAATTCAATCGGAGCTTTTACCTCAGAACGTTCCATCAAAATATATGGACCCTAGAAAAGAATAGCCAAAAAATAAATGCAAAATATGACATTACTTTGTATGATTCCTCATATAGATTTAGAAACGGTTCATTTAAATATACCTCCATTATACCGGCTTGAATCTCCAGAGCTTCTATTTTATGACCAAATTTTTTTTTAATCTAAAAAACGCAGGGATGCCCCTTGCATTCGATTTTGTTAGTACGGATTGACCCACCAAAACCTATGCTTTGATTGGCAGGTATGATACCTCCAGCTAATGTAAGCACTATTTTGACTTGGGATTGTTTCCTTTCTACGGCTAAAATCTCATTTGTTACTGAGCCAATAAAAAGTTTCACGCGCAGAAAAAGTACTTTAACTTGTTTAAAAAGTACCAAGAGGCACCTAAAAAAAGTATCACGGCACGTTAATAATACATTAGTGCGCCGGGGGTGGTGAAAAAGATCTGTAAAGTGTGTTTTAGTGTTCTTCAGTGTGATTGAAAATGGCAAATAGCCTTCTGAGGTTTCCTAACATAATAGTTTTGAGCCAGATCGGTTTCTGAAAAAAAAATGTATAGTGTTCTATGGCAAACTATCTCTTTTATTTGGTGCTAATTCTTATTTCCATGGAATATTATAGTGAATGTGTATAGCTAGGAATCGATAAAAGACTGACAATAAGATAGAATTTTTTTTTAAAGTGGGCTTTGTCAAGTTGACTTCTCAAACGCTCAATTATAAGTTTTTGTCATCACCATAGTGTGTTTTTGTTTAAGTTTTACTTGGATTTTTGTTAGTTTTATTACCTGACTTTAAATATTTTTTAACAAAATTAATCTTAATTAAAGACCAATAATCATAAAAAACCATATCAAGAAGATCTGCCACGGGAAAACCTATTTTTATTAGAATAGGAAAAGTATTCAAAGGGATCCCATGGAACGAGGACACATATTGCAGTTGACATCACGCCATTTTATGACACAACGGGCTATAATTCCCAGATCACTCAAGTTAATATCTATATACCCTCGATGGACGAGACAGATATGAAATACCTGTAGGATCTGTTTTCCAGAAAACGTAGTTCTTCAAAAACTAAAGAGCGAACTTAAGATATCCTTGATTTAAATTATGTTATGGCAATCAATTTAGTTCTACTATTTAAATATGGTACTAGCTTTCATCATCATTTTCTGCCTTTCAGTTGCGGAATAATCTGACAGTTTGGTTCAATTTTTAGAAACATTGATTGATAATCTTTGATTCAAAATAATAATAATAACTTTCTTGCTCTAAAAGCCCTATTGCCTTGACAATACAAAATGACAAATTAGTTCAAAATGAATTAAACAAAACTGACCTAAACACTACATAAACATAAATACTACGGAAAGCAAGCATTGTACCAATTACAAAAACATGTTTCTGTGCTCCATTGTTAGTCTCAAAAATGTCTCTTATCTTTCCACACTCGCTAACCACTCATCCCTCACCATTCATGGCAGCCATCTTTCATCGGACCTAAAATCGCCACAGATATCCTTTCGCAACAAGCTCAGTTTCACACTCGTGCATGATATGACCCACCATCTCATCCATACCTCCTGGGGCAAAATAAGGACCATTCTGCCCTTGCCTCCTCCCTCAGAAATTTGCTTTTGACCCAAGTGGTAAACTATATCGAGCTAGGCAATGAATGAAGAAACCACACTTTAAACAAACACAAATTACCAAAAATGAGAATGAGGCTGTTTAAGTGCTATTTTGCTTTACTAAAAACAAGATAAAACTGTAAAAAAGAAATCAAAATATTAATCAAGTATCTAGTAAAAAATGACCATGAAAACATTTGTGAAAATTAATTTAGTTTAAATTTTTTTTTCTTCTTTAAATATATTGCTTTTACATGTGTAAGAACAATACATGAGCTAAACAAAGCTTTCGATTTAAGCAATCTACTTAGTCATCAATGAAGCTAAAGTGAAACAATATCCTTTTGGAGGAGGGTTAAGGGGATTCACGTTTATGTATATTTGTGGCAATTTCGCTTCGTTTAAAGTTTGACTCTAGAACAATAAGTTGCCTATGTGAAGACGAGTAGGTTGTGTTTAATAACGGAAAGATCAGCCGAGTGGGTAGTTTCACTTTTTTGTCAGCCTTATTAGTTATATGAGCATGTATTGAAGATGCAAAAAGTAGTATAATAAATTCGCTCCGTGTTTTGTCGCCTTTGAGAAAAAAATGGGAGAACAAGAAGGTCAGTCTTCAAACTAAAATTAGGATAACTGAAAATACGGCGGTGAGAGGGGTCAAGCATGACTTCGAAACGCGGGTGCTTGAAAGTTTAAGAGAGACATACTTCATGTTTTCCAGAAGAATTACATGAGGATAGTTTTAAGGTATTAGTTTGAATTACTGTGCATGAAACAATAAGCTGTACAAAACCGTGTTTTGATTCCACTTTCTAAAGCTGCAACGAGTTTTAGACAGTAAGGTCAGGTTTGGTGGATGATAGGTTAATTGGGCTATTAGTGGCCCATCTGGAACCGAATTAAAATGAAGATATTTTCAAATGGAATGAGGAAAGATTGTTAAAGAGGATGTTTTAGGTATTTAGGATCTTCATAGGAGGAAGTAAAAGGTGAAGCTCTGAACCGATTGGGTTGAAAGAGGAGTGTGCGCAGCTGTATTGGCCTTATGTGGAATGGTGCTGTGATGAGTTTTCAGCAGTACTACTGTTACTGTTTATCAATGAAAGTAGGCCCACAAAAATAATTTATACATTGAAAACCATTGGTGTACACGTGACCGACCCTTAGAAGGGAAGGGGAGTGGACGTACACAGTTATTTTGCCAACATTGAAAAAAACAAATGTGGGGTGTTAGGTTATAATGCGTGACATATTTTATTTACGTCCTACTCTTTCACAACTTTTTGGATAACGTTATGTTTCATGCATACTCCTTGTTTTAGTAGTTTGATTTTTTATCGTTAAGGAGCCTAAAACTGAACTGTTGGTATATACACATGGAGTAAAAGACCTATGAGCCCCCCCCCCAGAAAATCTTAATTCTGTGAGTCTTCCTGATTTATATATATCCCGCCTGTTTTGTTGATTTTAGTATCTCAAAGAATTTGTCCTGAAAGTGCTGGTTCAATTTAAGTTCCAACTTAAATCGGTGAATTTCCGTAGATTAGATAGCAAATACGATCTCAGTTGTCTAGACTGAGCCCAGTTTAGAATTCATCAATTTACATGTTTTTAAGATTGAAATCAATAACTTTTGCGTATTACTAGTAGCAAGTACATCATGTCACCCTTAAATCGGTGAATTTTCCTACGTCTTATAGCAAATAAAATCTCAGTTGCCTAGACTGAACCTATTTCCCAGTTCATCAATCCATATGCTTTTAAGGGTGAAATAAATAACTTTTACATATTTTAGTAACAATACAAAATGTGCACTATTTGAAGTATTGAAAGCGATATTTTCATTAAGCAAAAAGGAAAAAAAGAAAATCTATACTTTTAGTGGCCTATGTCATAATTTCCAAGCTTGCCATACTCAAACAAAAGGTGAGCCTATATGTAGCTTATAGGTTAGTCTATTGGCAACCACTCATGCGTTAAATCTTTATGCTGTTTTGGGTTGCAGAAGTTTTGCTATCTAATTTTTTTTTGTCTGTTTTTTTTGTACAATATTTACATTATGCATCCCTCGTTCAGCGATAATTAAAATCAGTAAAATATCTTATTAAGTCTTAAAATTCAACGGTTTCGTAAAAAAATGAAATACATATGTTTTAATTTTCAGAGTAATTTAACTAGTGTAAAACTGTCCTTGTCCCTTCACAAATACCCACGTTCACTTTTGAGTTTTATCTACACTTCATTTGTCTTTCCTTTTCAGTAAATAAGCTAACGAATGGAAACTCGGCTGTTTTAAATGTAAAATTTCCTCTTTTTCTTACAGACTTTTGTGTTTGTACTGTGAAAATGTTTTTAAAAGCCGTGAAGTTCTTTTGGAGCATATGAGAAAGAAGGGTCATAAGCATCTCAACCCTGATAATCATGAATACGATCAATTTTATGTCATTAACTATGCTGAGCTAGGAAAAACATGGCATGATTTTAAGGTGAGTGATTCAGAACCGTCAAACAAGCAAACTGTGTGTATCGTCAGTTGGGTATCGAAAGAACGTATCTCCATGATTGTACATTTTTAAGAAATCTAAAAAACCTCACAGCTTTTTTATTTCCCCTCTGATAACCATAAAACGAAAATAGATTGACATGTATTGATTTACATATCGATCTGTTTTTATTTCATGGTTATCGGACAGGAAATAAAAAATTGAGTTTTTTTGCTCTTCTGAAAATTTACAATTATGGTGAAATATTTTTTTGATACCCGACTGACGATATGATAGGAGGGCGTGAGGACAATAAGCACAGCTCTGAAGACTATGAAGAATGTTTCGATTGGGAAATCTTTACAGTCTCCGAGGCAAAACAATTAACGTTATCTAATGTTTCTATTCTGCCTATGGTTTTTCGAATAGTTTGTACTGCTATCTTAATTCTGATGGTAGTGTAAAAGGTATTTATTTAATTTTTAATTCAACTGGGAAGTTTCTAAATTCTGTAGGAGCAATTTTAAAACGTTCAATATTATATTTTGTCCAGCTTCTTAACTTCCTCTGCCCCTTTTTTTAATGCTCAGTTATCTTTTCTAATATATCATTGTAGCTGGTAGCCTCGTTGTGCTGATACCTCTTCACACAAGTCTTTGTAATTTAACTCTGGTCAGTGCATCTTGCTTTGCTACCTTCAGCAAAAGCCATCAACTTGCAAAGTTCCTGCATTTTGATCCTTCAGCATTTCCGTTTGAGAACCCAGTCTTCTTTGTTTTCCATATTTATGCCTTCCAAAAACTATGATGACCAAGCCCACTTTTGAGCCTTTTAGAAGTTCTTGGAAAATGGAAAGAAGTAAAACTCTCAAGACATACTAAATAACTTGTATCGCAAAAATAGCCACAGGGTCATGGGCAGCAAAATAATAGCAACTATTCACAAACAAATAAATAGCCTTTAATACCCTACGGTTTTCTGTTTGACCCATACCGGGGACCCTCCCAGTCGCCTAATGGTATCGTAATATTTGCTCCTAATCATACTTAACATCTAATATTCACAATATTTTACGATATACCCGAAAATATTAACTATTGAATATGTACTCGCACATTAGGTAGAACATACTTTCACTGATTGATCCACACTTTGGGGATGATTATGGATCCTCATTTTTTTTCCTAACCTTGTCAATACACTTTCCTCTTTCGCTAGTAAGCGAACAATCAGCCCAAATTTAATAACCTACATTGAAACTTCCCATTTTAAAATAGTATTCAAAAGATTCTCCCCAAGTCTCATCGAACCGATAGTAATTTTCGAAGAGTCTACTACATCTTTATTTGTTTGTCAGTTCGGAATTTTTAATCATAATGCTTTGAACTTTTTAAATGCGACCAGTTTCAGTATCAAGCTTTTATTCTCATTCCAACCTTTCTATTTCTGACTTAATTGAAATCTTCCTATTTTCTATCCTTGACGACATGAGCGAACACTAATAATTTCAAGGCATTTTCTGCGGTGGATGATTGGTACTCTAATTCGCAAAACAACAGTCAGTTTCCTTTTTGAATTACTAATTATTATTCTTCTTCCTTTTTGTTATTAATGAAGTGAAACCTTCTGTTTCAATTATTTTAATTGAAAGTATTTTCTGAAAAGGATGAACTGTCAAATTTTTGTACCTGATATATATATATATATATATATATATATATATATATATATATATATATATATATATATATATATATATATATATATATCTAGCCACAATAATATCTTCAATCTAGCCACTGGATTGTGTTGGGGAGCATTACTAATGTTTTCGCAACCTCTGTGCTTTTTCTAGTGGCCTGCGATGTGTAGTTTGGAAACTGTAATAGAAAAATTCGAAGCAATTTTTTGGATGTGGAGATCGTGAAACAGGAAAGAGAAGTTCTACTATTGGGGAGCACTACTAATATTTCTGAAACTTCTTTGCTTTTTCTAGAGGCCTGCAAAATGTAATAATTGATAGGAAGTAAAAGCCAGTGTCCAAGTTGTCCTTTGATTGTCCAGACACAATCTGACCTCTATTTGGTAGATGATTCCTAAATGCTTATCACCAAGAGGGTCTGTTGAATCTCGACCAAACTTGTTGGGAATTGAGAACTCGTATCGTACTTGTGTCATCTTGGGGCCTTGGCCCAGTCTCGCCACCTTGAGAATAAAAGAGGAACTAAGTTTGCAAGAAGTAATAGCTATTATCCTGGGTATATTTCTTAGGGGTCCTCGGCCTATTCAAGAAGTTAAAGACATTTTTGGGGAGAAAGAAATAGGTTCACAACTAATACCTTACTAAGGTCTGCACCTGGGAAAAGATGGGACCTCGGGGACTGGTCTTTTAAAATGTTTTGCCATCAGTATAATTAGAAGGCAGACTGTCAGAGTTCAACCAAGCATAGCCAACATATACAATTATGGTTTCGAATTGGGGGTTTAATCTGAAATCTTTGAAGTGCTACTTTTTCTTCATTCTTGTCCATTAAAAGGGCTTATCAGATCTCAATTGAATTTTTAATTTCTTAACGGGCGGTGGGTGGGCTTGATTTTGTCCATTAGCTTGTAGAGCATCTTGTGGTGGAGTCAATGTGCCCCATGAACTTTTCTTCTTAATTCACTTTTTTGGTTAAGGTGGATTTTCCAATTTGTAAACCAGCTATTTGATTGAATTATTGATTGTCAGGAAATCAGCTAGGCCTATCGTATAGTTATTTACACGGACACTTTTGGATACAGAGATTTGCTAAAAATGTCGTCCTATCCTTTTTGTCCCGGCTTCGTTCATATAAATGCATTTCTGAGTTGTTAATTCCAAATCAAACAGCGTCTTGAAACAAAGCATACTAGTTTTCCCCGTGTGGCATAGTCCCATGTCTTGATCATTAAATTTTGCATATTGGACACAGATGCTGCAACACTTTAAGGAGTCTCAGCCCTGGAGTTTTAGGTTTCTTTTGTCATAGCCGGCTCGGCGTCTCCCTTTCAGAATTACAACTCTAAACCAGCTTGAAATGTATTTAATTTATTTTTTTCACTTTGAAACAATTGCAGAAGAGGAATAAAAGAAAACACTAAAAACTCCAACACTTAACACTCCCCAATACTGCTCATTTTTACTCTCAATAACTTATCTCAATTATTATGTGGTTATCATCATTCCGTAATCGGAATATTTTTCTAGAAATTTAACCGTTCCATAATAAAGATTTAGATCGTGTTTATAACTAAATTGAGACAAAATTGAAGTTCGAGTAATTTGGTCTTAGCTAAGGCCAAGCCAATCAGTTTGTCTGTCTGGTAATAAGCGACCCGGAGTTCGAACTCAGCTGTAGAAACCCATTGTAGGGCTCAGAATTTCATTCAGCAGATGAGACTATCCGATAGTGTCGCCATAATAATTCAAACAAGAAGAAGAAGACAAAAAATAAATAGAAAAGGGGAATGCAAAAGATTCTTTATAATAAAAAACATATGCGAAAATTTTGAATAAAAAAAATATGCGAAAATATCAAAATTGGTAAATATATAACATCCTTTGTTTGCTAAATTTTGTTATTGTTTCAGTCTAGCTTTCTATTTCTAACTCAATAAGACAAAATCTGTTGAATTCTCATTGTTTCTACAGATAACTCAAAAATAATAGCGCTCTTTGCTTTTTAAACTGAATGACATATTGGATAGCTGAAGAAATAAAATTGTATTTGCCCGTAAAGAAATACATTCAAGGGCCTATCCAGGATTTGTATTCGAAGGGAGGAGGTGCTATAACAAAAAACTTAAAAAACGTATAAAAAATTGTTTGTATGCGTTGTATTACGTTTTTACGAGTCAACCAATTTATTTTTTGAAGGGGGGAGGGGGTCAAACCTGGTACCCCACTCAGAGGCGGATCCAGGATTCTCTTTAAGGGGGTGGCATAATAGGTTGCTCGGATAAACTTGCAAACAAAGAAATACCCGCAATTTAAAGGGAACCTCGACCATTATGCGTCGTAAATTTAATCTAAAATCTGGTGAGGGTTAAAGCTCTAACAAATCTGTTGAAACTAAAATGGTATAAAAATATTGATACAAAAAATAGTAATATATATAAGAACCATCCTGTCATAAAAAAAATTAAAAGCTTTTCACTATCTATAAAAAATTATATTTAACATTTTCTGCATAATTTTTTGCCTTTGCACTTCTGACCACTATATCGAGTGAGTTAAGCTTTTTATTGTAAAAAAAAAACAACAAAGAAAACAATTGGTCTTGAACTATCCTTTGGGGTCATGCACTCTTTGTGACAATTTGTATAGATTAAACCATTTAGCATGTCGCCTAACTTTGTGGCATCGCTTAGTAACTATGATAGTAATGAAGAGTAGGAAATGAGGATAAAGATACAACTTGTATATTCGTAAAAGATATGTTAAACATTAACACTAGTTCTTTTAGGAATGTAACAAGGAAAACAGAATGAAGAAATAGAAATACATAGAAGACATTCAAAAGGAGGGTTTTAAGTATAGGCAATAAAGCATTAACTAATCACTGTTTCTTTTTAAAAATATTGGTTTTATAAACAATGTCAACTTTGACGAAATTTCAGAAATTTACTTATCAAAATTTTACTTTTCATAGCAATTTAGCGTATCTTTCCACGTTTTAGAGTTCGATATATTTTGCTCAAATTAAAGAATTCGCACTTTTATGAGAAAAAGTCTATTTGTCTATTTCCACTCCTGCCATATCTATTTATTACACAGTCGATGTCTACCTCTTTATTTTATTGGATATTTATAATGGCTAGTCCTCTCAGTCTAGAATCCTGTCAGTTTAGAGCTCTTCGTTAGTATATCCTCTTCTATTCATCCTAAAATATTCGACTAAAGACCAAAATCATCAGAAAAATATGAACTCTAATTAAGGTGCATGTATGTATTTGCTTCAAACAAAGCATATGAGTCGAAATACTCCTTAAAAAAAACAAGTAATTATGTGTTTGTTATTTTTGTATTTGATAGGTATAGATTGGTGATTTAAATTCTCAGGGTTTAAAGCTGTGGTAGATTTCTAATTATATATTTTTTTTAATCTTGAGATTTTCAGGTATTCAATTCAAACGTTTAAATCTCGATACATCTGTTGAGCACAAAAATAAAATTTTGAAATTTAACTCAGATTTAGCATTAAGCAAGAGAATTGTCCTGTAAAAATTTTGTTTCGTAAACAACTAATCGTGGAAATATGATTGGATGGCATAAGTATAAAAATCCTCAGCGGCATATATAGCAGTTTAGACAATTTTTTGGACAAATATATGCAACCCCTATACAAAACATAGTCATATTTTGTGACTGGTTGGTATTGAGAAGGTGAGAAATTCTGAAGTAATTGTGTAGTTGCATCCTATTTCCATGGTTAACTCAAGTTGTGTGAATTTCCACTTTTTATTAACATTTTATTGCTAAATGTTTAAAGAAAAATCGATTCCATTCGACTGATTCAAACTGAGAATTCAGAGACCCATCTATACCAGCTAGATAAAAAAAAAACACGTAGTTATTTGCCTTCTTTTATAAACAATTTTTAGAAAATTTATTTTTCTTAAATGATTACTCCGACTTTGGAAGGAGTATTTTAACTCATATACTTAGTTTAAGTATATACTTATACGAACTTTTATTGAAGTTCTTAAGAGTTTGGCCTTTATTTTAATGTTTTGGATGAATGAGGAGGTGATATGTCATAAAATGCAGAGCTTTAATTAGATGAAAATAGGCAGTAAAGTGGCCACCGTTTCCTCGCCAAAATCCAAAACTTAAATTAATAATTTCGCACTTCTCTTACATTTACTTCATATTATACAAATCCCAAAACAAACAACAATGTTGTAAAAACCAACCCGTTTCGCAAAAAGAGAGTACACCCAAAAAACAAGAACAGACAGTCAAAAAAAGGAATGATATCAATTTTTTGCCACAGTGCCATAGCAAAACTCGAAAAGAAATTTTGACAGTAAAAAGAAATAAATATTTTGCTTTTCAGCCCCGTTGTGACAGCACAATCCTGAAATATCACTTTCACAGCCTTAAGGCTAATGGTCTTAATTTGTGTCCAATGCTATTTCTCCTATGATAGAAAATCATGAATAACTTCTGCGATTTTGGTGATTTTGAACTGATTTTTTTTTTGATGACTCTCGAGTTAAAAAGGAAAAAAATGTTGGTTTCACTTTTTCTGTATATGCTTTACCTATTGTGCAAAAAAAAGAAATCAAGTTATTTTAGTTTGGTGAATAAAAATTTAGTGGATGGGAAATGACAGTAGATTTTTTTTTTAGTTCATCCTGCCAGTATTTAAAAAAAAATGTTGGTTGCAGAATTGTTATATTTTTATTTTTAACGGTGCAAAAAATTATTTTTAATTTTCAACATTTTTCTTGCTAGAAGGTATGAAGTTGGCCCCAGAGGGTAGAATTTTGGATCATATGTAGATTTTATAATCTACAACCATTACAGAAAATTTCTGATGTCTATCATAAATAGTGTGAAAGCAAAATCAGAAAAATACAATTTCAAAATGTGCTTACTTTTTACTTATTTTACCCCTGTTTCCGGCTTAATAGCGTTGTTCATCAGCCAATAGAAAAAAAGGCGGGATTCTTATCCAATTTTAGGCATTACGCCTCCAAGGCATTGTGTCTCTGATTAGTTGACTTGTCAACTGAAGTCAATAAGACATTTGAGATATGAGGAAGAAAATTATCAACAAAAGGTGGCTGAATTTAAAATACCGGTAAGTAAAAATTACATATACAAGTTTCATTCCCTCTTGTCCATTAAATAAAAAAAAACAAGTTTTTTTTAACTGCACGTAAGGAGCGACATTAAAACGAACAAAAATTATTCCGTTTATGAAAGGGGGTAGTCCCTCAATGTCCCGCTCTCTACGCTAAAGTTTGACTCTTTCTCACAACTATACTTTTTAAAACAATAAGAAACTTTAGCGTAAAGAGCGAGGCGTTGAGGAGGGGACTACCCCTTTCATATACGGAATAATTTCTGTTCGTTTTAAGTTTTAATGACGCTCCTTACTTGAAGTTAAAAAAAACTGTTTTTTTTATGTAATTTCTGAACGTTTTTAAATTAATGCATGTTTTGATTTGGCTAACCGCACAACGAAATTTGCATATCTTTTTTTGTCTAAATGGCTTTCTCATATTTTCGTTCTGACGATTTTGAAGAAAATGGGGTGGGGGAGGAGGTCTAGTTGCCCTCCAATTTTTGGTAACTTATAAAAGCACCTAGAACTTTGTATATTTGTATTACATATATGAGGGGGTTTGCCCTTTCGTCAATACCTCGCTCTTTACACTAAAGCTTAAATTTTCTCCCGGTTCTTTAAGAATGACCCTAGAATCACCAAGTCCGTAGAATATATAGTTGAAATTACTTTAACGGAAAGAGCGAGGTATTTAGGAGGAGATGAACCCCTCATATGCGTAATAATTTCTGTTCGTTTTATGTTTTAATGCTGCTCCTTACTTTCAGTTGAAAAACTTCTTCATTATTATTTTTTCAGTGTTTTTTTTAATAATGCTAGAAAATCCTATGCCCCTTCATTGAATTTCTTTTCCCCCGTGACAAATTCCTCTAAGTAAAGATCCTTCAACGTAGCTCCCTCCCCTCTACCCCCCCCCCTCAGCCAAAACCCCTCAACCGTTGACTTTTAATTAAAAGGAATAGTTGTGGGAAAAGTCAAGTCATGGCCAATTGTAGAAAAAGCCAAGACAGATTGTCCAATTAAGTGGGCATCAGGTCAAGGTAAACACTGATCAAAGTTTATAACTTGTAGCCCCTCCCCCGGGAACTATGGGGGAGTAAGTCGTCCCCAAAGACATCTTATTATGTTTTTTGACTATGCTTAAGAAAATGGCTATCTCAAAATTTTGATCTGTTGACTTTGAGAAAAAAAATGAAAGTGGGAGGGGGCCTAGGTGCCCTCCAATTTTTGGTCGCTTAAAAAGGGCACTGGAACTTTTCATTTTCATTAAAATGAGCCCTCTTGCGACACCCTAGGACCAATGGGTCGATACAATCACCCCTGGGAAAAAGAAAACAAAAAACAAATAAACACGCACCCTTGATCAGTCTTCTGGCAAAACAATTCTATGACTTTTAGGGCGTGTTTCCCCCTTTTTTCCAAAATAAGACAAATTTTCTCAGGCTCTTATCTTTTGATGGGTAGGACTAAATTTAATTAAAATCCGATTCTTTTGACGTATTTATTAGTATCAAAATTTCGTTTTTTAGACTTTCGTTTACTATTGAGCCGGGTCGCTGTTTTGTTTTTCTATGGTTCTTTTCATTTTTTTTAGAAAGGTGCTGCTTGGAGAACAAGATAAAGATAATTTGTCAAATGGATCGAAAATTTCAGAAGAATTTTCAGCAAATCCTCTCATAGACGATTCAAATAAATTGGGAAACGGTAGTGGTTCTTACGGTGTTGATTGCCCCGATACGAATACTGAGATAGACTTATCTGGAATTCCAGATGGAAACTGCATTGTGAATCTAAGGTATTTCCTTGCTGAAGTAATTTCAGCATTCAGACACAAAATCAGTTGCGATCACGGAAAATTGATTATAAAGCAATTAGAAAAGAAAGGCCTGAAAACTGAACTGAAAGTTAAGTGTAATAAGTGTAACTGGGAAAAGAGGATTAAAGGTGAACCAGAATGTCCAGCAACAAGCGTAAAAGAATATCTTTCAAGTTTTATGGACCAGACACAGGTTGCTTTTTCCGAAAAAAAATCAAGTCTTAAAGGCTGCTTGAATTCGAAGGCTGTTTGGGGAGCCATGGGTAGTGGAGGAGGGTATTCTACACTGTGTGAATTCTTCGGGGTGCTTGGAGTGAAACCAATGTCACGAATAGTTTATTCCCGTATTGAAAGGCAGCTTGGTAATGCTTGGATGAATAGTTTATCGGAAATTTTGCTAGAAAATGGACGAGAGGCCTTAAAATCAGCCATTCATGATGATAGGTATAAGGAGGACTCATACTGGACAAAAGTGATATGTGATGGAGGCTGGAATAAGCGTAGCAAAGGACACGATTATTCGGCCAAAGGATGTGTTGCAGTTATCATAGATGCATTTACGAAAAAACTGTTATATGTTGGCATAAAAAATAAATACTGTTATATATGTTTTTCTTCTGCAAACGCCAAAGTAATTCCCAAAGATCATTTCTGCTTTCTGAATTATAACGGAAATTCAAGGAGCATGGAAACAGATATTCTAGTTGAAGGCTTTCGTTCCAGTGAGGAGATGCACGGATTACAGTTTTTAGAGTTTATCGGTGACGGTGATTCCAGTGTTTTTTATAAGCTAAAACAAAGTGTTTCCTACGGTTCCAACATACGGAAACATGAATGTGCAAATCACGTCACAAAAAACTATACAGCCCATCTATATAATTTGTGCAAAAATAAAAAAGGTTTGTACACAAAATGTCTTCCCCGAGGAATTATCCAGCAACTGACAAAAAATTTAAGGGGTGCGATAAAAATAAATTCTGAAAATAATGGAACAGCAGAAGAATTGAAAATCTTGTTAAAAAGAGGTCCGTACCATGTTTTCGGAAACCACACAAAATGTGATTCTGGATGTCCTAAGATTGCTGAATTGACCGTGAATAGTAAAATAGAAGATCGGTGGAATAATTTTCCCCTGCACGTGTTTGAAGATGTTATGACAGAGGTCGATATTGTGTGTCGAAAAGCAGAGCAGCTTCGAAATGACGCAACTACAAACTTAGCTGAAAGCTACATGTCAGTTGTTGCTAAATTCATCGGAGGAAAGCAAATAAGCCGGTCTAAACGAGGTTCATATCATGCAAGAGTTCATGGAGCAAGTCTTGCTTATAATTCAGGTCCAAAATGGCATCAATTAGCTTGGAAAAATATTTTTGGGCTTAGTCCTTCTAGCGTAACAAAAAAATATTGTAATAAAACGGCTAAACTCCGTGTAATATCTAAACGTAATTTGACCAGTTATTATAGTGCTCTTGGAGGAAAACACGTTGCTAAGTTAAAAAATAGAAACTATAACTTTGGTAATCGTGACTATGGACCAAATTGCAATAAGCCAGACATTACTTCTGATGAAATGAATTTGGCCATACAAAAATATACTGACGAGAATTTAAAATTGGATTTTGCCAGTATAAGCTGTTTGTTCAACAGTACCAAGGGCCAATCCAAAAATGACACTTGGGTTGAAGAAAGATCTAAGAGAATAACTAGTAGTTACTTCCACAGAATTGCAACCAGAAAAAACAGCACCAGAGTTGCCCCAATTGTTAAGCAAATTCGAAACTTGGGACCTAGATTCTGCTCTGCCCTAATGAAAAAGGGCTTAGATTTAGAAGTAGTGGCACTAGAAGCATATGAAAACAAATTCAACTTAAAAGTCGTAAAGGGAGATCAAATAGGACTCAGTGTGCATCCACAGTATCAGTATCTTGCTGCATCTGTAGATGGGCTGCTCCCTAATGGCACACCTATAGAGATAAAAACGGTGCATAATATACCAGAGTTCAAAACCATTTATGATGTGGCCCAGTCAAAAAATTTAGTTAAAGCATTTTTTCTTGAGTTATCCAGTGAAGGTCTTCAGCTAAAAAAAAATCACAGGTATTTCGCCCAGATACAAGGCCAACTCGAGATACTGGATAAAATGGTATGCCACTTAATAGTTTATAACTCTATTGAGGATTGGGAAATAATTACAGTTCACCGATCGAAAGACTACTGGGAAAAAATATTTCCGAAGCTTGAAGCCTTCTGGAATGAATCCTTACTTCCTGAAATTTTAGACTCAAGGGTTGCAAGGAATATGGAAATCAGAGAACCTGTGTCTGTAAAATGTACAACAGCCCACCAACCGAAGGACTCAAGCTTGTCTCAAGAAATAAAAAGAGGAAAAAAAAGAAGGTTGAGTCGAGTTGAAGTGAACAGCAAGAAAAAAAACGCACAGAAGGGATCGGGGGAGAACAGTGAATTTACCAGGAACTCAATGCATGAAAACAGTGATTTTGAAGAAATAATTTGGTCTGATTTGGAATAGATAAATCTTCGTGTTTGATAAAAAAAAATGTGTTAAAAAATATTGGAAAGGAAAATTATTTTTTCCTCCATAAATTTCTGTCTCATTCTTCGTCAATGTCCAAAAATAATGAAGTTTCTTATCTGGTCTGAAGTATATTAAATACATTTAATACAAACAATTTTAGTTTGTTTTTTTTTATAAATTTCTTGTATGTTACTTGGGCTTAATATTTGTGATTTTTATAGTTTTTCCTACAATTATTACGTTTTCTGTACAATTCGTTCATTTTTGGTATTTAATTAAAGCGTCTTTAAGTTTCTTTCCGAAATCTTGTGCATCTCGCCCTAACACAAAATAACGTTAATGCCCTAATCTTATTACAAGGAAAATAGCTTTCATCTTATTAATTCCAAAATACTGACAAAAAAAAAAACCCTATAAAAATCAAGGTGACTGGAAAGATATTGAAAATGAACTGAATGTGTAATGTATAATTATTTAGTGTTTAATATACTAATTACAGGAACAATTAAGGTTTACAGATTCTATTTAGCGACAATTTTTTATTTTGGTTTACGGTTAGAAGGGAACTCTAGTCGAACTCCTATGGGCAGTAATTTGTGTCCTTTTTGGTTTAACTTTAGCACTCATTTTAATTTTTAATCGTTTAGGATTTAATTATTTGTATATAGCAGTACCCATTTATTTTATGTTTGGTATAATTATTTATTTTTATTTCTCTTCATTTTCAGTCAATTATGCATAGACAGTAATGTTTGACCGTTTCACATTTAGATCATTGAAGGATTTTATTTTCTGTCCGTCTGTTTCAAATGGCTCTTTAATTTTCAATTACTTAACTCACTAGCCTAATTGTATAATGTACATTCCCAGATTGCTATGAAATCACGATCTTGTATCAGACTTAGCAGACATCTGCCATGCTTGGGATACTTATGTCATGCTTGGCACAGATCATTCACTCTTAGTACTGTTCTCACAGTTCCGCTATGCTTGGCACACTTCTGCCATGCTTGGTACTAGCCACCTGAGGTATATGATTTCTGAGAGTGAAAAACCTCTCAAACATTCATCCTTTTTCTTTGGGTAGTTTACTTTTGCATGTGCGGACTGTTTGTTTTCGTTGTTGTATTTTAATGGGGGCAGATACGATGGACAAGGGTTTTTAAATTCCTTTTGGGAAATCCCGAATTTTTTACTGTTATCGCTTTTCTTCTATTTCAATAAAAATTCTTTTTTATGTGCTTTAACCCGTATGCGCCTGAGAGGCTATATTTCTTCCAAAATAAGTTCATTAGTACGGGTATGCATTGAGTTTTTCGTTTTACACAAACTTTTCCTCTTGTTATCTTCCCAATAAATTAGTTTTATTTCCATCAATTCTGTTTATGTGCTACTTTTTCATAGTAAATTTATGATGGAATGGCGGATTAGTCTTCTTAGTTATTTAGCAGGATGAGATTGAGGAGCACAAAAACACGAACGTACGCAAACACAGGAACAAGTCTACACACACACATCAAATTACCAATTACGCACTTATTGTTTGATGCAAGCTGTGCTAGAGTTTTGTTCGCAGGAATTCTTCAATTCAATTCAATCATATATATTTAAATAAAAACACATAATTCCATGTACATAATCTGCCAGGAAAGCACAAAAGTGCTTGACTAGGGCAGAAACTTAACTAAAGAATAATTAAACAATCAACTAACAGAAACAACGAATCAACTGGATTTATCAAAAAAGAAAAAAAAGAGAAAAAAGGGGAGTGACGAAGAGAAAGAAAAGAAAAAAAAGAAAAGAAAAGAAAAGACCGAAAAGAGGAGGACCGCATGATATTCAAATCTAAACAGTATTTCTGGAACGACCCTTCACTGCTCGCTTGAAGGTAGTAAGGTTATTTGAGTTCCGGATTTCCAAGGGGATTGAATTCCAGATAGCTGGTGCATATCCGAAGAAAGTCCTTTGCGAAAGCCAAGTTGGGTATCGCACAGAAGATTCTACTCCTGGAGGTAATCATACATTCTTTCATGGACTACTTTCTCATAAATCTTCGAAAAAAAGGTAAAATAGAAATGGATCGGTAATTACTCGGTTCATTTTTTGACTTCCCTTTGTGAAGGGGTAGCACTCAGGCTAATTTAAGTCTTTCTGGAAAAGTTCCCTCTTCAAGTGATAAATTAATCAGATGAGTCAAAATAGAAATAACAATTGTTTTTGTTGCTTTAACGATACTTCATCTACTCCACAGGATTGTTATTTCATACACATAATTATTTCATTTATTTCATTTTCATCACAATTTGTAAAAAGGAATTCAGAAGTAACATGACGAGGTTTAAGTTTGGGGACTGGTGGACTTCGAGAACTGAAGATTAAAAGAAAATAGCCAGGTGGGTGTTTCACCCACCTGGCTATATGCTTGCAATTCTCAATACCCAAGGGTTCTCCCAATAGCCAAACAATTTTCATTTCCAAACGGACTCGGTCTCGGTTGAGGTTTGGGAGAGTTCACGCTTTACATTTCAAAACAGACACCCATCTCGAAAATAAAAGATTTGTCTACTTTTCGTACAAGTTCTACCATTTGCATTCAATGCACATCGAATCAAAATCTCTGAGCGAAAAAATATAGGATTACCCTTTAAATTGATGTGCAAAAGAAAACACTATTTTTAGCTCAGCAGTGGGTATATTTTCTTTTACATAACCTGTTCATTTAAATTAATCTCCGTAGAATCTAACGTGCTTTTGCTAAACAAACATCTTTTGTTTTTTTCTCCCACTTGTTTATGTTTTTGTCAAGTCTCATAAACGAGTTTGCTATCGAATAGATACTAGCAGTGGCGTTATTAAGATTCTTAGAATCTGTTTCAGAAATTGGGCGGGAACAAAAAAGACCATTAGCCTTAAGAAGTTAGGATTTCAAATTTTCCCTCCTTGTTTTTACGAAATGAAGATTTTCGCCTCCCAGTTGGAATCTGTGGTAATGCGGATAGATTCCCTTGACAAACTTAAATTGAATTAGATACTTTTTGGCTGTATGTGACATTAGTAAAACCTAACAGAGACAGCAGAAAGTGACTAAAACCTTAAACTTATTCGGAAAAAGAACCAGTCTAATAATTAGAAACTTATTAAAAACTCCACTATTAAGAACCAATTACAAAAAAAAAACAAAAACTTTCGTCCCAAACCAGGGCAAGCGATTCCAACCACAAATCCACCACCTCATCAGGGGGGCGCCCCCTGGATCCGCCACTGACCCCCTTCTCCTATTACATTTGCACAGTATTTATTTCTGCAGCCAAAAAAAGCAAAGAATAAACTACCTGAATAAACAATAAATGTTTTGAAATGCCTAGTAGTTGGTTTCCTAGACAATGAAAGAGCGAACATTTTGGTAAATATATTGTTTAAAAACAAGAAATTGATTGCTTTTTTTCGGTGTAGCCTATAGAAAAGTCATTCCAGGAAGTTATAGCAGCATTACATTTTTTGTCGCTACGAATCCAAAAAAAGAAATTGTTCAAAAACTATTTATTTGCAGTAGCGGAAATGACCTACTACTCCATAGGATATTTGAGGTGGCGGTAACCCCTCACTGGGTGTTTTTTCAGGCGTTCATGTTGAAAAACTAAAATATTGCATTGTAGTTTTTAATGTTAGACATAATTTGAATATACAGTTGACATGTTTGACTTTGATAGGATGTTCTGAAGTTTTGGTTAGCGTGTAAAGCTAAAAATAAGAAATAATAAGCTATATACCATAATTGAAAGTTTTGAATTCCAGGACGAAATATCTATTAGAGGCAATTATACATGTCATGAAACTGCTGGCGAGATTCGAATTGTACGGGAGATGGATTCAGAATCTGAAGACTGGTCTGATTGGGAGGAGGCTGAGCAAGATCTTGGTGCTGTTTGCTTCTTCTGCAATTCAAAATTCACAGACATTAATAAATTTGAGAGTCATTTGAAAGTTGATCATAATTTTGATTTTCATGCTGACAGGAAAAAATTGAATTTGGATTTTTACCAACAGGTTTGTTTTTTTCCTTTTGTTCTTCGAAACGAACTTATCATTTGTTCATAATAGTTATGAACGAAAAGGAAGGTAACCGTGTAACTCTGCCCCAGCCAATTCGATTATAATTCAATTCGACCCCATGTAGCTCAATTTTATGCATCTTAACTCTATTGAACTCGTCATCATTTATGTCAAGCGCTTTCGACTCATATTGATATTTAATTAAATTGAATAATTAAAATCAGCTTATATTTGATGAGTAAAACTCCCACCTGTAACTGAGTTTTCAACCGGTACTGATTTTGCCAGGGGCCCGAAAATAGGCCAAAAAGTTTGTTATATCCTGTTGGCTTGAAACTCTTGTCCGTAAGTTGCTGGAGCAAGGGATTTCCCCGTAAGTCTACATAGCTTTCCTTTTTTTGGATTGACTCCTCTGCTGAGTGTAGTCTGGCGTAAAAGCCTGATTGAATCCGAAAAAATTCAGGCTAGCAAAAATGGACGCACGGAAAATTTTACCAAGGCAACTACTCATTTCGTAAAAATAAACCCACAGCTCTTCATCTACTCAAGACCTGCTGTCTTTCTTTGTACTGGCATTAATTTAAAAAAAAAGAAATGAGTAGGGACCCCTAATAAGTTTTTCCGTAGCACTGAGTGCCCCGTCAGCTCCCTCGTATCAGACAAATTAAGCGTTGCCCCAATGAAATTCGCTTTCTAAAGTTTGGACAAAAATGTACTACGTGACATTTGACTCTAGAAATTTTTAAATTATAGACGTATAGAGGTAATGGGGATTCCTCTCCGAAGGTCGGACCAAAACCGCTTTGGATAGTTTAACGAATTTGGGCTTAACAACACATTTTTCCTATTTACAAATCATTTATCAATGGAAACATTATCTGAGATTCCAGTTTATGAGCCACAGTTACACCTCGAGTGTATGTACTTTCGCTCTTTGTAGGTCGACTCAAAAGGAGCGGAATCAAACGCGAAGCTGCGCGTTATTGTCCTTTTCAAGTTTGGAATATTGAGTTCTATATTCAGGTGTGCAAGATTATATTTGCGGGTTTAGTGGCGGATTTTCGGGTGCTGATTGATTTTTCTTAAGTTGTGAGTTAAGTTTTGTGGGTTTCAGTTATTTTCTCTTGTTGACTTTACCCAGGTTGAATTTTTCTGGATTAAATTTTATTTTGATTATACTTTGCGCAGTTACATTTTGTTTGGGTTGAATTTTGATCAAATTGGGCTTTTCTGGGCTGACCTCTGCCAAGTTAATTTTGATATGGCTGTGTTTTGTGTGGGGTGAAATTAGTGCTGTTTAATAGGGTGCATTTTATTGAGTTGAATTTCGTGGGTTGATTTTTAACGAGTTTATATAACGGTTACGTCATATTACAATACGCCAAAACTAAGGATATGATAAAAAGCATTTTCGTTCAACTGTCTACCTTTTATGTTTAAGTTTAATCTTGTTTACATATTCTTGACTTTAAGGTTATTTGAGGGCCTTTTGAATAGCAATGAAGTTTAAAAAATAATGTTTATAAATGATAATAGAAGGAATGATAAAAGGTTTGTAGCAGAAGGATTGATAAAATACTCTGGCGGTTAGAACAAAAGTACTAAAACATTCACACATGTGTTAATCTATCAGAGGGGGTGAGTCCTTTTACTATATTGAGTTTAATCAAAAGTTATCTTTAATTTATACCTTAGGTACCTCCCTTGGTACCTTAGATACCCTTAGTACCTTAGATACCAAGGGATGTGGAGTAGATTCGGCATTTGCTTTCTCCCTGGATGATGAAATTTTTTATAAAAAATTACCAAATCTAGGAAAATTCTGGGGGCAAATATAGCAGTTCTAATAAAACAATTTTTTTTCATATGGTCCTGTCCTAAAGTTCTTAAATCCTCCTCAAAAACAATATTCAGTATTAATCAAGTTTTATTTAACTTTTATTACTTCCTATCTGTTTTAATACTCTTTTTCCCATTTTCTAGACTGCTATGTTTTTTGTTGTTGTTGTGCCATTTTCTTGCAATAGTTACTCTGCTTATATAGTTACTCTTTTCTTGCAATATATTTCAGTTACTCTGCTTTGATACTTTTCCTCGTTTTTCTTGCGTTTCGCTAGTTTTTTTTATAATCTTCATGTTTATAAGGGATTATTAAACCTGATTATCAAAGCACCGTCCATTCAAAATATGTAAGTCCATATTGGGACATTCAATCTAGTTGAAATATAAAGGAAAATCTCAAACTAATAGACTTAGTTTGTATATAATGAGGATTAAAAAAATAACTTTACAATTTTGCGATTTAGAATAACTTTAACTTTTTGTATTTAGTGCTATTACTTCTAGCCAAGCCGTAGGAGGAATAAAAGTACAACAAAGTGACGACATTTTAGGGAGTTCAAGACATACGTGTGTTATATCTTCCTCTATTGGGCGGTTTTCGCCAGATTCCGGAAACGTTTTCCTGTTCGCTCCCACCTCTCAAAAACACTTGGAAAGCGAAAATTGAAAAATGGAAAGCAAAGATGACGGTCGGAGCCCGAAAACTTGTGGGATACGTTTCACGACCACTATCAAGCTTACCTGCACCTTGGAGCAGGAACTGGCCCTTTTCATTTGTGCCACATAAATATTCTTTTACAAATTTAGCCATGTTCTTCCACTTTTTGTGCCTGGTTGAAATTTATACCAAAAATGTGGTTTCCAACTACACTTTCTAACATCTGTCTAGATTCACTTTCAGAAAAAGGAGAAAGCGTTCCCAAGTCGTGAAAACCCAAAAGGAAAGTTATTCCTGTCCGTCTTCACCCACCGAAGCACATGGAAAGTTATTCCGGTACTGCTTGCTAAAACACGAAAGCCGTCCTTACATGAAGATGCAGTTTTTATAAAAAATTGCATTTTATTTTAATATTATAATTTTGTTACAAAGACACTAGATATGACAATTAATTTTCAAAAAAATCCCTAAAACATTCCTAGATAACATTCCAGTACCCCACAAGCGGCGATGAAAAAATGGAGAAAAAGGAAGCACATTACTGCTTCCAATACGAAAAAGTGATTTTCCTTGTGGCTCAAGATAAGACTGTAATTCTCCTATTTGGGATTTTTGGCTATGGTGATTTCAATGGTACAGTTTTAATTTCCATCCCACACCATTTTTGCGGGCTTTCAGGCTACTTTTCGAAATTCCCATAAATTTGTTTTCTCAAACAACTGGTACCTTGAAAATTAATCGATATAATAGTTACTATGCTTAGATCAGTTTCAAACTGCAGTTCTTCCTCACTTGACAGTTTTTTGTTTTTGTTTTTTTCAAATCGTGTTCTTAAATTTTTGGTATTATGGGTTTGACTTTATTCTTGATGAAGAAGATTCTACAACCATGGTAATCTAGATCTACCGTCTAATCAAGAAATAGGAGACTGAATTATTTTAAATGAAAAAAGAGAATAAGTTTTCTATAAATGAATTTTCTATGGCGCCATCGACGCGACTAAATTTGTTTGGAACTAATCAAGACCATCTGTTAACCAAAGTATATTGTTCAATCCCTGCTTTCTATGGCTATAGTGAAAGAAAAGGTTAAGATGTCTAGCGCAACTTCTTTGGGTGAAGGATGACAGATTGCCAAATATCATCCTTGTCGGTCAACCATCTAAGGCCAAAACGAAAAGCAGGTCTTCCCCGAATGGGGTGTCGGAAGGAAAGGTGTAAGGGAAATAGGAACTTTTTGAAAGGGTTTAAAGAGGGGGGCTTTGATTGATTGGGATGGGGATGAACCGTAAGTAGCTGTGTGGGTATCAGGTGGTTTGGTGTTGCTGTGCTGTTAGTAGTGATAGTAAGGCAGGGTAAATTTCCTTCCTTCTTAGATGTTGATTTCTAGTGTTTAAAAAAAAATTGGACCAGGAGGGTTTCTTACTTCCTAGGTTTACTGCACAACTTTCTTCGGAATATATTTAAAATCATAGAGCAATATTCAGTTTGAAAAGTAATTTGGAATTTATGGGTTTCTTCTAAAGTATTTCGCGTATTTCGGACAGAACTGAACGAGCCTTGTTGCGTTACTGAATAGATGAAATGAAGCATTTTGAATATTTTATTTTGAAGCAGCTTCTTACTTAATAAAATGAAACTGAGAAATAAAATGATAGTTGGGCTTTATTAATAATTTTTTATAACTTAAGGGCTTTTTAAAAAAAAGAAAAAAAAGCATACCCAAAGTGAAAAATGAATCGATAAAATTGATCCTAAAAAAAAATTATATGATATACCATCAGTCTTCGCAGACTGAAAAGTAAAAAAAAAGAAAAAAAAAATGACAATGAAAACCTTGGGAACCTCTAGAAAAATTCACAACATTTCAGTGGATAAGAGTATGATTTCGAGTGTAAATAAAGATAGTTTTACTTAAAGTCTACTAAAATTCGAAACATATATACACTTATAGAGTACAAAATAAAATTTTGTAAACTTCTAGAAACAATTTCGCCATCTAATTTTTGATTGTTTCAAACCAGTAAACCATCTACGAGCACTTTCAAAATACTACTAAAACATCAGCATTACGCTTATGCTTAGTTCAGACACATCGGAATCGGCGGGAAGCACATTTCTTTTGACTTTTTTTTAATATATTGTATACGATTTTGTAGAAAAAACCTCAATTCATTTCAACAAAACATCTTAGAAATGTTTTTAATAGAAAATTCTTTCGCTCTTCGAGGGAAACCTTATAGGAATCTTATCCATCTGAAACTACCTTAAGAAAAACTTTGCCTTTTGGTTTTAAATAGCTTGTAATGTTGATAGCAGGTGCCTTAACTTACGCACTAATGTTTTTAAAAAACATTAGTTACGTACTAATGTTAACTTACGCACTAATGTTAACTTACGCACTTAACTTAACTTACCTTACGCACTTAACTTACACAACTTTACAACTTAACTTACCTTTTAACTTACCTTTACAACTTAACTTACGCACTAATGTTAATGTGAAAATTTTGATGTGATATTTTTCTGCTCTCCTTGGACTTAATGTACAAACAAAATAGGAAAATCTTATTATAATTCCATAGCTGAGATTCAATTCTATTTATCTACCGGATCATATTTTTGAAATTTGGTTTTTAGACTAAAAATACTTCGAAAATCGATTGAAAATGGTTGAAAAAAGAAAAATTTTCTTATTTTATAAGTAAGTTTAGATACTTCTCAAATAAAAAGTCTAAAGTAATATCATAATTATGGCTTGGCGAGTTGATAGGTCTGAAATCTGTTGCTGCAATAATATAACTACCATGTTCTTTTATTGCAAGTTACAGCCGAATGCTGGTCCAAAATCGCTTGTTTTAGAGGGAAAATCTAAACCTGGGAGGGATTGAAAATTCATTGTTTGCTCACCCTCTATCTTTTTAGCATTGTTTTAATTCCTGTCTCAGTATCTCAATACTCAATACAATTACTACTCAATCCCAATACTCATAGTGTTTGGTAATACAATACTCGATAGCACTGAGTCAATACCGTTTGTATGTAGGTTAAACTAGTCAACTACATTAGAAGACAAATGCACCAGAGAAGATGTATCTATTGCAGTAAAGAGTTCAAAACAAAGTTGCAAGTTGACATGCACATGGACTCAGATGATCATAGGAGGATTCCAGCTGAGTCCATATGGGATCAAACCGAGTAAGTTCGTTTTTTTTTATTGTATTTTCTTCTTTCGTCTTCGACAAATATGTGTTAACCATATCTGTGTATGAATTTCATAAAGTCCCCTCAACGATCAGTTTCAATCTGGATTAGTCTCCCCTCATGACTAGTCCCCCGTCTAATTTAAAACAAAATTATAAATATAAGCGGATGTTGAATTAATCAGTTGAAACTATATAAATGAAATTTTGCTCTTAAAACTCAAGTCTATTCGAAAGTCATTTTGCTGTATTTTATTGTTTACAACATTTGCCTGTAACTTTTGACACTGACTTTATTAAGTCAATAGATTTACTCCTTAAAAATGACAATTTTCGTTCGAATCCATAAGCATTTTCATACCGTGAGTACTTTTTACTGTCAAAAAACTATTGAGCCTAGAACGAAATGAGTGCCGCTTGAATTAACTTTGATGAGTCCCAGTTTTTCATGAGTTTTACTGCCATCTGTATTTTCAAATGCGGATTGTTTGTTTGGAGCATATTATCCCATTCATTAGGGAATATATTATCATGATCTATGCACTACTCCATACTCTTTTGGTATTATGTAAGGACAGTGTTTCTCTTTCCGGATAAAAAAAAAAATATGAAAATTATGGGATAAAGACTTAAGTTTACCTCATGGAAAAGAACAATCTTACGCCATCTAGCATTATCTATCAAAATGCTAAAGTTGATTATAAAAGAAAATTAAACCATTAATTGCTTTATATCGACATTTTTTTATTCTGCTTTGGACTGGGTTAAGTTAAGACAACTACTTCTGCCAAAATGGATATTATGTATTGTCTTCTTCACTAGCCTTTGTACTGTTTGCTAACCAAGAGCTAATTATTTTATAATCAATAAACCAGTTCAAGAAGAAAAGAACCTACCAATTTTTAATAAATTTCGGGTTCGATCCAAATAAACTTAGATCTTTAAATCGAATCCAAATTTTAATAAATGGAATGTAAGCTTGCTTATAATTTTTCTTGTTCTGCTAGATAACGCTGCATTGTCAGTTGCTACTTCCTATGAAGACCCTATTGAATCATATAAAAGATCTCTTACCATTTTCCAACACTATTTGCAGTTAAGTCTTAGCTCTTCAACTTCAAAGAATATGTTTCTCAACAGGAAAATAAACATGAAATAAAACACTTTTTTTTAGCTACCTAATAAAATAACATATACCTTCAAATTTTTTCCACTTGCCATAAAATCTGTAATGGATTGATATCCAGCTTGGCTTTTAAATAGCAGTTTTTCTGTGAAGTGTTTAGAGAATGATCTCGTGACAGAACAGATGCCTTTAATGTCTAATAAATAGATTCTATCTGATGATACAGGCCCACAAACATTAATACGCTAACTAGTTTTATGCAAAACTATAAAAATTGTGAATTTTGCTGGTCTAAATAATCTCTGGGTTGCTCCTTAGAACCAAAATCAACTTTTTTTTTTACTATTATTTAGTTTTTTTCTGGTGAGGGAGGCCAAATGGCAAGATATATTGCCAAGTAGTAAATTTTTCATCTATTCGGTCTTTTTCGTTATTTTCCTCGGATGAGGTTTCCCAAACAAATCTTGGAAAAATACCTCCTCTTTCCCCTGTGGTAAGGTTTCTTTGGTGTGTTTATAATATTCGTGAAATTGGGATTGAAATGAGACATTGAAATGGATAAAAATGGCAAAGGTTACAAAAAGAGAAGAAAAAATCAATTGATAATTCTTTCATCGAATCGCGTTTCCTTCTTTTTCCCTTGAAAATACTTGAATAATTATATTTCAACGGCGATAAAAAAAAGGCTGTTGTCCTGTACTTTTTAATGTATGACCTTCTTTTTTTATCTGGATGGCTGACATATTCTTGTTAGGTACTTGAAATATTAAGTGTTTGATATCAAGTGCAGTACTTATAAGTATGAAAAACTTATAGTTCAAAAGAGCCCTGATTATTGTATAACCAATAAAAATTCTCCTTAAAAAATAGTTTCAGATAATTTTAAGAGACAAACTTCCAGAAAATCTCGTTGCATCAAAATTATACTAGACCTTTAATGCAAATTCAAAACAACTAAAATAAAGGTTCTCTTATATTATTAAGCCTTCTGGGTAACGCCGCACTAATAGTTTTAATTCTCAAACAATTCTTAGAGCAAAAAGGTTAGAACTTTTTTTGTTGCTATCACGATGTTTGGCTGTCTTTGCTCCTCTCTCTCAATCTCTTGGAATTGTTGTTTTTATTCTTCCAGGATGACTTTTTTTTGCGTCTTTCAATTTTTCTGGTCAGATATTTGTTTTTTTTGAATTTTGTTTCTTCAAATAGTGTTTTCTTTTTTTCTGTCTGAAATATGCTAATAATTTAATTTCGACGACAATTAAAAATGGCTGTCATTCTGTACCTTTTTATGTATGCCCTTCCTTTTTTTGTCATCTGGATGCCTAACATACTATTGCTACGCACTTAAAATATGAAGTGCTTTATATCAAGAACACAGAGGCGGTTTTAGGGGGGACACAGAGGGGGCACTTCGTAGAAATGTTAGGGGACGCAAAATGTTAAATAAATAATGTAATGGTTATAATCATTTTATATTTGAAATTTATTTTTACTAAAATGAAGTAGAGGACGCAGATTGCAAAGATTTTATCAAAATTATACCTGAAAATTATTGGGAGCTTGGGGAGGGGGCTAATCAAGATTTCGCTCCAGGCGCAAGAGAAGTCTGAACCGCCACTGCAAGAACAGTACTACAAAATATGGAACACATAATTGTAATGAACTATAACTTCTTTTGCTCCAATTGTGATGTCTGGCAGTCTTTACTCCTCTCTCAATCTCTTGGAATTGAAGCTTTCAGTCTTCCGAGATAGCTTTCCTATGCATCTTTCAATTCTGCTTATCTATTTGTTCAATTTTAGTATCCTTTGTTCAGGTACTTTTTTCCTACATACGAAGATGATTTTCTTCTTCAGCTTCTTGAAGATAATGACGTAAAGACAAGTGATAGAAGTCCAAGATTTGGGGTCATACCAGAAGACGTGATTGTTCCTACATCATCAGTACTGTTAGACGAAAGTTTCCGGAGGGAGTTAGAAATCTCTGGAACTTGATCATGCATTGACATTTATTTTGAAGAAATTGTTAATGAAAAAGGATGTAAATAAATGTATCCTGTTTTTTATTTGTTGTGTGGAAATACTAAGACTAGTATGAGAGACAAGTTCATGCTACATCTTAAGCTGGAAGTGAAATACGCGTTTTGAAAAGGATCTACTCTTAAAGAAAAAATAAAATAAACATTAATGATTTGTGAGTAAATTGGAATTAAAGAGATGGAATTTACAGTCATGCAATTTTACGCGTGGAATAACGGAATTATACATGATCTTACACGAAAGCATCTCGCGTTTTTGCAATTGTACAGGGAGCGGAACTGAAGCTTCTTTTAAGGAAATTTTTGAGCAGTAGGATGAAACAATGTATAATGAACTACTTCTGCCAAAATGGAATAAAAGGTATATTATGTATTGCCTTCTTCACTAGCCTTTGTACTGTTTGCTAATCAAGAGCTAATTATTTTATAATCAATTAACTGAAGCTTCTTCTAAGGAAATTTTTGAGCAGTACAATGAAACAATGTATAATGAACTAATTTTTCAATGTATAATGAACTTTTTATTATAACTAAATAATGTGGTTTTATTTTGGTTCACATGGCAATTGTAATTTCTTTCTTTGGGGACTTAATTTGGGGGGTTCTTTCTCCATTCTTTGGTGACCATAACTTGGGGGACTGGATTGTATTTTTACATCAGGGGTGGATCTAGAGAAAAATTTTGGGGGGAAGGTAATGAGGAGAAGGGCGCCAATGAGCAAATTTTTGGGGTGGGGCAACGTGACCAAGGTGCCAATAATTGACAAATTAAAAAAGTGAAAAAAGAAAAAAACAGGGAAAGAGAGGACCAGAAAAAATCTTGGGAGGGGGTGACCCTCTAGATCCACCAGTGTTTTATATCCTAAATCAGTTTAAATTAGCTGACGCTATTTTTTAACTTTTTTGGGAGGGGAGAAACAATCACATCTGGCATACTATCCTTTGCATAATGTCATATGATTGTTCACCGATTATTGATTAGCGGGGATTACGTACACTTGCTAATTATATATATAGCAAATACACTGTTGCCGTTTGCTGGAGTCATATTTAAAGTAAAAAGAACTAAAATTGTAAAAATAATTGCGGTTTTGGCTTTCTGGTCATTTGCCCCTCACTGAAAGAAAAAAAAAATATGTTAGAAAAGCAACCGCAAATAATTTTATCTTAGCATTGAATTCATAAATGAGTAGTTTTACTGCAAGCTGTGCACTAACTGCGAAATTCAGGCTAAAAAAAGGGCAGTCGATCTTAAAAAAATAAGATAACTTAAAGTGAATAATTTATAGCTTGTTTATCTAGGAACCCACTTCCTGTCAAAGCAAAGTTTCGTAAGTTCATTGAATTGAGTAGTGTCGATAAGCTGTGGTTTTGTGGTTTTTTCCCAAATGCTTTAGCATATGTTAGTTATTTGTGAAAAAAATTTACAAGTCATATGGAAATACTTGTTACTTTTAACTAAGGTAAGCATTAATATTTTACAATTTCTTGGTAACACATTTTCTAGATCTTCAGTTTACGGGCACGATGCTCATTTAACTGTATTAATCAAACAAAAAATTATCTTTTAAAGGATAGGGATGTCCATAAGTATGGACGTAGCTAGAGATATCAGATGAATTTAATAGGTGGGAGGGGCAAGGCTCAATGCCTTCAAAGAAAAAAACCTTAAAAGCTTTATTTTTATTCAAGTGTTTAGTTATTTAGAACCTTTTATATAACGAAGAACTTTCCATATAAAGGTGTTTATAATGAAGTGAATATTAATTCGACTCTCGCGGAGATGGATTCACTAAAGCCCGGCAAAAACTGAAAAATACGGTCTTTCAAATATGGGGAAGACGTAAAAATAGCGATATTCCATAGACACAGTGCAAATAAATTGTAAATGCAAGTTGGTGATATCACAGAGAATTTGACAAACTTAAGGCACGGATATACGACGCTGGCAATTTGCAGCTGGTTGGCAATCAAACATCGTAACCAAAACAAATTAACAACTCTACTATGGGTCCGCCAATCTCGAAGTAACCGTATTTTTTTTAAGAAAAAATTAAAAAATCCCATAATCTTCAAAGAAAATAAAAACCCCACATAATTCAGTAGTAAATCACAGCTGGTGGCGACCTCGGCCTTAATAGGGAGTTCGAAATTTCAGATACTGGTTCCTGGTTTTGGTTTCCTTTCACGCTGACTTCAATGTTTCGATAGACTATGCTCTATAAAGGGCTTAGAAGTGACAATAAGACTAGGACCCCCCTAAGTATTGATCCAACCCCGTAAGTAATAATAGTAGTTGGACCTAAGAGTTGCTCATATTCACGTAGCAAACAAATAACTTAAATGGGCCAGCCAAATATTTTTGACTAATGACATATCAAGGAGTTTAAAAGGAAATTTCTATTTTAAAAGCGGGAACGTGATATCAGGTTCACGGTCATGATGTACATGCGTCCAGCATTGGTGGGTGGGTAGGGGTGAGGGGCATCACTGCATGGAAATGTGGGAGAAATTGATTAGCCTAATTGCTTAGAACCTGTATTTTAAGAGGATAAATGCAAGAATACATTAAGAAAAGCTTCCTGTTAGAATTTCAAAATTTTTATAGGGGCTTTTCACTATTATAGGGACTCATATATATATGTATATATATATATATATATATATATATATATATATATATATATATATATATATATATATATATATATATATATATATATATATATATATATATATATATATATATATTTATATATATATATATATTTATATATATCTGTATATATATATGTATATATATCTATATATATATATATATATATATATATATATATATATATATATATATATATATATATATATATATATATGTACACAGAATCGTGCTATTTAAGATAAACTGATAAACCAAATATAATATCCAAAGGTATTTGCCAATAATTAAACAGTTCGTGGTAACGAACTGTAGTAAGGAGCGACCCGGCTCAATAGTAACCGAAACTCTAAAAAATGGCATTTTGATAGCAATAGCTACATCAAAAGAATCGCATTTTAATGCTGATATATTGATGCCGAAATATACAAGTTTCATCAAGATGAGTTATACCCATCAAAAGTTACGAGCCTGAGAAAATTTGCCTCATTTTAGAAAATAGGGGGAAACACCCCCTAAAAGTCATACAATATTAACGAAAATCACACCATCAGATTCAGCGTATCAGAGAACCTTATTGTAGAAGTTTCAAGGTCCTATCTACAAAAATGTGGAATTTCGCATTTTTTGCCAGAAGACAGATCATGGATGCGTGTTTATTTGTTTTTTTTTTCCCAGGGGTGATCGTATCGACTGAGTGGTCCTAGAATCTTGCTAGAGGGCTCATTCTAACGGAAATGAAAAGTTCTAGTGCCCTTTTTAAGTGACCAAAAAAAATTGGAGGGCACCTAGGCTCCCTCCCACGCTCATTTTTCCCCCAAAGTCACCAGATAAAAATTCTGAGATAGCCATTTTATTCACTATAGTCGAAAAACCTAATAACTATGTCTTTAGGGGCGACTTACTCCCCCGCAGTCCCCGTGGGAGGGGCTGCAAGTTGAAAACTTTGACCTGTGTATACATATAGTAATGGTTACTGGGAACTGTACAGACATTTTCAGGGGGATTTCTTTGGTTTAGGGGGGGGGGGGTTACGTGGGAGGATATTTCCATGGAGAAACTTCTCATGGGGGAAGAGAATTTCAATGAAGGGGGCGCAGGGTTTTCTAGCTTTATTTGAAAAAACAATGGAAAAATAAATATGAAAAGTTTTTCTACTGAAAGTAAGGAGCAGCATTAAAACTTAAAACAAACAAAAAACCTCCTCGTTATACCTCGCTCTTTACGCTAAAGTATTTTTAGTAATTTCAACTATTTATTCTACGGTCTTTGTGATTCAGAGGTTATTCTTAAGGAATTGGGATACAATCTAAGCTTTAGTGTAAAGAGCGAGGTATCGACGAGGGTTGAACCTCCTCATATACGCAATACAAACCTACGAATATATAAGTTCGTTGCGTAAGTTAATTCGTAAGTTACGTATATTTTTTACCAATGAAAACGTTTGTAAAAAATTAAAAGTTCTAGTTGCTTTTTTAAGTAATCAAAAACTTGGAGGGCAACTAGGCCTCCTCCTTCGCTGCTTTTTTCTTAAAATCTTCCGATTAATTGCAATTAATTAGTATGCAAATTTTGTTTTAATTATTTATGTGCGGAGAGCCAAGATCAAAACATGCATTAATTCAAAAACGTCCAGAAATTAAATAAAAAAAAACAAGTTTTTGTAACGGAAAGTAAGGAGCGACATTAAAACTTAAAACGAACAGAAATTACTCCGTATATGAAAGGGGCTTTTCCTCCTCAACGCCCCGCTCTTTACGCTAAAGTTTGACCCTTTCTCTTAACTCTACTTTTTAAAACAGTAAGAAACTTTAGCGTAAAGAGCGGAGCGTTGAGGAGGAAAAGCCCCTTTCATATACGGAGTAATTTCTGTTCGTTTTAAGTTTTAATGTCGCTCCTTACTTTCCGTTACAAAAACTTGTTTTTTTTATTTAATAGTATACAAAAACCAATCGAATTTATGAAGTCTTCCTTCATCTTTGTCTATTTTTCTCATCTCCTTACTTCACCCTTTTTATTTATCCGTTGTCTTTCCTTTTCCAAAAAATGTAAAATTTTAACTTGAAAAAAAGTTTACTTATCATTCACTGGTTGATTACTTCAATAATTTCTTTCAATTTAAACAAATCAATACCTTTCTATGATATCGTCTGTTGTGTATAAAAATTTATTAAGAATAAAGATTAATACAGACATTTTTAATGGACAAGAGATGGCAATTGTTCACCTCGTAATGCTGCAAATTCCAATCGACCGTCTAAATCTTCATCAATTTCTCCAATTAAAACGCTAAAATAAAAAGCATAATTAATTGAATGAACAACGACTTTTGAATGCTCTCTCACTCTTTCTATTTCTGGGTCACTAAGTTTGTGAACTGTGGTCGTTGTGACTGTTCTGAATGGCATGTGTATATGATATACCACACTCATTCACTAGTCCTACGCATAATCAATTAGCTACTCAATTGGTGTCATGATATATAAAAGACTTTATAACAAAAGTAAATAAGAAATGGATAGATAAAATATACAAGATGTTGTACATGAAGATTATAAGAAAAGTGAGTGGCTAATCGACCAGACTTTGCGTGGACAAATTCAATTTAGTAGTCAGAAAAGATGTAAAGGTTAACTATTTTCTTTGAAAAAAAAATGTAATGAAAGTCTATTTAGTTTTAAGTAGAAACTGCTTCCAATTGTTTTTTATAATGTCTATCAAGAAAACCACACCCACAGAAAAGATCGATTTGCTCTAATTATTGAGTGAGGGCAAATATTAGTAATTTGAAGCTAAATATTTATATGAAGCTGCATTTCAACCTTTTTGCCTTTGTCGATTGTTACTGAAGAAAAAATGGAAGGAGGTCAATGAACTCGTCCTATTTTTTTTATAAATTGTATAACTCTAGTCTGTATGCATGATTTCATAACTCGCAGTAGTACTAGTCTGTCATCAGGCCAGGATTTACCAATAAGGCCCAATCTATGCCAGATTTGCCTCTCACTCACTCGGACTATCTGTCTTGGCTTTTCCTACAACTAGCCATGGCTTGATAACCACAACAACTTGGTTTTAATTGAAAAAAATTTCAATGAGTGACTTTTTTCTTGACAAAAACTAGAATGCTGTGATTTATCATCAAAGTACCAGATGCATTCCGCCGCTGCGCTGTCTATTCACGGAAAAATTATTTTAAAACAACACTGGGATTCTATGGCCACTTATAGACGGTCAAATGTCTCCCAAGAATGGCAGCTGAGAGTTCGGTATCACCTCTGTTTCATTACATTTATCATCAGTTGTGTTCTGTTCAGTCTTTCCACTATTCCCGAAGTTTCAAAGATTTCCCCGAAAACCTCGCAAAAACGAAGCGGCAAGGACACTTTGGCCTAGAAGCGTCAAAGCTTTAAATCCGGTCCTGTCTGGGATGGCTTGAAACATTACATCAGATGTTTGTGTTAAATATTTTTAATGACTTTGAACTGTATATGTCTTGAATGACAGCGGGATATTGAAAGGCCGTCTTGTTCTTCGTAAACTTTACCGAGTAATTTAATTGATTTTAACAGTTTTAGTAAATTAATGACGAATATGCACCATTTGAAAAGAGGTTATGCAGGTGGACCCCCGTGAAGGAAAGGCTTTTTTCATGACTCAATTTTTTTTCGAGACATCTCACGATACTATCACATCTATAAAAACCAAAATAGTTCACCAAAAGTACATTGGAATTTAGCTTTTTTGAAGCACTGCTAATTAAGCCTATATTCTTTTTTTTTATGACGCCTTGAATTGTATGTTCGATTTATTCAGTAGATAAGAGTCACAAAACTATTACACAGTCTTTTAGCAGTTTTCTCATCTTAAAAGAAACTAGTCAGCACAAAAAAGGAGACGTGAATATTACAAGTAATAACTAGCCAACGAAAAATATCACTAAAACTTGTGATTATTCAGTTGTTACGCAATACGCGTTGAGCGTTAAGTCGCTGACTGAATAAAGCAATCTTTCAGACTAGTGATCCGCCAGAACAATTTTGAAACAATGAGAACAGTGCGCAAATGTTTTGATACAACCTCACATAGAAGTAAAAAATATAGGCAAGAAAAAAATTAATCTGTAGACTACTAGCAAGAATTCTGCCAAAGACCATGTAATCGTCCAATAACTCCTATCTACTGCAAAAAACGAGCTCAAACTTTCGTACAAAAAAAAGAAGTTTAGGATTGGGGAACTCGACTGGATTGACTTTTTAATTGGGTGGTGGGTATTCATCTCTGAAAAATGTAATTGATATTTCTATTTTGGAAATTAAATAGCCAGAAAATATGATTGTTTTTGAAACTTCGAGGGGGATGGGGGATTTTTCGTTTGCAATTGAAGCCATAAACCAGTTTATCAACTCAACTTGGCACCCAGGAACTACATGACCATTTTCTTCCACGAAGATACCCGTAATCCCTATGGCGTTTAACGATCAAGCCATCCAATCCTCCTACTTCCTCTCATATCTGGGGTCCTTCCAAAGGATTGGTTGGCCTTTTTAACCGCGTTCCACTATGATTTTATTAGGCCACCAACGTTTTTCGCTTAGTGGAAGGGATCATTTTGTTCCAAACTTTGGCGACTGATATATTTTTTTTCGATGCGGTGAAAAGATTTTTTTCCAAATTTTTTCGTAGTTTTGAAAAGGAGTTTTTTCTCGTTACACTTTTTTATGTAACACATTATTACAGGCAAAATCAGGGTCAAATTTCATACGAAGCAAATCATACTCTGTATATACTCCTGGGTATGATAATGTCTAGTCCTCAGGGCCTAAGAAACAGCTTTGTTTGATGCTGTATATTCGTCTGGAGTAGTATCCCTGATCTCATCAAAACTATCTTCCAATTCCTTCAGACAAACTTAAACACTTGATTAACCTTCAAACGACCTTAAATAAATGACAAAGGTTTAGGTACATTTTACATTTTAAGGTGTTGTAAGTGAAACTAAATGCAAAAATAAGGGAGAAAATCCGAAGTACACAAGCAAATTTAATGATATTTCATTTCAAAAAATGACTATCAGAAGCCCCGAAGGCCCGAATTCGTATTTTGGAGTCGTAGGAGTCGTTGGAGTCCATTCACTAGTAAAAAAAAAAAGCAAAATAAGTGGGAAAATGTCAGAAAGTTAAAAAAGTAAAAACTAAAACAAAACTAGAAAAGAGTGAGATAAAATTAGCATTGAAAAGCTTTAAAGGAGAACATATAAACAAAGGGGAGGAAACAAAAGAATCAAACGAACATAAAACATCACCAGTACCAAAGAAAAAAGAGAGAAAAACTAGCGGTTTATTTTATCAGGAATGAAGGGAACAAAGGTTTTTTCATACCTGGAGGTTAAACAGTGGATGGGGGACAAGATAGGAACGGATTCAAAAACAGTACGTGGCAGGTCTGATGGGAAGTGTCTTTTGGGGGAAATGTTTTCCTTACGAAAGTTTATTATTGCATTTTTTTTGCAAAACGGAGGTACAACGTTCCTCTCTTGTGCTCAAGAGATCCCAGCCTGGCCTTGTTTAGAAGGAGCAAGTGTGGTACCTGAGCTTCTTTAAAAATTGTCCTCAAGGCTCTTTTTTGAATGGATTCAATTTATTCTGATTCATCAGGGGAGGATGCCAAACTGGACATGCATATTAAAGATGCAGACGGACAAAGGAAGCATAGATACGTAAAGGATGGGATGGGGGGACGTTAAATTTATTCAAGAGCTTAAGGAGGGACATGGACGCATTAGCTTTATGAACAATATCTTTAACGTGGATATCCCACTTTAAATTGGAGGAAATTGTAACCCCAAGTAACTTAAAGGAAGACACAGAAATATCTGGGGGGATAGGGTTAAGTAAAAGAGGTGAGGTTTTAAGGAAGCATATTGCTATTATCATAAATTTAGAGAGGTTTACTCTTATGTCCAAAACTGCAGGGTCATCTGCAATATCATTGAGGATACTCATAAGATTCCTTACTAAGTTTCGGTAGCAGGTTTCAACAATCGTTAGATCGTCCACAAATTTCCATCTGTCGGGAAATTCCTTAGCGAGGTTATGTAACAGAAAAAAGGAGGGGACCTATGAGAGTACCTTGGGGTATTCCATTGTGGACAGGGAGGGGACTGGAATAATGATTCTGGTATTAGACTACCTGTGATCTATTTGATAAAAAGGAGGCAACCAATTTAACCAGGAAAGGATCAATATTGAAATCAGTTACAAGTTTCTCAACCAAAACATAGTGGTTAACAAGATCAAATGCTTTTTGAAGGTCAATGGAAATTAAATTTAGCCAGCAATTCGGTTTTTCGAGAATTTTTCCAATTGAGTCAGTAAGAAAAACAAGGTAACGGGAAGTAGAAGTGGATTTGATGTTCCCAAATCGTCTCAGGTCAGTAAAAGGTAGGACTTTCTCCTTTAGCCAATCCGCAAGAAATCCTTCATATAGTTTAGAGAATATAGAAGTGAGGGAAATAGGACAAACACCTTCAAAACTAAGGTTTCAGTCTTTCTGTTTAAAGGGGGTTATGAAACCCTGTTTCCAAATTTGCGGATATTGGCCAGACTCAGTAACCTCATTGAAAATAACAGACAAGGGCTTTGAAAGAAAGTCACTGAAATCACTAATAAGAGGAAACGGGATACCTAGAGGGTAGACACTTGTTTTTCGCAGTATCCGAATTTTTCCTTTGATCTGAGACGGAGATATGGAGGGGAAAGCAGGTACTTACTTGTACTTGTGGCGGGAATCAGGCGTTTCCACCTCGCCCGGCATCGATGATCTTAGAGACCTTCTTGGACCATGTTATTCGATCTTGTGCCAGCTGCTCTGCAAAAGCGAGCCACTGTGTTGACCATCTGTGACCGAGTTTTCTGAAACCCCCGATTGGTTCAAGGTCTGACTTGGCCAGGTTCCACCAGTTCTTCCTCTGTTCTCCTTGGCGTTTCTACCAGTAGCTAATAGGCTCAACTAGAAGTATTTGGTGAGGCAGGTACTCTGGCGGTTTCCGTAATGCATGGCCTAACCATTTCAAACGGTGTTCTTTAATAGTGAGCACAACATCTCTCTGAATATTGCACATTCGACGCATATTCGCTCTGAGAACTCTTCGCAGACAAGTATGCTCAAACACCTTAAGTGTATTCTCTTGCTGTAGTTTTACCGACCATGTTTCTCACCTGTAAAGGAGAACGGTGCGGACTAATGCCATGTAAATTCGAACTTTCGTTCGGACACTGATTTCGCGGCGATTCCATAAGGGTTTCCGTAGGAAGACAAAGACTGTCTTCGCTTTCTGTATTCTCTGTTGGATATCAGCGTCGGAAGATGCGTCAGTACAAAGCTGGGAGCCTAGGTATGTGAAACGGTTGACTTTTTCCAGCTGAACTTGGTTGGCAGTTAGTGGGAATGGTCCTGTTTCGTGGTTAATAGCAATGAATTTCGTTTTCTCTGTGCTGACTTTCAAGCCGATCAGGTCTGCCCAGGCCACAACGCTGTCAAGCATGTTTTGGGCTTCTACAGGGTCTGACAGGAGGCCAACATCATCCGCATAATCGAGGTCAGTCAGTGAGAGATTCTGTCCAATCTGCGCTCCTGGATAAGACAATAGAGCATTTTCAAGCACCCAATCGATGCAATAATTGAACAGAGTCGGAGAGAGGACACACCCTTGTTTTACTCCGAACTGAACCAGAAATTCTTTGGTTTCTTCGCCATAGACTCTAACTCGGCTTACTGACGCGTCATAGTATGCCTTCATCAGTTCAACAAACTTCAGCGGCATTCCGTCATTCTCTAGGATCTTCCAAAGTTTCTGGCGAGTGACAGAGTCGAAGGCGGCAACGAAGTCCAGGAATATCAAAATCATGGGTAGGTTGTACCTTCTAAACTGCTGGATAATGAGGCGAAAGGCGAAGATATTATCAGTACAGTCTCTACCTGGTCGAAAGCCGGCTTGATTTCCTCGAGTTCTTTTCTCCCTTGCCCCTTTGAAGCGGTTTAAGAGTATGATCCCGAAAATTTTGACTGCAATGTCTATGAGACTTATTCCGCGGTAATTTTTGCATTCGGTTTTGTCTCGTTTTTTATAGAAAGGGAGGATGACTGATGTCTTCCAATCTTTTGGAAAAGTGTTGGTCCTCCACACTTCTTCGAGAATGCCATGGAGCTGTTCAGCAGTGACCTCAGGGCATTGTTTGTATAGTTCCGGGGGGAGGCCGTCTTCACCTGGGGCTTTGTGGTTTTTTCGGGTCTTGATTGCTTTTAGTATTTCGGCTCTTATCCTCGAGTATTAGCGACCCTATGAGTATCCTCAATGAAATTGGAAGTAAGGCTTTTGACCTAGATATGACAGTAAACCCCTCTAAGTCCATGATAATGCCGATTTGTTTCCTCAAATCCTCGCCCTGTTTTCTTAATCCTATAACTCCTGAAATTTATGCGTCCTCGGTTAAATTACTTGGAGTCGCAATTTCTTCCAATTTAAATTGGGACATCCACGTTAAAGACATCATCCATAAAGCTAATGCGTCTATCGACCTCCTTAAGCTCCTAAATAAATATAGCATCCCCCCTTCTCGCTCCTTAAGGTTGTACACGTCTTTTGTCCGCCCGCATCTTGAATATGCTTGTCCAGTTTGGCACCCTGGCATCTCCCGTGAAGAATCAGACAAAATTGAGTCAATCCAAAAAAGAGCCTTGCGAATAATTTTCAAAGAAGGCAAGGTGCCTTACTCTCTGCTCCTAAAAAGCTAGTTTGGAAACCCTTGAGTGAAGGAGGTCGTCGTTGTGCCTCCGTTTTTCAAAAATACAATAACGAACCCTCGGACAGCAAGTATTTTCCCCAAACGTCACTCGCCATCCAGATTACGACAGCCTTGAGCTGTTTCCGAGCCTATCCCAGTTTTGTCCCCCATTCGCTGCGTTACTTCCAGATATAAAAAAAACCTTTGTCCCCTTCATCACAGAAAAAATAAATAAAATAGCCAACTAGTTTCTTCCCCTTTTTTGTTTTGTTTTTCATGTGAGGTGCTTTAGGTCGTTGCACTAATTTGCTTGCCTCCCGCTGTTTTGGTTTAGTTTCCTTTTTAATCCATGTGTGTTTTTCGTGTGTTTTATGCTTCGTTCTTTTTTTTGTGAGTTTTTGGACTTTTTTTTGTGTCCCTTTTAATTTGTAGATATATATGTTTATTTCTTGTTCTTTTCTGTATTATTTGATTATTTTGTCCCCTTCTCTTTTTTTCTGACTTGTATTGTTCAAGTTTAGTTTGACCGATTCTTTTTTTTTCTTTGACTCGTAATTTGATTATTCATTATTAATAGTGTTTTTTTCTTTTTTTGCTTTGTTAGTCGACTCCGAAGTCCGAATTCGGCCCTTTGAGGGCTTGTGACAGTGATCTTTTTGAAATAAATATCTTATCTTATCCCAGAAGCAATAAACTTGTTGAGATTATTAGCAGTAAGTTCTGAGGATTCAGGTAGGTTGAAATCAAGCTGGTCTAGACTCCTACCACACAACTTTTTTACATTGGAATACCAATTTTTTGGTTTATTGGTAAACAATTCTTTGACCTTATTCTTATAGTAGGATAGGGCAGGTTTATGTATTTCCTTTTTAATTGCTTTTCTTAGTTTATTAGCCTCCTCCAGTTTACCATTTCTGAACAGATTTAATTTTTTTCTAATTAGCGCTTTTATGGGTTGATTAACGAATTGTTTGTCACTGAAGCACTTCTTAAATCTATTTTCCGGGAAAGAAATTAGATATTTACCATTTAGCTTTTTGTGAAAGGTAGTGATTTTTTAGGAAAGGTTGCGATTTACCAATAGGAAGATTTTCTGCAAAGACTTCTCCCCTACTTCCCTCAGAAAATCAAAGCAACATTAATTTTATGAAAATTTGGCTATTTAGCCTCGCCACAAAGATTTCATAGTCACTGGTTTCATCTAAATTTGTGTTTGTAAGACTATGCATATAGTATTAAACTTACATATTATCTCCTCTGAGAAGCTGGAGACCTAAAGGAACTTGCTCCACACCTTGATTAGGATTGTAGACTCGTTCATGTGTTTCTTCTAGCACTACATTTATAGTCTGATCAAAACCTTTTAATGTTCCCTGAAATGAAAACAAATTTAGATAAGTCATACTGTGTACTTATATATTGTTTTAACGATCCATTTGGGCTATTGTGTAGATAAAAATTATTTCAATTTTTGCAAATTACTTGTTAAACAAAGTTTTACACAATACTTGAGATATTTTTTACACAGATTGATCGTATTAAAGCAAATTTCTTTTTAATTTTTTTCTTTTTTTGTTGGTACAAAAAATACTTTGCATGTATAAGATTGAATACTAAATGAATTCCAAAACTCTTTGGTAAAACAGGCCAAGATCAGAAAATTTTAGGCCAGATACACGATATTTTCAGGTTTCAGAAGTTCAGTCCTTGGAATGTTCCCACGAACTTTTTTCTAGAGGCTTCTTTATGTACACTTAGCTCTATAACAGTCAGAATCAATGCAAAGTACCCAGCAGGAATTGACAGTTTTCAGTATTTTACTTTATATATATATATATATATATATATATATATATATATATATATATATATATATATATATATATATATATATATATATATATATATATATATATATGTATATATATATATATATATATATATATAATATATATATATATATATATATATATATATATATATATAATATATGTATAATATATATATATATATAACATATATATATATATATAATATATATATATATATATATATATATATATATATATATATATATATATATATATTGGGATATCTCCCAGATTACTTAGCCTGGACTAAATTATTAAGGGTAGCTGACTTCCTCCACCCCCCCCCCCCCATTTCTCTATCTCTTATTTCTGTCTCCAGAAGACTTAACTATAAAGAAAAAAAAGAAGATTCCAAATTCTACAGAAAACGGTATATTCTGATATACAACAACAAAAGTATGTAATACAAATACAACATATAATACAATATATATATATATATATATATATATATATATATATATATATATATATATATATATATATATATATAAATATTGTCTTTTACATATATATATATATATATATATATATATATATATATATATATATATATATATATATATATATATATATATATATATATATATATATATATATATATATATATATATATATATATATATATATATATATATATAATGAACATAATTTTATATTTTAATACTTGTTAATTTTTTTAGGGGGGGGGGGGTGGCATCCCTCCTCATATACGGTATAATTTGTTCGTTTCAAGTTTTAATGTTGCTCCTTACTTCCAGTTGATTTTTTTTTATTCAATTTATTACGGTCTTTCAAATAATGCCAGGAAATCCCTTCCCCTTTGTGTAAAATCTCTCATGGAAAGTATTCCCAACAATCTTTTCTTCCCATGGAAAACTCTTCCTGTGAAAATCCCTTCCCTTTCAAAATCCTGCCTCAAAATCGCTCAAATTTCGGCGGTTAAGAATTACCATAATCAGCCTTAACAAAGACAGGTTCGTCAAATAATCATATAGAAGGCCAAAAACCATGCTTTAAAAAACGCCCGATACCAATATGTCCGAAAATACTTGCAGCCCTTTCTCTAGGGACCATGAAGTTATATCATCATCAAAAGCATTCTTGTTGGACATTTGAACTATGCTGAACAAAATGGCTATCTTAGAATTTTGATCTGACAACTTGAAAGAGAGGGGCAAACTGCCCTCCAATATATTTGGTCACTTAAAAAGGGCACTAGAACTTTGAATTTCTGTTCGAATGAGCCATCTCTTGATATTCTATGACAATTAGTTCGATAAGAACACCCCAGGGGGAAACATTAAAAAAAAACACGCACCCGTGATCTTTCTTTTGGCAAAAAAAAAATCAAAACTCCACATTTTTGAAGATAGGAGCTTGGAACTTCTACAGAAGGATTTTCTGATACGCTGAATTTGATGGTGTAATCTTCATTAAGATTCCTTGACTTTTAAGGGGGTTCTTTTTCGAAGATTGGGCAAATTTTCTCAGGCTCGTAGCCTTTGATGGGTGAAATTAAACTTGATGAATCTTATATATTCGGAATTAACATAATATGCCGATTCTTTTAATATATCTGTTTATATCAAAATTTCGTGTCTTAAAGTTTCGGTTGCTATTGAGCCGTGTTGCACCTTACTTACAGTTCGTTCCCACGAACTATTTGATTCATTGGTATCCTATCTAACTTAATAGCCTTTTCTGCTCCCCAAACTTTAGCACCATAATGAAGAACTGGTACAATCTGACAGATATAACAACCTGTTTTGTAGCCTAACATATTCTATACCTATAGGCCTTAGCGAACTTGTCGATACAAACCACAACAGTCCATGACAATTTTTGCCCTTTATTAGCCATAAAGTTTACTTGTGATCCCCAACTCCCTACTAATGCTAATTTACACCCCAAGTAATCAAAACTGTCTTTAAAATTCCACATTCTCCGCTCAAACAAAAATTATCATCTCAATTCCAACTTCTTCATTTTCAAATATCTAATATTTTTTTTTAGTTCCTTCCCGAATCTCCAATTAAAGCTATGTCATCAGCGAATAGAGGGGAAAACAAACTAAAATTATTAACCAAAAAAGCAGAGCTTCTTTACTAATATAAAACTCCTACAATCCATTAATATACAGAGAAAACAGTCTAGGGGAAAGGGTATGACCTTGCTTTACTCCTACCTTACTATAAACCAGCCGAGAAAACTGTAAACCTACCCTAACAATCAACCTAACTACACATTTTACTAATATTAAAACGGGTAAACGTATATATGAACAGAATATTCAGATAGGCAAAAGAAAAAACTTCTCTCTTTAATCAGAATTTTACCCTGAATCCAAATATGACATTCAATTCTGTAGCAAATTAAATTTTTGGCCCCTTACAGACCCTCAAAAATGATTAATTTGAGTAAGGTTAGAGAGGTTAGGTTAAAATTGCATTTCCAACGGAAACGAATGTAATACTTGAATTCAGGATGAAATTCTGATTATAGAGGTAAATTTGTCAACAAATCTATATAAACTGCATCTAAAACAAATGAAAAAGGCATCATCCTTGAGGGTGCATAAAGAGCTAAAAATCAAATTTGCGACGGAAGTGAATGTCATATTTGGATTCAGGATGAAATTCTAATTATAGAGATAACTTTGTTTTTTGGCTATCTGAATACTCTGTTAACATAATCGCTTACCTCAAAACGAACCTACTGGGTAGGCCTAGGAGCCATAATGACTCCTTTATGAGTACTCGATCTATTCTGTCAAATGCTCCTTTTAAATCTAAAGAAACTATGTAGAGTCTATCCCATCTACTTTTAGCGTCCTTCCTAACGTATTCAATTCTTACCTATTCATCTATATAATCAACCACACAGTACTTTACTAACTATATTCCCTAAATGTGTTCCTCTATAATTACTATGCTGAAATCTATCCCCTTTCTTGAATAATGGCAGAACAATTGAAGTTGTTCATTTCCCTCGCGACTGGGGTTTTTTGAACAACGTTGAAAAAGTTGGTGCTAACGCGGGAAGTAGCCACGCTCAACCCCACTTTCATAAATTAGCCAGTAATTCATCTATACCGGGGACTGAATCCCTATTAATTTTTTTTCAGATCTTGCCATATATAGGCTATTGTGTGTGTTTAAAATAATACTTAAAACATTGAAAAAGTTAAACTTACAACAAAATTCCGGCCATCACTTGTTATAACTGACACAATGTCTGAAAAAAAAGAAACATATATAGCTTGCAACATATCTACATTCAGCAAGGGAAGAAGAACTCTGCCAAGGACTATAAAATTAATGACCTTTCCCCAAGAAACATTTTTATATATTTCGAAACAAGCAAAACATTTGATCTTGTGGCTTAAGCTTTGAAATCAACTATAGACAAAACCATCCTTACTAACAATTTTCGTAGTAATGCCATTATTATTAACAACTTATTGCCAAACCAAGCTGCCTGAAGCTAACAGAGCTGCACACGCTCATCCTCCATCTTGCACTGTTTGAAGTTTCACTGTTTGCTCCTTTCTATGAAGTTCCCACCTCCTTTAAATCTTTTCTTATAACCTCGTCATACCAAATTCAAGGACGTCCTGCTTTTTGCTGATATTCTTCTGACTAAGCATCTTCCTATTCCACTGAACTTCTTGAAACCATGAAGAACATCCCTGCACCTTGCAATCTGATATTTCCACTCCATCCACTTTCATTACTAATAATACTAACTAAGAACTATATCTATCAACATGGGTAATTTTTTCAGTATCTTCCATTATCTGTCCCTCTCTACTTATTCAAAATTTAAGTGGTATGACCTTCTCAACTTTAATTTCAAACTTATGTCTGCATCCCAGATTTTTAAACTTAGAAAGACCCAAAAAACAACTTTAAAAGTCCAGAATGACCTCTTTAAAGGGAGGAAAAAGGAGATATTAAAATGTAAGATAGTTTTGCTGTTTTCTAAAAGCCTTTTGGGAAGAAAATTTTGTCTGTTATAAAAAAAAACATTGACAAAAGCCTTCACTAGAAAAAATATAAATACACAAATATTAAGTAAGTTATTTAGCCCCATTACGTTTAATACAAGGAATCCTACTGCTAATATGTAATATTAGCAGTAGGATAATATGTAATGAAAAAGGTCTGGATCCCATAAAGTTGACTATCTTCCCTACCAACAAAAATTAACCCTCTTAAATGAAAAGCTGCTGACACAAAAGGAAAACTAGCATAAATGGCGATCCTTCTCTGTACATCTCAGACCAAATATCAGAGCAGCATAAAATTACAAGACTAATTTCATGGATTATAAGTGCTAATCTTTTCTTCAAGAAAAAAATACTTAAAAAATTAGGAAAACTCTTATTTTTTGAGAATACAAGATTTAGTTCCTGCTTCTATCAAGATGAGTGTATGAAAGTGATTTTATTTCATATGAAAATATATTGACGCAATATGAAGAGTGATATTGCCCTACCAGCATCAATTATACATACTTTGTTCAAAAGTAGTTTCCTAAATTAACAACATTTTGGTGGTACATCTCCTCCTGTCCATACTGATTAGAAGAAATTCTCACAAAAAGCTGCAACAATTGTGTCTTAAAATACAATGTTGAAGACTTTAAGCACTCCTGCTGAAAGATCCATTGATCTCCTGCTAGTAGGTGATATGAATCTATGATGGTTAGCCATTGGAATTATTCTATAGACTGAAAACAATACCCATTTGTTTGAAATAGACCACATATATATTCAGGGAAAAATGTACAGCTACAAGTCAATATGGCCTTCAAAGCTAAGGGAAACATACACTAACTTTTAATAGTTCTAGATCAATTATTTATCTTATAATATTTGTTGAATGGCATGTTGGCCCTATTTTTTCCAAAATTATTGTTTTGCAGTGTAAAATGGCACCGCTGTGGTGCAATATTCCCTGACACTTAAACATGGCACAATAACAATCACTCTCCCAACATTAAACAATCTCTGGTTCAATGCAATCATCCTAGGAAAAAACAAAAACAAAGTGCATCCCTGGCCACCCTTCTTAAAAAAAAGAAAAGCGAAAACTTTTAATTTGTATTCACTGAGGCTTCAAACCTCTACTGTATAATTTTTGGAGATGTTAAATTTACTTATGTATTTGTGATCAAGATCATTCCCTTCTTGGGGGTGTTTCTCCCTTCTCTAAAATTATTCCAATATTCTTATGCGAAAAATTTTTAATAGGTAACATTAAACTCATTGAGTTTCACACCTTTTCAAATTGTAATCAAAGACAGATTCTTTTTGGATGAAAAGCTTGGAAAAATAGGAAGATAAGTCTGCACATCAAGATTAGAATATTGGAAGCAATAGTGATAACAGAGGTCAATCCGGCTCTGAAGCATGGACGCTCCAAAAAGCAGATGAAGATTTGCTAAATGTTTTCCAGAGAAGTTGCCCACAGATTATTCTGGGTAACTGGCTGACTGACAACATTTCAAACAGTAGGTTGTGCAAAAAGTGAGGCTCAATCCTGCATTCTATGGGTATAATGAGAGAAACATTGAGATGGCTAGGGCATGTTCTGCAGAAGAAAGATGACAGATTGCCAAAGAGTGTGTTTTTTGGCGAACTGTCTAGGGCAAAACAGAAAACAGGCTATCTGTGGTGGGGGTGGGATGATGTCATAAAAAAAGATTTAAAGGAAAGGGGGGTTTCCTGGGAAGGTGTAAAGACAGAGGCTTTGAATAGATTGGGATGGAGGAGGAGCATGTATAGCTGTATTGGCCTCAGGCAGCTTGGTGCCCTGGTGAGTTGTTAGTAGTTGTAAAAGTATTACTTTAAATTGCACTTAGAGCAATTTAAGATAATAATATCTTGTTTGCTGTTCCTCGGACTAATTTAAGGTTGATGCTTGCCCCAGCAGAGGTTCTAACCTTTGCAAATTTATTACAATGGGGCAAAGAAGGTAGTAGATATTTGAATTAAACTTTCCACAGTTGGCTCAAATACCATACCCTGAAACCCTCAAGAAATTTAATTCCTTAAGATCAGCTCTGGTTAGCAATACTTTTGGGTAGGCTAAAACTCTAGATGATAAACTTTTACTATCTTGTAAAGCATATAAGTTAGGTAAATGAAACTTTCGAAAATGAGTCCAGAGCCTGGACAATGTCTGTGAAAGTATGTTCAAGCTAGTAAATTTACTCTTTCCTTATTACTTAAGATAATTTATTTTTAACAGGACATCACAAGCTCTAATAGAGCCGAATTTGTCTCACATGTCCGAAAAGAAAAAGCAAAACAAAGGAACGAATAATACAGCAGGAGAAAAGTAAAAGAAACACCAATCAAGCATAAAAATTGTAAATACAAATTTAACACAGAAGAACAAAATGAACTTTATGTGATTAATGGCAAAAACAGAAAGGGTGAGGGATGAAGAAAAATCACAGGCTAGAGGAAAAACATTGCAAATTTGTTACCAATATCAAATACTGTGAAATCAAAAAGCACTTAAAATCCAGTCAAATTACCTGTCAAAATAAAATATTTACAATCAAAGAAAAGATTATGCCAAAGACAAGGTCAAAAATGAAATAGAGCATAAATGAATATCCCAAATGGGCGAAATAAAAGTGACCAAAGATAAAAAAAAACATGTTTATTTTGAGCATACAGTAACAACTAAAATAATGGACAGGGGAGTTAATTTTAGCGCTGGACATACCTCAGGGATTATTAAGGTAATCCAAGATAAAGGGGATAAAACTTTTTTGGAGCCTTTTGGTAATGGTATGGATCAGAGAATACATTGGAATTACCAAGAAAGCTAGGCAGGGGAGTTGAGATCTAATGGGGTCATGAAAATTGGGAAAGATGTCCTCACTACAAGGATTAGATATTGTGGATTTAGAAAAACACAAACAAATTTGTTCTCTCCTTTCTTTTAACATGGTAATGTGTGCGGATTTCCCAAAGAAGAATTATAGAAATTTACTCTATTTGTAGATCATCCTGAGTACCCACTTTTGGACCAACTCAATTTTGTCACAAAGTTCACTTGAAAGTTGTGAATGTGTAATGGCCCCTATGTGACAGGCCATGGAGCCTTGTAGGGGTAGAGAGTTATTGTTGTCCATTTATTTTTGATGTTAATAAACTGAACTGAACTGCCAGATTGGACATGCATATTCCAATAATGGCCTGATAAATGATAAATAAACATGGAGGGAATGCATCTTTGGGCAATTAGATTTGTTCAAAGGTTTTGCCATATATAATAAAACATTTGCATGTTTAACAATATTTGAAAGATGCATGTCCCACTTAAGATTATTTGAAATTGTGACACCAAGGATTTTAACACATTTCATAAGCATTTTGAGTGGGATAGGGTCAAGGAAAATACGAGTAGATTTCAAGAAATTCATTTTGATTTTATTTGATCTAGTGGAATTTAATTTCATATTTAGGTTCTTAGCTTCATCCAAAACATGGGTTAGGATTTTGAGAGGGTCACTTTTAATATTTCTTTGACATACTTAAAGGATCAACAATTAATCTATGTATTTCCACCTTTAGGGGAATTCCTTATTAATATTGTCAATGATGGCTAGAAATAAAAGCGATCCCTACTAGATTCTTTGAGGAATTCCACAATATACAGGGAGGAGGTTAGAGGAAATATTTTTGTATTTTACAACTTGATGTCTATTTAGAAGAAACAATACAACAACACTTACTAAGAGAGAGTCAAGTTCAAAGTTAACCAGTAGTGAACAAATTAGGGTGTTGTGGTCAACCAGGTCAAAAACTTTTTGGGAATCAACTAAGACAGGGGTTAGCCAAATATTTGGTTTCTCAATGTTACTCATATGGGTATGTATTAAGTTCATAAGGTAATGGGTGGTGAAAGTTCTCCTTAAATTATCAAACTGTTGGACATCAACATATGCTCAAATTTTAACTTTAAGCCAGTAGTAGTGAGTCTAATGGGGTGTATATTGGCAAAAGTCAGAATGGATCATTTTTTGGGACAAGTGTTATAAAACCTTGTTTCCAGAAACTTGGGAAGTTATAAAAATTTTGTGATGTGGTTGAAAATATTTGATAAAGGCTCAGCAATTTTGTCTGAAAAGGGTTTAATTAAGTCAACTGAAATGTCCAAGGGATGAGTACTTGATTTTCTCAGCTTTAGGAGTTTATTTATAACATCAAAGGGAGAAATTAGGGGGAAGGAGATATTTGGAGAAATGGTTAGACTTGGGCCAGTGGAAAGAAGGGGGGGTACTTTGAACAATGGAAGCAAGGTGATTGGCAGTCTTATTAGGGGGTTTAGGGAAATGAAAATTAACTTCAAAAGGACTTTTTCCACATAAATTGTTTGGTTTCATCACAAGCTGTCTAAAGTGGAAACTATGCTAGAAAGCAGAATAGTTTCCACACTATAGCACTTAGAAATGCTAATTCTAGAAGCATATCCATTTCTGGTTGACCCTCCTACTACATGGGCAAACTAAAAATGCATAAAGTAGGCAAGGTTTTGAAACCAAGGGAAAAGTTGGGGTTGTACAATATTAACTAAATTATATTTTATATACTAATTCTAGTTATCACTGGTAATTTCTGTATAGTAGGAAGTGAAAAGATAATTAAAAAACTCACACATCCAATAATGTTCATATCCAAGATGGTTCACTTTTGAGTTGATGGACATCCATCAATATCTATTGGGCTGTTTCTCAAGAAAACAAATTTCCAATTTTGCATACAGGTAATATTACCTATAGAGCAAAGTGTAGTAGTCCATGAGCCCTGTGGGTAGCAGGGCAAGGTCTGTGTTCTATATTTATGAAATAAGCATAGAAAACAGACCTCACCCAGTTGCCTGCAGAGCTCATGGACTAATACACTTTGATTTATACATAATGTTACCTGTAAGCAAGCCCAGTTCATACATTTTTAGTTTGCCCCATTGAGGAGAAGGGTCAACTAGAAATGGATGTGCTTCTAGAATTAGTATTTCTTGTGCTATAGTATGGAAACTTTGCAGCATAGTTTCCAGTTTAGACACCTTGTGATGAAACTAAACAATTAGCCTACCAAATCTTACTTTACTTTAGTTTACTTTACTTTAAGTTCCCCCCTAACCTGCAAATATATAGCCTAAATTATATATGTTTCATGCATTTTTCTATATGTTGCTCTTTAGTGCAAATAGCTTAGATTTACAGTAAAGAAGCAATGCTGACAAAATAAAAAAAGAGAAAAAAGTATGGGAAACATACAGTTTAGGTGCTAGGCTATATTAACATATTAGGGGAGGGGGGGGTAAAAACAAGTGCAGTGCCTTTAGGAATAATATAAGAAAGCATTTAAGAATCTTTCAAAGCTGTTTACAAATTGTAAGTAGGCTATTTCTTTTGAGTGAGCCTAAATGTAAATCAACACCAAATGTAGCAATAATGCCATTCCTAGGGCTATAACTGGAACCATAAGGGGGTTTATATATATATATATACATATATATATATATATATATATATATATATATATATATATATATATATATATATATATATTATATATATATATATATATATATATATATATATATATATATATTTCTCTTTATTTTTATTAGAAGAACCTGGAAAAAAAATCAGAAGATGAGGAAATCCCTCAATAAAGGTCTATGCTGAAAGACCAAAATATATTTAATTTATGGGGAGAAAGCATGAATTGGATACACTGGTGCTTATTTTCTCCTAAAGTTACGACTGATATAAGGCAGAGACAGAACTTACGGTTTAGGTAGGTCTCAAGTGTACTAGCCATGCTTGTTTTTCTAATTTAGTTATTTTGCCGGTTAGAGACATCTATATTTTTGTAATTGTCGAAGGTACCTTTTCTCTGGTCCCACTTAAAAATTCCTTATCGAGAATCATACCACAAGACTACAAGCCATAAAAAGACAATATTATCAAACCATAGATCAAGCCTTTCCTTGCCTCAGTAAAGAATTTATGTGAGACATCGTTACCACCAAGTGACTTGAACTCGAATAACTCATCGTCACTCCGAGTCATAAAATTAATTCCCAAGCCAGGATTAATTTGATTCCTAACATCAAATTGACTAACAATCCCCTTCCATGAGTAATAGGATATTGTAAGGGACTATTTCTTAGAGATTTATCATTTTTAATGGAGGTGTTTATTAATATACTTCAAGTGAGGTAAACTCAAAACTATGAAGAAGAAGAAATTACAAATTTCTTTATTTACAAAATAACCATGAATGTTTTATTTGTTTTAACGATCTACATTTCCGATTTTATGCTGGATTTATTGTTTTAGATGCTATTTTCAATTACCTCTGAATGATCTATGTTTCAAATTATCCACTCAGTTAGGAGTATGACAAATTTGTATAAGTTAATGATTTTCTTTCTGCAAGAAAAAAAGGAGATGTATAGCTATTGGGATGGTAAAAACATAGCTTAAATAGACTCAATTAAAACACACCATAGATGTATTTGAAATTTTCTGAATGTGAATTCGGTGTTCCAACAATATTTAGATGACTCCTTCTATTTCGTAAATATCATTAGTTAGAAAATTATTTGAATTCGACTCTTTTTTGCAGACCACGTTCCTACCACTATCATGTTCCTAAAGAAAAATTGATTTTAAAATTTTTGGTTGTTAAATATGAGTTTGGAGAATTGAAATAATTGTAAAATTATACAAACCAGCAATGATGGCGAAGAGGGGGGACTACAATAAGTTGATACATCTGGCGAGACCGAACTAAAACATATTCAAAGATAGTGACGTGCCTTAATAATTCCTTATTACATAATTTAAGAAAGGTTAAAATAACAAAAAAATCATTTTTCTCCTAAGGAGAGTATTATAAGGTTAATTTCTATCATTGGATATACTATTCATAACAATGATTTGCATTATTTGGCAGTCTTTTATTTTCGAATTTTGCAAATATAATTACCGTTAGCATTTTTCTTCTTTGTTTTAAACAGAGTTTTTAGGACCTGACCAACTAGTCAAAATACCTGCTAGAGTCTCTACAAGGGAAAATAAGGAGCAGCTGCTGGATGTCACCCATTGTAAAACCAGTTAAATATACTAACTGAAAAACACTTAAATAAGAATAAAAAGCAGTGTGACTATGTCTATCCTTCCCTTCTTACAGTTTGTCTACTTAAATAGACTTCATTGTACAAGACTTCTGTACACTTGAATGGGATAAAAATTTCTTATTTTTAAACCACCAGAATTCTAATCTCTTTGAAGTTGTAGGACTGGAGGATAGTTTCAAGCACTTAAAGAATTTCTTATGTCCGAGGCGGCTAGCGGCAAAACAGAATCGTTGTCTGAATGATTTGTGGTATAATATGAAGCATGTTCCAGATAAGGGTGTTTTATAAAGCCAATTTTAATTATCTATTTTTATCTCGACTGATTTTCATTTTCTTTGGTGTTCCCGGCTCCTTTTCGAAATAGTCGCAAATCTATTCTCATACATTAAGTTGTGTAGTGTTGAATCCCAGTAAAATTTGATTTTTGCTAAAAAGAGTTCCATTTGAAATATTTATCATGAGATAATTTTTAAAACTAGTTTTTTAAATTCAGTTGAATAATATAACGTGGAATAATATTTGAGTTTGGAGTGCACCTGAATTTTATTTGATTTGTATGGAAAGGTGAAGTCTACAATAAAAAGCTATGAAAAGGTTAATATGTGTGCCTGTTGATCCAGGGCTTGTAGCCTCGGCTAGTCACCTGTAATTCCAGGTTCAGTTCAACACCAGCAGCAATTTTCTAAGCAAGTATCTTTAAATGTTGCAATTCAGTCACTATCACTATAGTTCAATCTTCTCTCAACTGCAACAAATGCTGCAGTCATGATACCGTTTCCTGCATTCTGGATAAGATGAAAACAACCTAATTTACTTTCTTATCTTATTCTTTTTTTAGATACAAATAATGTCTTATTCGCCGATCGCGTATGTGCTATGCTTCAGCATCGGGATTGCTTTGATTCCAAATCAAGCAGATGCCAGTAAGTTCTTATTTCTTTCTTATTTATTTATTTTATTTTTATTTATTTATCTTATCTATTTTATTTATTTATTTTTCTTATTTATTTCTTTATTTATTTATTTCTTAACAAGACTTAAGCTATAAAAGACATTCGTATTTAAGAATATTCGTTTCACTTCGTGAGATACAAAAGGAACTTAATACTGATATGCATTCAAGAGCTTAAGTTGACCAACACTCCAGTCACACCCTTTTCAAAATCTTAGCAAACCGTAGGCAAATGGAAGTGGATAATAGTATTCTCTAAAAAAAATTCCTACACTGACGCCCTTCCTGTTTGTGTTCCTGTCTTTGCCACAGCATTTAGAATAGAATATTCTTTATTCAATACAATAGATGGAGCTAATTTGAGCATGTCATGACACAAAAAAAAGACCAAAACAAGGATGAAAAGAAAAAAAAAATAAATACCAACAAAAAAAAGTTAAGGCAGCAAGTACTCCTTCAAGGTCAATAAATTAAAATGAGTCATAAAAAATTAATATAAGTCAAAAATCAATTTTCACGGATAAAATAGTGACCGTTATACAGAATATATCAGAATATTAAATATATAAATAATTAGTACACTCATAAACACTCATATATGAATACCTGAAATAAACTGCATCAAACATTAAATATCTGTCAAGGTAATATTGTTAAAAGATCGAGTTAAATAAGGGACAAATGATTTGCAATGTCAATCAGAACTAGAAACTGTAGACAATTATTTTTTATTTGTCGGAGTCTAGGGGCTGGTCCTTCAGTCAGGTGGCTCTCAAGGTCGCGTGGTAGACCAAAATGATCTGGGGAATTCAAACAATTTATTCCAAATCGGTATGTCAACTCATGTCTATGACTATCAAGTGAATTCAAGCTGAGTTGTTTTAGTATATCATCATATGTTGAGTAGGTAAGTCCAAGTATAATTTTCATAGTTTTTTTTGTATCATCCCAACTCTATCTGATTGGTTTTTTATCAAGTCTGGACGCCAAGCTGGACATGCATACTCAAGAGAAGGTCTAACGTAGCTGCAGTATACAGATTTTAAAACCTCAGTTGGCATACCAAATCTTTTGAGGTTGGAAAGTGAATATAAAAGCGAGGCACCGTTTTTATTCAGATTGTCAACATGCGAGTTCCGTCTTAAATATTCTCGAATTAATTTTGAAATTATATTTGAAACATGTTCATAGTTCTTAAGATTTTGGTGTTGTAAATCCAAAATTGTTGTGAATAGTAAACGAAACGAAGAAAAAATATTCCAATGGATTTAATGAGAACTGACAATATTATTAGGATAAATTGTTGAATCTAAATAATATTAGAGCAGTTTTTGGATACTATATTCCAATGATGAATCTTTATTTATTTTTAGGTCACATTCGAAGGCCAATTTATCCACAGTTTAGGAACATATCCAATCCTGTTGGTGCTTATAAGTAAGTTTTTGTGCTTTATTGTTTGATAATAGTATTAATCAGTATTTTGAATCTTTTTGCAAATGTTCTATAGTTCATTTTGTTAGTTGTAGGAAGAGTTGCGTAGTATTAATGTAAAGTTTATGTTTTTTCACAATTATTCTTACTGGAAATTAGAAAAAAGTGGGTTGAGGATTTTTTTTTCTGCCACATTTATGCTTTTAATCGAATGCTTATACTTGAGTAATGCTATTGATTAGTTTTAGCCGTGGTGGGTTCCATTTAGGGTTTTACGGTATTTTTACATATAATCTCTTGTACTATTGTCAACCTTAATCTTTTGTCACTCCTTTTTATTGTCGCTTCAATGAAGCGAATAGGCAGACAAAAAGATTGGAAGGGGTTGACAGAAGATTTTTTCCTTTACCAGGAAAAAACAAGGATTTTTTTTTCAAGTCTTTTTAATGTAATTTTTTCTAAAAAGTGAAACAAGCCAATCACTTTACTCAATCTTTCAGTTATGGTGTCGCTATGAACAATTTTTACTTTTTGGCTGGACAATCTGGACGACATCCAGTCACTGGACAAATTCAAGGTGACATAGAAACACAAACGAGGCAAGCGCTAAGAAACATCGGTACTGTCCTGTCTGCATTGAATCTGAACTTTACTCATGGTAAGGCTCTGACTCATCAATATTTAAGTGTTTATTTTCATCTAAGAATAATGTGCTCCCGCAGCACATTATAACCACAATTGATGATGCAGGGAGGCATCAACGTTATTCTTTCTATAAAATTATTCGGCTCATCGAAGGATTTGAAGACACTTAAAGTTATGTTAGATTAGAAATTTTGAAAAAGATCAGAAAAAAAAACTTAAGAAAAACCTAACATGATTTTAAAAGGAAAAGAGGATTTGTGGTTCCGATTCGTGGTAATTTTGGAAGAAACCGTGAATTCCGTCTAGCCTATGTTGAAGATGTGTCGTCCAGGAAATTGGTTTAATTCTGGATTGGGCATTGAAGTATGTATTTTGTTTCCTCAATATTTTTGATACCTTAAATATTTAAAGTAAAAAAAATTTTGTATCAAATTGATGAATTTTTGCTGCGCATTATTCCGACATAAATTTGAACAGACCAACAAATAAAAGAATATGATGAGGTGGAAAAAATAAATTGCAAGAAAATTGTACGTTTATAGTCCAAAATGGAGAAAATCAGTGTTTATATCTGAATAATTTGACTAAATAGTTGATTTACATCCGCAACAGAAATTAAAATGAAGAAAAAAGACACTTTAAAGCCACAAAAACGTTTGTAGTAAATGTAAAAGATAAAAAAAAAATCTGCAATGAGGAATGAAGATCTGCGGTTAGTTTTGTTTATTATGCAGTCCAATGTATACCCCCATCTACCTGATCGGGATTGCAGGGGCTAAATGGTTCCCGCGTTATGAGTCTGATGTGCAGGGGAAGACATAAATTGAATCATGTAATTCAACGAGGATTTCATCATCCACTTAAAAAATTAACCCATAGGTCCATTGTCATCCACATTGGCAATGTCAAACGGGAAGTCAGTATTAGAGGCATCATTTAACTAACGGTAATTACCACAGGGGAAAAAATAATTGAATATCCTAGTGGGATAGAGGGAGTTCATGTCCAGAAAAACAGAATCTGTTTTTTTTTTCATTGTCATTGTAATTGTCACTAGTTGGGAGGACCTCACTGGGATTAAGATGGAGGATGAAGTCTCTATAAAACAGGAACCCCCGTTGAATTGAGTGTTCAACGAATAAACGCTGTTTAGTACCCTCAATCAGACTCATTTTTCTTTGACTGATTTTAAGAATACGACCTATTACTATGTGAGATATGGAAAAATAATAGCCCAGGTCCAATTTAAATTCACTGCAAATACTGTCAGTGTTTTTGTAACCAATGTCCAATAGCGTCAGAACATCGTTCAGCAAATACAATTTGCAATTGTCTGTCTAATTATTGCAAACCTCTTTGGACGAAGACCTTTTGGCAAAACTGTGTTTGTTAGTTTTACGGTGACGGCTCTAAAACGAGTCACAGAATTATTCAATTGGGGGAGGGGTAGTCTCCTCAGTCAGTTGTAATAATTATATGGAAAGAATCTTTTGAAGGTGAAGAGGTCATACATTTTAGTACTTTTTGGATAGTGTTTCCTGAGGAGGAGGAGGGCGGTGTTATCATCGGTGTCGTTGGTGCTAGGAAACGGTGTCACCATCTTTGATCAGTCTAAAGATGTTCAAAATTTCTTTAAGTTAGTTTACGACCTTCCCACCCCGATCGGCTACGACTTGCATTTCTTTTGAAACCCAGATGGACATATAAAATTCTATTTACCGTTGTTTATTATCTTTATCCTTAAAAGAGCCAAATTTTCCGTACAGCTTAATGTTTGATTAAATAAAACAGATACCTAAAACTGTCCCTAGGTAACTACTTTAAAAATATACAATAGGCTGTAATTGCTGCAATGCAGTCGTTATATCTAGAAAATCCGAAGTTTAAGTGTGTCATTTTTATGAAGTTCTGTTTAAGAAGTTTTTGCTTTATTACATTGTTTATTTATGGTCCGTAATTTTTAGTGCTGCGATCTACACTGTATTTGAAACAGATGAGGGATGTCCAAACCGTGGACAGGGTATATCGGGAATGTAAGTATCTTCTCTAATATTCATATTTGTTTCCGACTACAATTCCAAACCCTTATGATAAAATATGCCTTTGATATTATCTATAACAAGCAAAAGCTTCCTAGCAAAAAGCCACTTTCGGTGGATTTTTCCTTCACCTATCTTCAGTCATTTTACTCAATGTTGTTGCACTTCAGATTTCCCTATGTAAACATTTCCATTAGTGCTGACTAGTTCTAAGATAAGTTCTTACATATTTAATAGCTTAAAATACTTAGAGACTAAAATAGTCTATAGGTTTTAAGAGGCTTTGTCTTCTTCATCTTCAAAGTTTGATCAAATGCTACCTCACTCCAGTGCTTTTAAAAAAATTCCTTAAAAAGGTAGTGTTTAGAACGAATTTCGAGGTCCTTATTGGGACTTTGAGGATGCCTCGAGATTGAATTATATAAAATTCCAGTTAACAAGAGTTTCGTTTCTTGTAATTTTGATAATTAGTTGGTCTAACAAATTTAGAAGAACAAAAATTCTCGCAGATTTTTAGTAATATAGAGCAAGAGTTTATTCATACTACGCTGGTACTTCACCTGCGAGTGGAACTCTACGGATTCCTCTTAAGATCTATTCAAGGGTTTTCCATCCGTATACGTTCTAGAGCTTGTTAAGAAGATCAAAATCAGCGTATTTTGGTTTCAAGACATTCTTTCATCATATTTACTATTTCTATGAAAAAATGAGGTATCTTCCCAAACACGTTGGATCTTCCTTATTAGTCACTATGGTAAAAACAATGACTGGGCTAGTTATTTTCCAATTTTCCAAAATCAATTGAAAATGGCAGCAAAACTAAAAAAAGGCTTTTGGTAGCATAAAGCTACTATAAAAGTACAATAAAGGCACCTTATAATACTATAAAGGTAAATGTGTAAAAAAAAAAACTGACATTGTTGATGCTTGAATTATGTAGGCTTATCTTATTTTTGAAAATTTTTTAAAAGAAACTAAATTGCGGCTGAGGAGGCGAACCGAGCTCTTGGAGTGGCAATTTACTCTCCAAGGGGGGAGGGGCAAGATACTCTTCTTATACTCCAAGTCATGTTTCCACGCAGGATTTGGCTCCAATCCAATGCTTTTGCCTTAGTTAAGAATACGATGGCTATATATGCTATATAGTTGCGACCTTTAACGCTGCCAACTTGCATCATCTATTAATTTCATCTTTACGTAACCGCCTTATTTCCAAACGAAAAAATTTCATAAATACCTCCTGGAGAAATTTGTCGTGGATTCCCCCCCCCCCCTAAATTTACTACTGTATTTGGGCTCTATTGATGCAAATACTTATGGTATAAGTTTCAAACAAATCTTAAAAAAACTATCCTGATCTAAAGGTTAAAAAAGTTAATATGCTCTAAAGGAGAGCAAATTAAAGCCTCATAGGAGGTCAGTATCACCCCTCCATTTAAACACCTTTCGTGTACTACCATGGATTTTTTTTTCTTTTGACTTTTAAAAACTAATGATAAATAGCCCCAAGAGCGAATAACACAACTAAGCAGATTATGTTCACATTTTTTACTCTATTTTAAATTGATGATAACTTTTCTCACCTCCAAAGACTGAGTAAAAGTATTTCTTTTATTGATTTTTCAACCCTCATTTTCGACTCTATTTTTATCTTTCAAATGTTATAGACTTTTAATTTTCAGATTCCAGAAGTAAGACTCGTCACATTATTTGTTTTTACCCCAATTCTAATTCCCCCCTAATTCTCCCTAAAAGTTTCAAGTCAGTCCTCTAATCCATTTCCGTGATATTGCAAATAACAGATTTTGAAAACTTGAGTTGACTTAAGGTCTTTGAATTTACCGAAAAAAGCGTGCTGTTTCATGAGTGTAACCCAGGGAAGCTCTGGCAAATTTTGCCTAGCAAGTAATTCGTGAGAGTTCCTAGCTGATTGGACAAGCAAGATCAAGCATGTCTACCTCTTCTGCTAAAAACTATTTGTGAACAACAGGTAATTTACATAATTTGGGACTATTGCCCCTGGAGCTCCATGGATTATTTTGACCCCGTATGCACAGTTGTAAGACCTCTTGACCATTATGAACAAAATGGCTGTTTCATACTTTTGACCCTTTTTTATGGGGGCCACTGGGGCATCCGATGCCAAAAAGAGTACATGAGGTGGGATGGTTGCCATCCAGTCACTTCTGGCTCCGAAGAAGGTCAATAGAACTCTCAATTTCCGATTGAATGAGCCCCCCTCCCAAGTTTCTACCATCTTGGCTTCTATACGAAGTTGTCCGGGAAAAAAGGTATAATTGTAATCACGTGACTCTTTACTTGGGGCTAAACTACCGTGTTGCCTCTGATAATAGACAACAGATAGCTTGTCCTTTACGGTTTCCTCACGATTCATCTTACATGCCGCAAGCAAAGGCTCCAGATGTGTTTGAATTAGACAAAAGCTAAAGTTGTTTAAGTCTGCTTCTCAGTATGGTTGTCATACACTTTTGATCCTATTATACGAGAATTACGAGAGCACCCGAGGGCAAGAAAGCACCGGCGTTGAGTATGATGGATATATGCTATAAACCCAGCTGAAGCCAGCAATCTAGGGAACGTCCCCTCTCCACCCAATCCGTTTGAAGCTTGTTTTAGTTACCTTTCAAGCATTTTCTAAGGATTTTGTGAAGTGATCAATTATTATTAATTTTTTGTTTTTCTTCTAGTTTTTCAGGTCCCTTATCCTGCCCGAGTAACAATTGGCGTAGCAGAATTACCACTAGAGGTAATCCGATTCTACTAATCATAATTCAAGCAATACAAAGCTCTGTTTTTTATCAATTTTCCTCGCTACAAAGCAAACTGTTTACTTAGTAGAGATACCTCCATATCTTTGAAAAAAAATATTATTCTAATTTTGCAATTCCCTTCTTTGATATATGGGCTTACTCACTAGATGGTATATCACAAAACTGAAACAACTATGGTTGCAGCCGTAGCTACAATCTATTAAAGGACGAATCACGGTCCATAGTAACCAATAGTCAAAAAACGCTTAAAAAAAAAATCTTGCGAGATCATATCGCCAAGAAAATGTTGAATCATGGCCACATTTGTTTAGACAAATTAGGAGGTGGATTCCTTCAAATAAAACAAATGCTTGAAATGAAACCTTAAGGAAAAAGATCCAATAAATTGACAAATGAAACAAATTGAGACTACAAAAAAAGAATGATATATGTGATAATGTGTAATATTTTTAATTAACACGGTGATTGTTGAAAAAAACTTAAAAAGATGAGGAAAAATAACAAAAATGGTATAAAATCGAAGAAAAGCGAAAAATTCATATCTGATAAACTTTAAATCCTTAAAAGCAAAATCTTTTAAACATCCACAGTAATTTGAATGTAATTATATCCGATATGTGATTATTCAATTGTAATCTGATTGAATAGACTATTTACTATTAATTAAAAATACCAAGCAGAGACCATGGATCTCTACTTCTTCAAGGATAGTTTGAGTTTATAAGCATTTTCTGCAGCCAGACATATGGGGGCTCGTGCATTTTGATCTAAAACACAATTTAAGAGTGATTTGAAGTTTTACTATCGTTTTAGTGTTGGATTATTATTATTTTATTTTTTTTTAAGTTCTACATTGAGCGATCCTACAAGACAAATCTTATGAAATCATATCGTTAAAAAAATGTTGAATCATGGCCACCTTTCCTTGGGCAAAGTAGGAAGAAGGGGGGGGGCTCCTTAAAGAAACCAAATACTTGAAATGAGACATGAGGGAATAAGATCCAATAAATTGAGACCAAAAAACAAATTGAGACAAACTGACAAATGAGACAGAATAAAAATCTGCTACAAATGCGGATGTAAACATAATTTTGTTGTTTCTTCTTAAATACTGCAACGTGTAGCCTATTTTCTTTAAATGAAGTATTTTGTCTTATGATTGCATTTCCGAAATTTATCTTAGCTTTAAAATGCTAATCTATTGTACCCGTTAAAATTTAGGCTACAGAGTTTTAAAACACCACCTGTTTCACTTTGATTAAGGTCAATTTCAAAGTACTTATTAGGAGGTTATGCTAGTTCATAGATCTTCCTTTTCCGTCGAACTAATCTAAAAAAAAACATTTTCCACAAATGTAGTTTTCCAGAGAAAAGCAAAAACTACTTTAAACCAAAGGAGAGTGTTAATAAAGTCGATTAATATATATATATATATATATATATATATATATATATATATATATATATATATATATATATATATATATATATATATATATATATATATATATATATATATATATATATATATAACCTACAGCCCTTGCCCCGAGGACTGTGGTTATTTTGCCAATCATGTTTATTAATCATGCTTTATTATGCGATTGGAAATTTAAAGTTTTAGTGCCCTTTCAAGAGTCAAAAGTGACTGCAGGGTAACCAGCCTCCCATGTTATTCCCCCAAAAGTATGCAATAAATTTTTTTAAGATTGCCATTTTGATCATCATGGTTGTAAGGTCCGGTAATTATGTCTTTGGAAATGTTCATCCTCACCAGCCCTGAAGGCAATTGCCCTAAGTTAGGTAATCCGTCCATTGTTTACATATAGTATATGTTACTGAGAAAGTTGAGCATGTTTGATCCTTACTTTCAAAAAAGACAAAGGGCAAGACAGAGTTGAGCTTTCCAGAGAATGTTGAGGGGACTGTTAAATGTCTAATGTAACAGCAACTAGAAATCCAAACACTGGTTCTAAAATCTGTCTGAAATCGCGATACCTTTTTGTTATCTAAATTCTCAAAGTTTAAATATTTTCAATACAAATTTTATTACTCAAAGTTTAGGAAAGATCTGATTCATCTAAGAAAAAATTCAAACCAATAGTTTCCAAACACAAAGTAAAAATAGTTTTTGTCTCGGCTCTCCAACAAAGCAGGTAATTAACCTTTTAACAAACCAAACGATAACCAGCTACGAGTGGAGAAAATATCACAAAATGAATATATCAACATAAGCAAAGGGATAAAAAAAACATTACAGAATGTAGACCGTGGGTGGTAGCGTTTATTGCCCCCCTCAAAAAACACTCCCTGCGGAAATGCCCCCACCCACCAGAAAATACCCCCTCCCCTCGTCAAAATATCCTCCGGGAAATAGCCCTTGTGGTTGGTTGGTCTCCAATCAGTTTTGACTTCATAAAATAAATACTAGAACTTCCTGGGGATTATAAACTTCGACCTCCATCCTCGTCTTGCCTCTTTCTTAGAGCTAATTCTGTATTTTTATGAAGGCTCAATGAGAGCTGAGATGTTTTGGCATTAAAATGCACCTTTTGAGGTAGCTCAATTAGCCATGACCATTGTTCATAGCTGTTGCAATACATCAAGGGATTTTGGCAGCGGGTGTCTTGTCACTATTCTTTAGTTAGTAATTTCACTTGGAACTACCGTAAGAGTCTCACGGTAATGCTTGTAGGTAAAATTATAATCCTAAAACATAAAGCGGACCGGTTTTTGGATATTTTCCCATCTTTTTGGTAGGAAAATCCACTAAAGCTGTATTTAAACAAATAAACTTTCAAATAAAGCAAGCTAGAACTAAGAATTTGTCGGCTATTTTTCTAATATTTTCTAGGAGCTCTTGACATTTCTCTTTAATGTATTTTGGCTCTCATTTTGCATTGAGTTGAGCAAGTATTATGTAGACCATTTAAAAAAAGTCATAAAAAAGAATCCTCACACTCTATTAAAGAGCAAGGAAAGGACGAGAAATTAAGAGACGGACCACTGAAAAAATTAAGAGATTGTTTACTTTATTTCTATATTATCAAAAGAAAATAGTTATTTCCAAGCTAGATTAGAAAGTCTTTTGTTTATTTGTTGGTACCTCTGGGATATATTAAAAAAAAAAAAAAATGAGTAGAGACACACGTCTGATGAGAGAAAGAATCACCAAAAGGAAGCCATCGGTTAAATTGAAAATATAGATTAAATATAAAGCAAGTAATTACTTTAATCATTCAAAAATAAATTACGAACAACACCGCAAATTTCTATATTAAAATCGTTACTTGCTGTTTACCGAGATGAGACTAGAACTCAACTCTGACTTGGGTAAAAATTAAAAGACTAGAACTGAAAATTTCAATGTCATGAGTTTAAGTCAGCCCCCAAATTGCAGCTCTCAAAATGGATACTGAATGCCAAAGAATTTGAATGCTCATATAACAGAGGTTAATAACTTAAATTTAGTTAAAATAAACTGGAATAGGCAAGTTCACTAGAAAGGAGCCAACAAATTTAACCAGTTCCATTGCTTTGATTCTCAATTTCTTTTACACGATTTCCGAAGCATCTGTATAACTATTTCGTCTTTTTTCAGGACAGCCTAATTGAAATAGAGACAATAGCCTATATCTCATCCGTCGGAATGGTTAACCTGGCTTCATATTCTATAATGCTGATTGGCTTATTTATCATAAAATTTAATGTGTATTGAAGCGAGTTGTTCAAATGTCTTTTATTTTTTTCAGAAAATTTGATTAAAGTTCAAATAGAGCTTTATTCATTTTCACATATGCATACACGTTCAATCTGCTGAAGGAAAGGGTAGGGGCTAGTACGGAAAACCATGATTATTTCCGGTGATGCTGAGGCATCACCTGGTGGGGGTTGTTTTCAGAAACACGGATAACGTGCATTTTTAGATACATTATCACCATTTGGGCTTTTGCACTAATTTCAAGTGGAAACTACACCCATATCTCGCCCTCCACGTGGAGGTATGTGTGATACATGTTTACTTTTACGTTTCATTGTGGCTTAAAGCGCAATAGTCATTTATGAATCCATACACGGAATTTTTTCCTGAATTTGTCTCTTCTATCAATATTTATGGGCCATTTTAGGAAACGCTTCTCAATATCATGCAAGTTAAGGATCTTCAAAACTTTCAAGGGATGTGTTGGATCGTAAACACCAAGAATTTGTCTGAATTTGTAAACATCAAGATTGAAGTTACTCGCAATCTTATAATTGTAAACACGCAGAAATAATTTGCAACACAATATCCTCTTATTCTGATAAATAGGGGGAAAGCACGGAAGAAGTAATTAGAACTGAACAAAACAATGTAACTCATTGTCTTGGGAGTCCCAAAATCAGTTTCAAATGTTCTGTCTAAAAATCAAACCAAGTAAGACCTGACCACTGACTCGAAACCAAAGTGACGTAAGAAATTTTGATATTCAGTAATATATTCTGAGCTCCATACTTTCTATAAAAAAAAACAAAGTTTAGGCAACCACAAATTAACAGATTAGGGAAAAAATGAGAAACGAAGACAACACCAATGCGTTATCCCCACAACACATATGACTGTGCAATTGGTTTATACTTCTAAGCTGCTTGTTGCACTTTAAAACAAACCTACAGATTTTGTTGCCCTTTCTTACCGTTATCAGCGGCCTCTATCTTAATACCACCAACAATTTTAGAAGTATCAATAAGCTTTACATTTTGTCTCTAAGTCTTAGCATTGTTCTGTAAAATGCTGTTACATTACAACCCTAGGCATTTAAATGAAGCTGACTAAAATAAAGTTTTTTCTAGGCTGTAATTTGAAAGGGTAAACTGAGTCGCTATAGACTGGTCCAAATTTTTTAAAAGCTCGCATGATACAAAAAGGATAGGCGAGGAGTACTTGTCCGTCTGCCTCAAGAAAGAAACTGTATTCAGAGAATTAGTCATACACATTGCGTAAACTATGCCAAAATTGCTTGAAATCGGTAATAATCTGAATCACTAAAATTCACTCTCACTGACTTTGTAGATTTCGAAATGTGATTTTCATTGTGAGACTCTCAGAAAAATCCAGAGATCTCATGATAAATCTGTAAGTGTGGAAGTACTGAAAAAAAATCACACATTGTTTAAGAGCAGGACCAGCACTAAACGATTCTTTTCTAATCTCTGTGGCTGCTCTGCTTGAACAGTTTTCAATTGATTGAACAGTTTTCAATTTCGAAAGAATCTTTACATCATATTTATTGTCTTTTATATTGCAATTGAAGGTAATGTCCCAAATTCTATTGTCCTATAAACAAAAGACGTAATGAATATCGAAATGCGAATTCTCCTAAGAAATACAAATTGTGTTCCTGACCCTTAATAAAAAGTAGTTTGTTAATATCTAATTTTATAAGTAAAGTTTTTCTCAGTTTATTCATAGATTTCACATGCGTTTTCATTTTCTTCATGATATTAACGCCATCTATCTCACCTGGAGTTTTTCAAAATTAATCCTTAAATTTTTTACAAATGTCTGTTGTAAGAAAAATTGTACACAGTAACTTGGCACCGGCAGCAATTGGACCTTACAGGTATGAAATTGGTATTTTATGGTGTCTTTACTAAAAACCAACAATTTTCAATAAGAAGTAGCTGCATAATATGAACTACTGATTTCTAGTTAGAAAATAGATGTCTCACCTCCATGGGGGAAACAATCTCAAACAGTGTTTCCACTATGGGGATTTCCCCCCTAAAATGGGGATTTTTTAAGTCTTTTAGGGGCGAGAGTTTTTTTTAGGGATTTGGGGATTTTTCCTCTCCCATGGACTTTTAGGGAAATTTTTGGGGGTTTTCCTTTAATTTGTTCATCATCATCATCTTCTTGATCAGAGAAGCAGGATAATTCGATTTAGGATCTGTTTCCTTGCGAATTGAACTTGGAATCACAGAGAAGAACTTCTTCAGTTGCTTAAAAAATTTTAACACCACTCAGATTTTGAGATGTACAGGAGTTCTAAGTAAAAAACTAGCAACAAAGAACTGTTTGAAACAGTTCCATGCTGATGTGGGCTTCAAACAATAATTTCAGCTTGGACTGTTCTTGATTAATGAAATCATATGGTTTGTCATTTTTGGGTCTTTTTTTCATAAGATTATTTGGTAGACAGCATGTCATTTTTTTACAGGTCAGATAAATAAAGTTATAATATATTTTGATAGTTTTATACGGTATGTAGTTGTTCTTACTGTACTAGATTTTTTTGACAAGCATTGCATGTATGATTCTTTTTCTCCACTGTATGATGTTTACGATTTTTGTCTTGTAGCCAGCTTTATAAGTACTGACGTGAATAATAGAGGTAGGCTATAACTATTCAAACACCTCTCTTACCATTTCATTACCCTAGTTTTTAACAGACAAACAAACTGACAGCCATTTTTTTAAAACAATGGCACATGTAGGAATAAATGGATTGTGTGTTTTTGGCAAGCCTATGTACCCAGGGGAAAATCATGAACCTTCATACTATAACTGGTAAATTTTTTTGACCTACAAATAAAGTGAACATACCACTCGATGTCTTTTTTTATGTTCTTTACAAATATAACAATAACTTCTGTCGCAAATCCAAATTTAAGCACAATTTGAGCTCTTGAAACCAAAATATATCTAGTTTTGGGGTATAAACAAAGCTTAAAACATTGGTCTCAGCATTGAACTTCCTGCAGAAGGACTATGTGGAATCAACTAGTGCTTTAGAAATCAATGTGAACAATTGGAAGTTTTAACTTCCCCTTGAAAGCGTTTACTTGGGTCCGAATGGACAAGATTCCCTCTGTATGTCAAGGTCAGATACCGCCCTCCCCCCTGATTCAATCGAAATAGTTCTCAAAGCTGCATAGGCGTTCCATATCAAAGCAGTAGGCCAGATACAGAAAAGGTTCCATTTCAAAGATGGCATTTACAAATATGCTGAAATGGTTGACCCAGTGTCAGCTCAATCACTTCAGCCTGCCTCTCTGCTACCTTTTGTTAGAAAGTATGGACAGATCCCATGGGATGGAACCAAAACCGAGAAGGAGTGGAGGAGGCAGAGCCTCATTGATATAGAAAACGTCAAAACAATGGATGCCTTGACCTGCTGGTGTTTGGTATTGGTGAAAAAAAATGCTGCTGGAACAGAATTTGTATCCTAACTTGAAACTGGCAGTATTATTTATTTCCACTGTTCCATTTTCAAATGTCAATGTTGAGAGGTTTTTCAGTGCTGTAGAAGTAATAAAAACTGAACATCAGAATAAATTGAAAACATAAACTTTGCAGGGGATTCTAAAAACAAAATATAGAATGAAAAGGGCTCAAGAAAGTGTGGAATGTGAAGATGAATAGTTACTTCACCACATGAGAATGATGAAAGCTTCAGCCACCATACAAAAAATGTTGAAGACACATCAGGGGAAGATAAGGCCTAATTACATTTTACAAGTTACAATTGAACAGTATTAAACATCTTGTACTGTAATCTACATTACAGTATTACATTTTCTTTTATATTTGCTTAATATTATTTGAAGTATATTTGAAGCTATTTGTATTTAGCTGATGATTAAAAAGCCCTTTAAACAGCATGACAAGACATTCTATTATGGTAGTGATAGCTACACTTCAATCTAAGAAGCCAAAATATGTTACCTTTCGATGGTATGGGTAAAATGAGATAGGGAGAAGCAGTTCAGGGAGTAATTAGAAAATGGGAGATTTTCAGGGATTTTGGAACTGAAGATAGGGATTTCTAGGGATTTTTCAGTTCTTTATTAGGGATTTAAAAAATGAGAAAGTGGAAACACTGATCTCAAAAGTGGCTGTCTGTTGAAGCGCCTTTTAAATTAGTTTATACATTTATCAGTGAATAAGAGATAGAGTTAAACTGGACTAGAGATCTGAGAAACATCAGATAGAGTTCTGATGATTGCATATTGTTTCTTTGTCATTATTAGAGAAATGCATCCATTTTTTAGCTTTCTAAAATCCCCCTCCAATGAGACTAAAAATGCATAAAGTGGGCTTTCTTACAGTTAACATTACCTGTAGATAAAAGTGTATTAGTCCTTGACCCCTGGAGGTAGCAGGGCAAGGTCTGTATTCTATATTTAATCAACAAAGAGTGATAAAACTAAAAAAAAGAAAATAATAAAAAAAAGAAACCTCAAACAGTCAAATTCAAAACAAGCAAAAATTAACATTAGTAGGGCTGACCATGGGTTGTCAGTCTAATGTGCATATAACCTGCGGATATTTATTCCTTAAAGTCTTCAATTTTTTATTTATTTAAGTAAAAAAAAGTGAAAACACTTAAAATGTATTTTGTTTTCTCATAAAGTGCAAATTTCAATTTTCAGATTTTCAGTAAACATGGCTATTTATTTGAATTCCTGTTTTTTAGCTTAATTTATTTATTGATGGTGATTTTTGGTAGCTTTATGCTTAGAAGACTACTTGAATTTTATTTCTGCCCATTCTTCATTGAGCTCTTTATTTTTCTTTGAAAAACTTGTTTTGTGGAAAACTTTTTTTTAATTAATTTCTTTTTTTTATTAGCATAGTCTTTTTCATAAAAAAATATTTAATTTTTTTTAATCTGAATTCATAGTTTGGCTTGCTATTTGTGTGCTGGGCAAAAGTTTTTCAACAATTTTTAACCCTTACACAAACAGCATTTTTAATTTAATTTTATACTGCCTGGAGTTGACCTGAAAAAAAAACAAAAAACAACTTAATGTCACTCCCAAAAGATTCTATCTATGCTCTTTGACAGCCTGGGTACACCTACACTATTTATGTATTTAAATTATAAGAGAAGTAGCAATAATCATAGCCCCCAAAACCGCAATTCAATACCCCTAGTCATTCTTGATATATTGATGGAGTGTCTCATTGGAAACCATAAACACAATGCCTTTTTATTGAGTTTTAAAGTAGTATTTAGTTTTACATCATAATGGGCCAATGGCATAATTGGGATGGTGGTTGACATGCCCAATAAGACATAGACATAGTTGCTAAAGACATAGTTACTAGACTGTTCTAGTATGCTGAACAAAATAGTTGTCTCAAAATTTTGTCTGGATGTGTTTGGGAAATGAATTGCCTTGAGAGATGGGTTATTGTCCTTCAATCTCTTTTTATTCTTAAAAAGGAAACAAGAACTTTTAATTTTGTTTTGAATTAGCTCCTTTAATTGTTTCAATGATATTTCTAGCTATTTTAGAGTGGTGTTGCCTATCATATTGCTTATATGCCCTTTTGAAAACCTGTGTACATACAGTTGTTTAGTTTAATTAGAACTCCCCCTAAAAGCTTCCAAGAAGTTTCACCTTAATACTCATAGCATCATTAGTTGCAGTAACTGTTGTGGTAGTATTAAAAGTGTACACGCAATGCCTTCTGGCTAGAACAAAATCCCCTACAAATCGCTCTTAAGGTATAACTTAGTAATATAATTTGTTTTTGAGATATTGCTTTGTTACCTTTTCAAAAGTACATGCTTATAGTTTGTTTTGATTTAGTTCAATGTCTGCCTGAATATTCCTTATATTGGATTACTGAGGACATTGTTGTATGCTTTTTAGAGTATTGGTTACAAAATGGCAGTCTTGCAATTTTGGTTGAATGTGTTTAGGAAAGAGGATGTCAGGAAGGTGGGCTGTTTTCCCTCCATCACATTTGGCTCTTAAAATGGAACTAGAGCTATACATTTCCAATTAAATAAGCCTTTTCTGAAGTTCACAAGACCACCCCATCTATAAAAGCATTACATGCCCTGAGACATAACTTACAACCCTTATCCCCAGAAATGCATCCCTCTGATAAATTTGACTCTTAAAGGGCACTCAAATTTCCAATCCAATGAGCCCCCTATGAAAGTTTATATGACCATACTTTCCATAAGAACATTATATTCCCTTGGTGAATAACTTTACAAATCTTGCCCTGAGGGCTCGGGGGGGGGGTTCTCATCCTCAAAAAAATAATTTCCAGACTTTAAAACCATGTCAAACAAAAAAGTCATCTCATAATTTTGATTTGAAGTGTTTGGGGGAATTATAGGTGTGTAGGGGGAGGGGACTGGTCTCCCTCCAATCACTTTTGACTGTTAAAGAGGGCAATAATCTTTTCAATTTCCAACTGAATGAGCCCTTTTTGTAGTTTCTACAACAACAAATGACTATCTTAAAATTTCTATCAGATGAATTTTGAGAAAATGCAACATTTGTCTGGGGGGGGGGATATCTGCCCGCTGATAACTTTGACTCTTAAAAAAAGCACTATAATTTGTTTATGCCCCAGGGCGTAACTTACAACCCTTGCCCTGAGGGCTATGGGGGGATTTTATCCCCTAAGTCATAATTTCTGGACCTTTCAACTATACTGAACAAAATGTCAATCGAAAAATTTTAATTGGATGTGTTTGGAGAAATGATTGGAATATGGGGGAGGGTTGACCTCCCATTACTTTTGACTGTTAAAATGACACTTGAACTTCTGATTACCAATCCAATAAAACCTTATATCTCCCCAGGGCATAACTTACAACCGACCCTGAGGGCTGGGGGGGGGGGAATTGTCATCCTCAAAGTTGTAATTTCCAGACATTTAAACTATGCTGAACAAAATGGTTGTCTCAAAATTTTGCTTGGATGTAATTAGGGAAAAGGATTGGCACTGGTTGCCCTCCAATCAATTTTGACTATTAAAAAGGGCACTAGCCCTCCCAATTTCTAATCGAATGACCTCTTTTTGGAGTTTCTATGACACGTCTTTCTATAAGAACTGCCCGGGTAAAAAAAAAAAATACATTATGCCAACATTGCTCTTTACTGAGGCAGCGCTATTGCACTGCCTGTTATATTTTGGTTTTTTGATTTCTATTATACAGCATTGGAAGTGCTGATTAGACCAGATAAACTCCCCCCCCTAAAATTCAGCTTATGGGCACCCATTTAAAGCAAATAATCTTGAAAATAGTTGGGGTTGGATGCACATAGCTTTGTGTCCATTTGCCAAATTGGTACCAAAATTGCAAAGAAAACAAGATCAATATGAGCTTTGAAAATGTTCATAGTTTCCAGTGCCTATTTGCATAAACAGCACCAATTTTCATTGTAATTATCAAAAAGAGCCTGAAAACCTTGGAAAGTGACATCAGAGCAAACTGACATCGTTTTTGAGGAGTTCTAGCTATTCCCAAAAATTCTTGCAAATTTGTTTTCAAGTAACATTTTACTGTTAAGGCTAAGGGAAATAATAATTAACCTGAGCTGTTTCTTTCTCTTCTGCAGTAAGATTAAAAGAACTAAGCTGAGATCAATCATGCAACTGTATTGCATTGTATCAGATTAACGACGCTTCTTGACTGCTATAGTCCCTGCGTCGGCCCTGCAGTGCATTCCTGCAGCGTGATTCGATCTCTGGGTCCCGTATTACCAAGCTAAGGTCAAATCCACTGCGCCACCACAGGACTCATGCAACTGTTATTGTCCACTATGATTATTTTTGAAAATCTCATGCAAAAGGCACTGTTTTTGTACTAGTATTATTTGCCGACTGAGTTAGTGAAATCAGAGCCAAAAAAAGTTAAGTGAGACCAGTCCTATACACCAAACTGTTATTAGTCCTGCTTTCAAGCAGGACTAATAAGAGGTTTAAGAGGTTTGAATTGTGTTTGAAGCAGGTTTGACAGAAATCGTTTTCAAGTTCTTTGTGTTCAATCCAGCACAATTTTAAGACAATTTTACAGGCTGCTATATTTAACCTTATTTCTTGTTCTTTGTTTATGTCAATGTTTAATATTCTTTGGAAATAGATAATAGGGACATATTGTTCACACCAACGAATATAACACCAACTTCCTGCTAGAAGCTGGAAAAAATATTATTTCTCTAATTTCTACAACTAAATGGCAAAATGAATCGACAACTGAAGATCTTCATTTTTTATTACTTTTTAATCATAGAAATAGTATGCAGTTGGTAGTAGCCAGTAATTAGAAACTCTAAACAACGGTACAGTAAGGTCTAATCTTCATCCCTCAACCCAAACAGTTTTGGGGCAATACCATGCCTTATTTGAACACTCTATTTTCCTATGCTGTGTTGTACAAGTACTTTTTTCCCCTTTTATTGGTTGATTAGCTTTCCCTTGTGTCTGTAAAACGTCAAGTGAAACCAGCCCATGCAAATACAATGGATTATAAAACTACTTTTAATGAGCCCAATTGAATTTAGGTTTACCAATAAAAACAATAAAGGTAATACTACGTGGAAAATTGTTAAATATAACTATAAATGGTATTTTACAAACAAGAATTAAATTTAACCATATTATATTTTCTGCATTTTGAATGAATCGGTTTTTATGGCACTTGCCCATCGACCAAGTGCCATATAGCGATCGCAATTTCTGTCCACTGGTCTGTTGGTCCTTGTTTCGCTATTTCGGGCGCTTCTAGATAAGCTAGAATGATGAAAGTTGGCAAGTGTATCAAGGACCGGGCAAGACTAAATTAGAAATAGTCGCTTCCCCAATTCGACCATCTGGGGAGGGGAGTGTGAGGAAGGTTAATTTGGAAAAATTAGAAAAAATGAGGCATTTTTAACTTACTAGCGGGTGATCAGATCTTAATGAAATTTGATATTTAGAAGGACCTCATGTCTCAGACCTCTTATTTTAAACCCTGACTGGATCAGGTGACAATGGGAGGAGTTGAAGGGGGAAACCAGAAATCTTGAAAAATGCTTAGATTGGAGGGATTGGGATTAAACTTGGTGGGAAAAATAAGCACAAGTCCTAGATACGTGATTGGCATAACCGGACCAGGTGCGCTCTCTCTTGTGGAGTTGGGGGGGGGGGGTAATTTAGAAAAAATGCGGTATTTTTAACTTACAAACGGGTGATCGGATCTTAATGAAATTTGATATTTAGAAGGATCTCGTAACTCAGCTCTTATTTTAAATCCCGAACGGATCCGGTGACATTGGTAGGAGTTGGAGGGGGAAACCGGAGATCTTGGAAAACGCTTAAAGTGGGTAGATCGGGATAAAACTTGATGGGAAGAATAAACACAAGTCCTAGATACGTTATTGACATAACCACACCGGATCCACTCTCTTTGGGGGAGTTGGAATGGGGGGATTTCCAGTGCTTTGGGGAGCTTGATGCTTCTTGATGGGCTAGGACGATGAAAATTGTTAGGCTTGCCAGAGACCTGCACAAATTGACTTGATAACAGTCGTTTCCCCGATTCGACCGTGTGGGGAGGGGAAATCGGGAAAATTGAGGTATGTTTATGTTACGAATGGGTGATCGGATCTTAATGAAACTTGATATATAGAAAGATCTCACGTCTCAGATGCTCCATTTTCAATTTGGATCGGATCTGGGGATGTTGGGGGGTGGTGGGGGGAAATGTAAATCTTGGAAAACGCTAAGAGTGGAGAGATCGGGATGGAACTTGATGGGAAGAATAAGCACAAGTTCTTAATACGTGATTGACATAACTGGACCAGATCCGATCTCTTTGGGGGAGTTGGAAGGTTTCTAGCCTTTTGGCGAGTTCATGAACAAGCACAAATTCTAGATATTTGATGGACATAAGCAGACCGGGTCCGATCTCTTTGAGGGAGTTGGAGGGGATCCTAGTGATTTGGCGAGTTCTTTGCTTCTTGATGTGCTAGGATGATGAAATCGATAACTCTAGTACCGAGTCTAATTTTAGGTTCTGATCTCGTCACAAGTGCCATATGAGCTCCTGGCTCTTGTTGTTACACTATTAGTTTGACTCTCCCGGGAGGGCGGGGGGGTTCTTTCAGAATTGTAAAGATTCGAAAATGTTTTTCTCTTCAAATATTAAATCTGTAACAATAGTGTCGAAATGGAGAAATAAAATAGTATTATTGAAGGGTCCGGGATAAAAAAAAAAAAAAATTGAATGGGTATATGATTTAATATAAGTCATATTAATGCAAGTAATTTAGATATACCCCAAAACTAAAAGTAAGCGTTTATTGGTACTTTAAAGACCTCCTTCTTTATTGGGTTGAGGTCCCAATCCTCACCCTAAACAACAAACTTCTTTAATGACTGCTTTAAGATACTGTCAGTATCTACCATTATGCCACTGCTGATATATGTAATTTGGTATTTTGTTGTTGTTTTTGCAAGAAGATATAAACAAAAACATCCTCTAAGATATTAATATTTCTGTTTCACAAATTGTTTCTCCATATTACTGTAGATATTAACTTCTGTTTTTCAACGAAGAATATCATTAAACTAATATTGTTTGTTTTATATTTAACCTTCCGTTTCAATGTTATTTACTAATTCTGGCATATGAGTAGAGTGATGCAATATCTGTATTCAGCCCTGTGTATGACTTCCAACATGCTAGAAACAGGATTCTATAGTGCCGTAAAGTCTTACCTTAACATAGTAAGTGCAGTTTATAGTAAAATAGTTAGTGCTTTTATAGTAAGTGCCGTCTTACCTTAAATACCTTTTTTTCTGTTAATTTTAGCCAAGCAGTACTTGTGGATAAAACTTTGTATGTTTCTGGACAGCTTGGAATGGACAGTGTATCTGGTAACTTAGTTGAAGGTGTTGCAGCACAAGCGAAGAAAGCATTGGAAAACATGGGACACATCCTTGAAGCAGCTGGTGCTTCTTACAAGAATGGTATGTGCTCACTAAGCATAACACAAGTGAATAACCATGGGCAAGGATACCCTTAGAGTTTTTTGCAGGATGGTGGACACGTAAAAATATTCAGGAAAAGACTGCAAATTAATTCGTATATTCGGTCTTCTATGGGGGGAGGAGATAATTCAACTTTTGACTTGGCTTTTGGGTACCCTAGGCTATGGAATTTAAAGATTAATAGCCAAAAGGAGTTTCCAAAGATGGTCAAATGAAACTTCAAATATATGCGTACTGAATACTAATCTTAGCAGTTCTGCTTCTGTTCGCTCGGCTTAAGTTCTGTTCCTAGGGTACAATTATGGGAATTTCTTACAGTGGTGCCCCTTCCTCCTCATAAACCCTTCAAACCCATGGCAAGTATATGGGGTCAAGATAAAAGACAAGGCTGTAGTGTTGATCGTAGCTAACGCTATAGCACTTACAAAGCGAATGCACATGCATGATAGGGCTGTATATAAGAATTTGCTACATAGAATTTTCTCAAATTGAGACTTAGCTTACACCATGATTTTAGCCAATGCCATTAGCTATTCCTTCAAGGAAAGATTATACAAGTAGGAAAATCAGAAGCATTTTCATTTAAATCTTATTAAAAACAAATTGCAGGCTTTATTTGATGGTATTCATGGGAGTAAAGGGAAATTATAGATACAATTCTACCCCCTCCACTAATAATGCTTCGGGACCCTTTTTCCCCAATTAAATAAGAAAGGGGTGGGTTATTTAGTCTTCTTAGAAAAAATACTTCTCCTTCTCAGTGGCCAAGTTTAAAATCATTGGTGAATTAGTCAATAACATGGGACACAAAATGCACTCCTAATCGGTCATTTTGAATTTAAGTGGCACTACCTTTATAAAATTTTATTGATTTTTCAAATCCAAGGGGAGAGGAACACAGGCAGCTCACAAGAAAAACATCCAACGATATCTTTTACAAATCATACCTATAAGACAGAACAGGATGTCCAATTTTAATGAAGCAAATAAGAATGTACCAATAGGTCGGAGAAACCCGACCGTTTTGGGACCTGGTTAGCCGTTAAAAGTTTTTAGAATTTATGTCACGTGACCAAGTAACCAAATGCTTAGACAAGCAGATATCTAATGAAGTAACATTCTTTTTATGGAGGGGAAAAATATCCTGAGAATTAATCAGTCAAATAAGTATTTGCGTGCAGTTGACCAACTTAATCTTGGATACATAACCAGATCAACAGTTCCAGATATTGGAAGGAATTTTAAAGTAAAATGCATTAAAAGACATCAAAACAACTAACAGAATTATAATACCCCACATCAGAGCTAGCATAAGGTACATAAAAGAATCAAAATAGTAAATTTAGGAAATATCTGCAGGCCTGGCACAAATATTTATAGTTGGTCATGCTCTTCCCCATTTTCACACTCACATTGACAAATTTTTGACATTTTCTAAGACAATTTTTATTATTTTCATTGTGACTCTTAGTCTTGATCTATATTAAAGGGTAATAAGGCATCGGTGCATGATTCCCAAAAAGTGACCGTATGGAAGGAATATTTTTAAAACTTGGAGGGGGTTTATTTGATTAGAAAGTGAAAGTTCCAATGCCCATTTTATGAGTCAAAACTGATTGGAGGACAAAGACATCTGATCAAAATTTTGAAACAGCCATTTAGAACAATCCAATGTTTAAATAACTGTAACTCCGCGGTAGACATAACTCCTGCAATCTCCAGGGCAAGCGCTGTAATTCGTGTAAGTTGGTGATTATTTACACTTCCTGGTTGAAGAGACAAGAAACGAGATCAGCATAGACGGCAGGGATCGTAAAGTCATCTAATGCCGTTTTTTTTGTAATAATAGGAGATCATTAATTTGCTGTCCTTCCGAACAAATGTGGATCCTTATCTGTTTAAAACAGAGATTTGTAAATAATAAATAATTTTTTTATTTATTTCATGCTGGTCCAAATTGAATCAACTTATGCATAGTTTTTTTTGTGGTTTTTATGGCACTTGGTATCTAGCAAGTGACATATAGCGATCGCAAATTCGGTCGGTCGGTCGGTCTGTCTGTCTGTCCTGGCTTTGCTACTTTAGGCACTTCCAGATAAGCTAGGACGATGAAATTTGGCAAGCATATCAGGAACCAGACCAGATTAAATCGTTTCTCCGATTCGACCATCTGGGGGGGGGGAAGTGAAGGGACGGTTAAATTGGAAAAATTAGAAAAAATGAGGTATTTTTAACTTACGAACGGGTGATCGGATCTTAATGAAATATGATGTTTGGAAGGATATCGTGTCTCAATTTTTACTTCTTGCAAGGCTGTTTTGTTTGGTGACTCTCCCTCCCTTATAAACGTTTTTCTATATCTTCACCTAATTTTCTGCTGTTTTTTTCTTCGATGTCCTTTAAGGTTCATTGATAACGAATTAGTTATTTCATTTTGTGGCGTCAACTCGTGTAAATTTAGAGGGAGGAAAAGGGGGCAAAACTTGTTTTTTTTTTCAATATCTGGGTGGGGCAAATTCGTCGTTTATTCCATTTTTTCAATGAAAATACACAAAAAAGAGTGGTTTTCAAACCTTCGGGGCTCATGTCTAAAGCCGTTCCTAGGTTTGCTGTTGGAAGGGGAAGAATTAGTTACAACGCCCCCTCCCGACCCAATATAAACAAAAAAAGCCGAATGGAAGCGAAAACTTTGGTCAAAGTGGGTAACACCCCAGCGGTGGAGCCTCCCCCCAGCTGTGGTGCGCGGGGCAGGTTACCCGGTTTTTCCCCTCCCTTTGAACACCTCTGTTCATGTCCCCTTTCCTCTGTTGACGCCGCTGATTTCATTAACTTAACGGAGCCATTTTGGGCATTATCACAGTAAGTACAAAATATTGGGAACCGTGGAGAAAATAGTTAAGATATTTGTACACTTTGAGGCCCTTACGCAAGAGGTGGGTCTTTCAGGGACCAAATTCCTCTCTTGTGTATTTACCTGACGATCACTTGACAAGAAGAGATGATTTAACCAGTTTATAGTAATAATACTTCCTGTGAAGATCAGACATCTACAAAGGAGGGGGGAAAGTGTTTGGACTCAACCTCTCGTCGTATATCTGCGGGAACCACCTCTTGATTAAATTAAATAAAAAAAACAAGTTTTCTTAACTGAAAGTAAGGAGCAAAATTAAAACTTAAAACGAACAGAAATTACTTCGTATATGAAAGGGGCTGCTTCCTCACCAACGCCCCGCTCTTGACGCTAAAGTTTGACTCTTTCTCTCAACTCTTCTTTTTAAAACAGTAAAAAACTTTAGCGTAAAGAGCGGGGCGTTGGTGAGGAAGCAGCCCCTTTCATATACGAAGTAATTTCTGTTCGTTTTAAGTTTTAATTTTGCTCCTTACTTTCAGTTAAGAAAACTTGTTTTTTTTATTTAATTTCTGAACGTTTTTCAATCAATGCATGTTTTGATTTTGGCTCTCCGCAGAGGAATAATTAAAACGAAATTTGCATATTTATTTATTTTTTTTGCTAAATGGCTTTCTCATAATTTTGATCGAATGATTTTGAGAAAAAAGAGCGGAGGAGGAAGCCTAGTTGCCCTCCAATTTTTCGGTTAATTAAGATAAATGCAACTAGAACTTTTAATTTTTTACGAATCTTCTTTTTAGTAAAAGATATACGTAACTTATAAATTAGCTTACGTAAAGAAGTTTTGTATTCTCATGTTTTTATTACATATATGAGGGAGTTCGCCCCCTCGTTAGTACCTCGCTCTTTACATTAAAGCTTAAATTTTTTCCCAATTCATTAAGAATGACCCCTGAATCACCAAAGCCGTAAAATAAATAGTTGAAATTACTAAAAATACTTTAGCGTAAAGAGCAGGGTATTAGGAGGAGGTGAGCCCCTCATATGGGTAATAATTTCTGTTCGTTTTAAGTTTTAATGCTGCTCTTTACTTCCAGCTGAAAACAACTTTTTCATATTTCTTTTTTCATTGTTTTTTTTTAATAATGCTAGTAAATCCTGCGCTCCCTTCATGGAAATTTTCTTCCACCATGACAAATTCCTCGATGGAAAGCTCCCCTTGTTCTCAACCCCTCCCCCCAACCAAAAAATCCTACTGAAAACGCCTGCACACTTCCCAATAACCATTACTATATGTAAGCACTGGTCAAAGTTTGTAACTTGTAGCCCCTCCCACGGGGACTGTGGGGGAGTAAGTCGTCCCCAAAGACACAGTTATAAGGTTTTTCGACTACGCTGAATAAAATGGCTATCTCAGAATTTTGATCCGTTGACTTTTGGAAAATAATTAGCGTGGGAGGGGGCCTAGGTGCCCTCCAATTTTTTTGGTCACTTAAAAAGGGCACTAGAACTTTTCATTTCCGTTAGAATGAGCCCTCTCGCAACATTCTAGGACAACTGAGTCGATACGATCACCCCTGGGGAAAAAAAAAAAAAAAGTGATCTGCCTTCTGGCAAAAAATACAAAATTCCACATTTTTGTAGATAGGAGCTTGAAACTTCTACAGTAGTGTTCTCTGATACGCTGAATCTGATGGTGTGATTTTCGTTAAGATTCTACGACTTTTAGGGGGTGTTTCCCCCTATTTTCTAAAATAACGCAAATTTTCTCAGGCTCGTAAATTTTGATGGTTAAGACTAAACTTGATTAAACTTATATATTTAAAATCAGCATTAAAATGCAATTCTTTTGATGTAGCTATTGGTATCAAAATTCCATTTTTTAGAGTTTTGATTACTATTGAGCCGGGTCGCTCCTTACTACAGTTCGTTACCACGAACTGTTTGATAAAGCATTTAACCACGTTACAGTAATTAGTAGTTAATAGCAATAGTCAGAACTTTATCCAGGGGGGTTACCGAGTTTGATCCCCCCCCATCCCTGAAGTTTTGATCAGACTCGTAAAAAAGTAACAAAAATGCATACAAACAAATTGTCAACAAGTTTTTAAGTTTTTTCTAATTTTTGTGGATAAATGTACCCCCTCCCCAGAACAAAAATCCTGGATACGGACTTCGCAATAACAAATCTTGACATATCATTAGGCAAGTATGCAAGACCTCTTGGGTCTCTTACCTTTTACTTAAAGAATGGTGTAAAATTTACTTGTTAAATATGAATTCCATTTTGTATGTTTTTGGTGTATTCTCAACGTATTTTCCAATATATAAAAACGGAAAGAGGATTTCAAAATGGCATTTGGTAAATAGTTAAAACCCACCAATGATAAAGTTATTTAAGAGGGAAGGGAATTTTAAAGCGCAAAATCAAATAAAAGGTAAGGGAATTTATTGATCAGCTGTTGTATCTTAACATTTTGGGAAGACCCGGGGCTTAGAGGTTCCATACCCTACTAGTATTTCTCTTACACCTAGAAAAACAAATAAAAAACTTGTAAAGTTTTGGCTTGGTCTGCCACCAATATCCAGGTTTGGTAGCCAAAGAATAAACTACTAATAACGCGAAAGCCTTTTTGGAAAGGGGGGAGGATGCTACATAGTAGCCAAATATCTGTTTGTAGCAATTTCCGTTCGTTTTATATTTCTTTTCGGTAAAATTACCTTTCTGTTAAGTCTCTTTAAGTTCGATTTCGGAAAATTATTCTGTCTATGTTCTCTAATAACAATTTAATTACAATTTTAATAACAACTCCTTACAGGACAAACGGTATTTGTCCTTTATTCACAACACACTCAAGAATTTTCATCTGCAAGATCTGACTTATCGGGTTTAGCCATCTGCATTCGGAGACAATTAGCTGAGGCTTAGTGGAAAAATTGCGTTATAGGTATATTTTAATTCCATATTTAGTACATAGAGTTGGTATTTTGGTTAGGTATTTAATATAATGCATTCTGTGTGGCCTCCTTTCCATAATTCTCTGCTGTAGTTCCCATAATTTTGTTAATAAAATGTTAGATTTTCATCATATTTTAGTATATTTCATTAGGATAAACCTAACTTTGCTTCTTGAGTGTGTTCTGAATAATGGACAAGTACCAAAAAACTACAAAAGAAAAGGATTCGATCTAAACTATTTTGATGACAACATTGTCGTACTTTAGTATCCGTACACATAAGTGAAGCTTTGAATGAGTAGGACAACATGAATTGATGAAAGATAGAAAATTATAAATCTTCTAATTAACACTGTTCTTTAAAAATAATACTAATAATTTCATTGTGGTAGCGTAGTGGAAGAAACTGAGCCTTTTCAACTGGTTTAGATGATTTGTTTGAATAAATTTTTACTATTTTTAATGATTATCATTGATAGCTCAGAGAAAGATTTTTTGCTCTTTGTTTGAAAGGGTCCTCAATAATGTAAACAAACCAACAACAATTTTGGCGTGTCATGTTTTGAATTTTTTACTTTTTCTCTTAAAGTTCCCGTGAATTGTGTAAGTTTTTTGTACCTATATCACAGAACAACGTTCTGGCTCTGTCTATAATAAAGAGCCTTAAGGTTTCAATGCATGATTTTTTCCCCAAAAGCCACTTCATATGGAAGGGGTGGTTGTATAAACTTCGGAGGGGACTCTTTCGACTTGAAATTGAAAGTTATAGCGGCCTTTTTAAGACTCAAAAGTGATCAGACGGCAAGAAGCCCCCTTTCGCGCCCTTTTATTCTCCAAAGACACCCGATCAAAATTTTGAGACAGGTATTTTGTTCAAATCTGTCCAAAAGTTAAATAACTATAACTCCGCGGTAGACATAACCCCTGCAATCTCCCGTGAAATCGATGTAAGTCATGCAAGTTACCGATAAATTTACATAATTTACTGGGAAAAGGGGAAATATTTTATCAAGAGTCTCCAAAAGTGTTAGGGTATTAAGGTGAAACTTTAAGAAAATTTTGAGAGGGATGTCAAACAGTCAAACAAATATATTGTGCATGATGGCTGTCAAATGGGCGTATAGTAATACTTAAGGGACGGTTGAGTTTGTTAGATTGGAACTTTCAGGTTATGCTGAAGTCATCAGAGGGCAATCTGCCTCTCTTGCTCTTTTAAAATGCCCCCTCTCCTATAGACGGTTCGAAATTTGGAAATGTCATTGCCGTTTTAATTGATAGCTCAACGAACGATCTTTTGCCTTTTGTTTAAAAGGGTTCTCAATAAAAAGAACAAAACAACGAGAAATATGGTGAGTCGCGTTTTCAATTTTTTTTACTTTTTCACTTAAATTTTCCGTGAACCGTATAAGTTTTATTGTACCTATATTACAGAACAACGTTCTAGCGTTGTCTATAATAAAGAACCATAAGGCTTCAATGTATGATTTTAATTTTTTCCAAGGCCACTTCATACGGAAGGGATGGTTGTATAAACTTCGGAGGGGACTCATTCGATTGAAAATTGAAGGTTCTAGTTCTCTTTTTAATAGTCAACAGATATCAGAGGGCGAGCAGCCCTACGCCTTTTCCCCCCACAGACAGCCGATCAAAATTTTGAGACAGTCATTTTGTTCCAAACACTCCAAAAGTTAAACTCAGTGCACTTATAAGTGCACTTGCTATGGGTAATCCCTTGAAAGGTCAACAATGGCCAGATTGCAGAGAAACGCCAGTTTGGATATGAAGTTTTCTTTTAGCTTGAAAATGTTCGCTCTTTCGGTACATTCTCTTTAGAACATCCGTTTTATTGCGCTTATGAATGGAAATTTAGCTGAATCTAACCTAAGTACATATAAAGTCTGTGTTCTTCTTAATTCAATTATTTATACATTATGTTTGCTGACTTCAGTGTATTTTCAGACTTCTGGCTTTAAAATTTCTCTTTTCGTTTGTCTTCCTCCTCGTGTTTCAATGTCAATATATAATACAAACATTTTCTTTTAGTTGTGAAGACTACTGTACTTCTTGCAGACATGAAAGATTTTGGGACAGTCAACGATGTGTACAGAACGTGTGAGTGCTATAGTTTTGAATTTCTTGCAGAGGCTCCTTAAGGATCTGTTAAAAGGGGGGGGGGTTAAAGCACCGGGGACATCAAAATGGAAATGTTTTTTGCCCCCGATTCCATCTCAAGTCTATTCATTCCTGAAAACGAAAATTCTCCACAATATTTATTTTGATTGCTACTCAACTACCAAGATCTTTATTTTTATGTGAAATTTTCTCTTTTATTGGCACACTGAATTGTGAAGACCGACAAGCGGACACTTTTCTGTTTGGACAAAAAGTGGAACCAAGCGACTGTGCAGCCTAATATTGGTAATTATTTCAACAATCAGCAGGGCGATACACCCATTTGCTATTGAACAATATAAGGTAGTGAGAATATGTAAAAATTATGTAAGAAAAGTGACATTTATGTAACTCGATGAAGAATGGGATTCTTTTAATATGTGAATAGTCAATTAAAGAGATAAACACAACATAATATGATAGCCTAATTGACTTTTCTAAAAATGTTCTTTTGTTGTTAAGCCAATTAACTAATAATTTAAAGTGGTTAATCTTTAGTTGTCAATACACATGAATGCATAGCTTAGATTTTCCGATATTCATTGATATACACATTTCCTTTCAATTGCTAATCTGAAACCGGAAGTTAGGGTTATAATCTTGCATCGTTTTTATCAAGTTACTATATTTTGCTGTGTTAAAATCAATTTACTTCATATTGATGGTATTTTTTGTCTTATGGTCCAGAAATCAGGAAAATTAAACTTTCTAGATCTACATTGCGATATATCTTTTCGCTCATTTTCAGCTGATTTTTCACACACATTCTTTGTTTTTAAGTTAGGTTCCTTGGTGCCCGCGAGTTTAAAACTTTTTTCCTCCGTTAAGATCTTTTTATTAAAAATTTAATTCTGGGTTTTTCATAATTTTTCAAGACGTGTTTGTGTATCTTCATATTTTAAAGGTAAAAGATGCTTCTTCGTATTAAAGATTGATCAAGATCTTATACTTTAAATCGATATTGATGACACAATTCGGCTCTTTTTGCAAACATATGACAAAAGCCTCTTTTCACTTACTAAAAAACGACAAATGAAAGGAAAGATGATATCACACTCTAAGCTTACGAATGGGGGAGGGGTGGTTGAAAGAAACTACCGGAATCTGGGCTCCATAATCATCTGTCACATCAGTTGGTGTTTTGCAATTGACAACTTCTTTTAGCAAACTGTCTCATAATATAATAGTCGTTTGTTAATAGCATGAGTACTGTAACTAAGAATGCTATTGCATTTTTTAAACGATGTTCTTTAGTCAAAGATTTTGTACTGCTTCTTTTCCATTTTGCAGTCAGAAAAAGGCTTCTTTAGTTCATTGTTGTTGTTTTTTCCAGAGGAGGAAAGAATCAAGAATTGTTCACGAGACTACCTTGAGGCTGGTGTTTAAGGCGTTTTGAAATCACTAATTGGAAAGGTGAAGCTACACTTGCTATAGAAGCATCTCAAAATTCCGCCTTTTTCACAAACTTTATCCAATTTTATTACACATTCTATCCAAGGCTTTCGTAGTTTATGCATATTTTGATAATTGCACATATTCCACTATTCAATTTTTTTGGACTAATATGGCATTTAGGCCCAATCCTAGTTATTTGAGTGATTTTAGCCAGAAATTAACAGTGAAATCTAGATTTTTTTTAACTAAGTTCTTCCTGCACTCAAGTAAAACATGTTCACCTAAAGTGTTTACTTCAAACTCTAGTATGTCTGCTGATAACACAAGATTATCCCTCGATATCGTCTGTAATCACACTTCAGTGTTAGTGAATAAGTTGAGTTAATTTACCCTTAGTCTTTAAAGAAATTTTATATATAAATCGAGACAACAACAAGCTTAGCAAGAACCGAATTTTACTTACTGAGAAAGATTGTCTGCATTAGGTAATCATTTGTTCAGATAACAACCCTTAGAAAGTCTGGTATTTAAAGGTTTTTGTGGTCAAGCAAAAGGCTGAAATTATAATACGAGCGCTCTAAAACAAAACAGCATGTACGTAAATTCTTCTGAAATGCTTTGCAGTTTACGCGAAGTTTGTATCCTAGGATTCCTGATCTTACTTCTACCAAAAATAAGTTTTACTTTGCCTCCCTCCCCCCTAAAGGGTAGATCCATTTTTGCTCTACTGATAAAAGAATATGAATTGCAGCTCTCCTTTTTTTTCAAACATAATTAAAAAAAAAAATCAAAATAACGGTTAAACTTCTAGGTTTTATTGATATCGCTGTATTCTAATTGCCAGTTTAGTTTTAATTCCATAATTTTAGAACAATGTTCACCAAAGTCGTTAATAAGGGTGTTGGAATCCTTAACTACAAATGGCTGCAATTTGAGCGTCTTTAAAACACATGTAGTGTGCCTATTGATCTAGTTCTTCCAATTTCTACCACGATTTTTGTCAAAAGATTTTGAGCTCGTGGTACTAAAAAAGCGCAAAGGACATGGTAACTTTTTGGAAGAACATAGGGACTGGCAATGCAACACGTACTTGAGAAAATTTCTGTTATTTTTGGGTTATACTAATAAGCTAATTTCTGATCGTTTTAGTTATAATTTTTTGGGGAAAACTTGTTTTGTTTAAATTGTAATCCCTTAGAATGGCGCTGTCAAAATTGTATTTTGAAGGTGTTTCTGCAGAAATTATGGAGGGAGGAATTCGGGCAATATCAGAGAGGTATCATGAGTTGCTTCGAGGATAGGCGTAGAGCAGGAGGAATTATTCATGTCTTATTCTCAGATTTCGTAGTGCCACGGCTATTTATGCGCTATAATTGGCAAATTCGTATATAAGATAAGATTTATTTCAACAAAGCGGCTATCACAAGCCCAAAAGGGCCGAATTCGCACTTTAATCATAAAATTGCAATCAATAAAAAGTCAAACGATAAAAACTCGCAAGTTAAACAGGGAGAACAAACTGTAAGAATTGCAAAATAAACACTAAAACTATAAGATAAACGTGGAGTGAGAAGGGGGGGGGGTTATCGATTTAAAATTTCAACTATGTGAGGGATGATCGTTCTTTTATATGTTTCATTATTCTTATTGGGGCAAGAAGGGGGATTTTTCTTGAAACAGAACGCGGGGGGCGAGTTCAGGGGGGGGGGGGAAATATTCATTAGGAAAAAGAGGAGTAGTACGAGGGTTATGCATGGCATTGTGGGCAAAACGCAAGGAAATTAAAGCTGATTCGAATCGGTAATGGAAAGAGAAAGGTGCTGTAGAAGCGACTGTTGGGCTTCTAGCTCTGCTATAAAAACTACTCGCGAAACATAACTGGAAATACATTATCAAAAATCTAAAGCGAAATACTATAATAACAAAGATTAAAGTAAAAATTGATTAGATTTGAAGGCGACATATTTACCTGTCACCTTTAGATATATTTATTTACCTACCCTTAGAGCCTGGAAATGTATTTCTGTATTGGCAAAACATTGTGCCAACATTCGAGAATCGGAACTAACTCCAAAATCTTATTATTGAGAACGTTGGACTTCTTATTTATACACGATTTGTTCTTTTTATTTTCCTGTTTTGCCTGCTCCTTTTTATAGTGGATGTTTAATGTCTTGAAATGAGGTGATTTATTATTTTGAAACATGGAATTTCGACTATGAAGTACTAAAAAAAAGGCCGACTGAAGGTATCTTTTTTTTATTTTCTAGTTTTTACTGAGAATTTTCCTGCAAGAGCCGCATATCAAGTCGCTGCCTTACCAAGGGTAAGTCAGACATTATTATTTTCTTACAAAGTGGTTCGTGGGCCATCTAATGAAATTGAGATATGGATAGATACAATTTCATAAAAATAAATTGAGTTGATTTGAACGGTTTATGTTTGAAGATTGACGAGAAAAGACTGCGTTCATAAATTCTTGAGGTGAACTTCAATTATTTTACAATTTCCCCTAATTTTCATAAAATTTGCCAGTTTTTTTTTTCTCTTCTTTTTTTCTTTTAGCGAAATAATCTCAATCTTACGTATAATAATTTAAATGTGTCGGTAAGAAAACTAGTTATTTGGAACGTGTATTTGACCAAAAACTGCTTGCTAAGCTGTTCTCAAATAGACGATCTACAAGACATTTTGTATCCCACTGCAAACTTATCTTCCCGATCTAAATTAGTCTGTCAATACTCCATTTGATAACAATTTGATTATTGTAAATGATCTCTGTCGTATGAAATGTCTGGTACGACCTTTAGGCGTGGGGGTGACAATATGGTCCTGCAGTCTGTTTTTACGATACGTGAGTGTTGTAAAACTCGTCGTATACAACTAAATTAAGGCGCTACATCATCGCCGATCAGATAGCGCAGTTGGCCATTTGATTCCTAAGTTTCAATTTTGATTCAAATTCCAGAATTCAAATCTTACTACATGGTCACCCAATTGGATTGTCAGGATGCACATATAAGTTCAAAATCAGAAGGAATATAAAAATAAAATCTTCTAATAACGTTTAACAATGGAAGACAAGCCACGAAAATAAGTCAAACCTTTAGAGATTTGAGTGAGCAACTTAATATAGTCAATACCGAGAGGTTGATTCATGAGGTCACTGTCTAATTTGAAAATGTTGCCGTTTTCATCAACAATCTGTGTAATCTGGAAACATTGAATAATGAAATCTGGACGTAAAAATACAAATCAAGATTGGTTATACAACGATTGGTGTGAACCGAGCGGATTATAACAGACGTTCTCTGGCCATACTTTACGTGATCTTCTGCTCTTCATTTTTCAGGCCTTTTCCCTATTCTTAAGGATGGTAACTTAAATGATACCCAGATCAGTTAGTTTGGATTCTGTAAATTTGTTCTGTCTTTTACCTTGGACAAAACTAGTTTATTGCGAGGAATACGATGGTTCTGACATAATTTAAAGGTTGAATATGACACTGGAAACTCCCCAGTTCGGCTTTTGCACGCTTATCTTACTCACCACTGCCTTTTGCGATATTTTCATTGATCGTATGTTTTTCACTTTTTTGTATTTTTCACCATTTCTTATAATTAGTATTGTGTGGGTCATAAAATAATAAACTATCGACTAGGAATTACTTAATTGTTGAAATATTTATTTTCAATACTAATCCCATAAATCTAAATATAACATCGTAAAGGAAATGCCCTACGTACAGTCTTTAATGTTTTTGTGTGTGCGTGTGTTAAAATAGCTACAATCATTCCTTATTTCTAGGGTGGATTAGTGGAAATTGAAGCAGTGGCGGTCATTGGAAACATCATCGACGAAAAGCCTGCCAGCCTTTAAAATAAAAATGTGCCAGAATAATAGTACAAACTTTTATTTAGAATATATACGCATATAATAAATCAATTCATATATTGTCGCAACGGGATCAACGTTTAACATACGCAAATCTTTAGGGTAGGAAATTCAAACAGCCACAGCAAAAAGTAGAAAGGAAACAAAACCATATCTTTACCTATTATAATGCACAATCAGGAGCTATAATCAAGAGAAATGTTTGAAGACAACATGCAGAAGGGGGGGGGGGGGCTTTTCGGAACTTGAGTATCTCTCCCAAACTGCAATTTTAGTACATACACCTGAGTTATGGAATATTGAAGTTAGACACATCAAATTTAAATGGTGGGAACTTTTTCCGAAAATATCTTGGAAATTGAGAAACTTTTTCTCTTTTATTTATTAATTTTATTCAAGCAAGGTAGACAGGGCGATATTGGGATAAATTTGTTTCAATGCGTCGTGTCCAAAGACTACTAAATTATTTGTAGGTATTATATGACCTAAAGAGACCAAATTATCCAGCTGTACAGAACAAGCCTTACATTGCCTTTTCTGGGAAATGTTTATGGTATAAGCCTGGAATTGGGGCTAGTGAGAAGTAAAACATGTTAAGAAAACAATTCTTACTTCATAATATGCAAAAATTGTAGACATTTTGAAGATGCTTCTGCTATACCTTACCCCCTCCCCTAATGTGCAAATATATAGCACAAATTAATATTTCCCATGCATTTTGCCATGCGTCACTCTTTTTCCAACCCGTGTATCCGTAAGTTGAAATAAGGCTTACGAAATCAAGAAACGGAAAACACATAGGAAATCTATAATTTGGGCTATATATTTGCACATTAGGGAAGGTTGGAGGTAAAATATAGTGGAGACGCCTTCAAAATATGTTAACTACAATTATTCTGCATATTATGAAGTAAGAATTGTGTTCTTAACATGTTTTCTTCTCGCCCCAATTCTAGACTTACACCACGTTTACAATGCAAAGAATGTTCGAGGACGGCCAGGAAGAGACAAGGATGATTTAAGCCCACCCCCTCTAGCACATGATAATATAAGCGCTATTTTCTTTAACATTCATAAAAAATGACGTTTTTATGGCACAGAAAATGTCAGCTGGGTCCCCTCTCCCCCAGGATTTTTCGGGGGCACTTGGATACGCTATTCCGTTTTGGGAATGGCTGCACATATTACAGATCAAAATTAATTATAAAATACTGAGCCGTACTGGGGGGGGGGGGCAAATTTCCAGAAACAGTGTTTCTGCTAGGAGGACAGTTTAGCGTTAGAACAACAATAGTTAAAATGACGTATCTCATAATAGACGGGTAGAAAAGTACAATTACCGAAAACGGAACAAAACAAAAGAAGGTGATCGACTTTTCAACTTTAATATCATTTATCAGCATCTTTTAGAACAAGAAAAATAGTAATGTGAAGATCCATTCATTATTTTCTAGAGGCATTAGAAAAAAAAGTTTTTAGTGAAGGGCTAAAAAAATCTTTCCCAAAATTAACATTATTAATAATCTAATTTTCTATATCCTTGGAATATCTTAACGTCACTCAGCCTTTGGGAAAACAATTCATTTATGTTTAAGCATGTTTCTTAAATTCAGATTCCAAAATTCAGACTTAATTATTTAAAAACTATAATAATGATTATACAGAAGCATGACGACTTAGAATGAAATATGGCACATAGGCATACAATTTACATTCTTTGTCAATAGAGTGTGGGCGATTCCGCAAATAACCTCCGTAATGTACTTTTATAACTTTTCCCCAGTAGAAAACAAGAAGATTATGAATGAGAATGAGCGAACATAATTCAGATGCTGTCATTTTTATAATTATTAAGTGTGGAATCCAATCGATATAAGCCAGTAGCTGCACATGCGTCCAATCTTCAACAGGGATGGGGGGTTGGTCTGGAATACTTAGGCCAACATTGGGAATGAACCCTTCACTTGCCTACAGGTAAATAAAAGACACAATATAGGTTCCAAAGATCACTTCTAATTAAAAAAAAAAACAGCTATGCACTTCCTTGAATTTCCTAAAGAGTGCACAAATTATTAAATCCTGTATTTGTTTGTACTATATAAGATTGAATTAATGTATTGCTTCCCATGACGAATCTCTACGGTATACGCTCTCTTATTTGACCTTATTTCAGTATCAGTAATGCCATATTTGTCAATTCACATTTTTCGCATTACCAGGCCATCATAAAAATCTCATTAAAAAAGAAAAAAAAGTTATTCAATGTAGATAAATGGTGGCAAAATTGATTTTCCGTAAAAGAAACTTTTTCACTTTAAATATAATCATACTACATATACAATATCAGTCATCAATCTCACGAGCGTGTAATCGAAATTACGTGAAAGGTGATAATAGTGTCCATAAGAATCAATTTGTATGGCACTTCAGAACTAGAACAAGGTCAATTTCCCGAACATCTTGTTTCCCTAAAAATTTTGCGGAGTTAAAATATGATTCTTCAGAACGAAATTAAACGAAAAAATTAAAGGAAGAGGGCGGTAGCCTATTCAAAAGACCTATAATAATTCAAATACGACTTTAGCCCAGGTGGTAAAGGTAACTCAGCTATCTTTGACTTCATCATTTTACTATACTTCTCTTCACTCAACTCAGAACAAAAGCCCACTGGTTTCATTGGTGCCTCCTCCTCCTCCTTCTTTTCAGTAGGCAGGGCTTGATGCCCACTTTTGGTGCCATTTCCGACGCTACTACTCTCGTCTGACAGATCACCAACACCGCTATCAAATTTAGATCGACCATTGTTGCCATTGGGAACAGAAACATTATCTCCAGAATCTGAAGCAACAGGCAAGTTTTCAAAGCCCTCTGAAAAAAGAAATAAATAATTAATTTTTTGCAGCAAAATGGATGACATTTGATGTTATTTGGAAACAGATACATACACAGAATTGGGAGGAAGACATACCAATCCAACTCCTCGGAGACCTTGACATTTCTACGATGTTCCATTCCCTATATAATTTGCCTAAATTTGTTGCGTTTATTATGTTTTTATTTCCAAAAATTTTCCCGTCCACGTTTTTGTATTATCGACTTGACGAAACGGCAACACTAGGAGAAAAAGATCTTCAGAATGAATGGATTTGAGGTACCTAATCCCATTAAAACTGACATAAGTTTTCTATTCCAAACAAACATTTGTAAAAAGCAGGGTTAGGTGTACTTCTCAGTACAAGCGCCGCGTGAAATTACAGCATTACGCAGATTAACATACTAAAATAGTTAACGTACGAAAATAGCAAAAATAATAAGTCTTTAGAGAAAAAAATGAGCCCTCTTATTAGCGACTCACTACAGGACTAAGCCACCGGACACAAAATAGCAGCACAAAACTGCTTGAATTTCTAGACTCTCTATTTACAATAAGAGTTGCTTAGTTAATTGATATTTGTAAATAGATCATTTTCACATATAATACCTTTAGAAGGGCGGTTAACAGGCCGCAGGTAGGCCATTTTTCTGCATTCAATTGTGTTTGAGACAACTTGGCTGTCCTCTGCCAAAACTAGCATCTGAATTTTTCAACTTTTCGAAAAAGTCACAAAATAGGAAGGTTTTCATTTTTTGGAACGAGGAAATCAAGCATAGAAGTGGACTTTTGTTGTTAAATAATAATAATAATATTATTAAATAATAATAATTTTGTTGTTAACATAGATGTTAAATGATATCATTTAACGTTTTATGTAAATATTTCATGAATTTGGGTTAGACTAAAAAACAATTAATAATAATCTGTAGAGTAAAGCTTTTATATAAAAAGCTTTTATTTAAAAAATTTAGTTTTCATTATAACGAACTTTTAAATAAATATCAAAAGAATTATCTAGAAATACTTAAAGAAATTTTCAACTAATTTCGGAGGTTCGAGAAATGTTGTCACAGCGCCATTTATTTTGAACTGTTTCTAATTGAGCGGATTTTTAAAAATTAGCCACATGGTAAAGATGAATTCTATAATTGTTTAGTTCATTCAGGTTTTTTGCAATATGTTAATATTTGTGATTTGGTAAAATTTATAATATTTAGTTTACCTATTGTTGCTAAAAAGAGGGATATATTAAGAGGATAAGCTTGTTTTGGTTTTACTTGGTTGTTTTACATTTGCTGTTTTTTTTTCTTTCATAGGCATGTATTTTGGGGGTGATATCTGACACGGGGATGCCATGGATATTCTGTGGTAGCCACAACACTGTGCTGGGTAGAGAATTTAAAGTGGCGAAACCCTATATAGGCCAGTGTATTCTCCTGATGAGCCCTTGTGTTGGGTGTTGCCTCTGAATTATTTGTCTATATTATTTTTTCTATTGTTTGGTAAATGACGACTTATACTTATTGACGACATGACTGCCTGTCCATGGATTATTCTTTATGGTTGATTGTGTATGGCTATGCTGTTTGACCTATGTGATTGTATGGATGAGTAGGGTTAAGGCCTCATTCAAGTGCTGGTCTATTAATCACTAATTTAGGAAAACAGTCTTCCTTTCTCCTTCTATCTCTTTTTTTTTGTGTGTGTGTTTGTGCTGTTGCATTGGTGATTTCTCTTTTCATGATATAAATTCAGTTTATTAACGCTTTATAATACAAAGTTTACTACCACTACTATGAAACGAGGGAATCTAGCTTTAACTTTTTTTAGCCAGTTCAAGTCACTTATAAAGTAACTCAATTTCTTTTTCTGGTTCATTCCTTTTGTTTCTCGAAATGAATAAATAAAAACTGACCATTCTATTCATGTGACAATAAGCTCTTATTGTCATTAAAATGTTTAATTATTACCATCGTCAATATCGGCGACTCTGACAAATAAAGCACAGCTGTAAAATCCCACATAAAATTTTAAATTATGAAAATCATTACTCTTCTATATTACGACAACCTGACATTCCAGATCACAATGTCTGGATGACATATGACATTCTGAATTTATTATCAAATTCAAAAACCTTAAAAACCCTTTCATACCAAAAATGTAAGTACATATTGAAACACCACCATAATTCAAAAGGCATGTGCACTCTTTGAGACTTTTCCACACCCTCCCCCCAGATTTTAGAAAACACCTCTTCCGGGGGGAGGGGTTCATTGAAAAACGAGATTTTGAATCTTCGTCGAAAAAAGCAACTAATGTGCTCCCTCTCCTTTCCCCCAGCTTTGAATTTTTTTTATTTTCCCTCCAAATAGACAATAACAGGTAAATTTTCGTGAATTGACGGCAATGCCTCTAACCAAATTTGTGCATTAAAACTTTATTGTCAGAGGGTATGGGTTCTTTGCATGGCGAATTTTGCGAAGTTACCCGGAATTACGATTTCCAGACATCTTTTTTTTAAGTCTAGCTAATAAAGTGCTAGTTTTACCATTGAAGTAGGTTATACAGCCCCAACGTTCGTGGCTTTTTTCGATTTTTAGTCATCATTAATCACGGTCTGGACATAGAACATCCCATTTAGGCATGCAATTTGAAAATCCAAAACATTAGCAATAAGATAATCTGACAACCGTTCAATGCAAGGACTTTTGCTGTCAAAAATCTAATCAGACTTAACTAATCATCATATTTAAAGTTGAATATGCTCTGGAAGAATTGTAAATGCATTCTCACATAGTGACGTCAAGATTCTCTGGTGTATAACTGTAACATTCTACACAGAGAATTCTATAAACTTCCTATTCGAGTAAGATTTAATGTGTTCCGTCCATTTTTAATTCAAATATTAGAATCAGAAGTCATTAATTATTTTATAAACGGGGAACAGAAATGTTATAATGGGCAAAACCTGTTTTCTTAAAATTCGACGAAGGATAACAGAAATCAATAAAAAAAAAAAAAATAATAATCACTACGAGTGCGAAGTAGAAAGCACCCGCTATCGACATCTCAAAAAGAGTGTAATACTCAGTAATTACCTTCTTCTTCAGCAATATCACCATCTTCTTCACTAATATCATCGTCCTCCATACTAGTATCATGGTCATCTTCAAGAGGATCATAGTCATCGTCGTTCTCATGATTAATGTTGTCCCTTGGTCCATTGTCCGGTAGATCAGCCGCAAACTCCCCTAGAAAAGATTTTAAAGTTTAAAGGACATCAATACTACGATTTCAACTCGCAGTTCCTTATGTTCCTCCTCAGACGAAGACACTACACAAACTGTAAAAATATCCCAAATCACCCTTAGGTGGAAACAAAACAAGAAATTCTCCAAAATCACAATAACTTAACCAACAGGGTATAATGTCGAAAAAGAAAGATTAATTCAGAATTGCAAAAACTGCCTTCAAAGTTTACTTGTATTTCATTGTATCGATCATTCCCCATAAGCCATCTTAGAAATTCACAAGTTCCTTAAAAACAGTTTCTCCGCCCTTAGGTCCCATACACAACAAAGAAATTCCGTCTTCATACATTCTCAAAACTGGACAAGGCCAAAACCTAGGAGAAAGAAGAGTGAACATAACCGCAAACTATGATTTTAGGTCACCCATTGGAAATTATCCTCTCGACCAATCTAGGAGATAGAGAAATCCCTTCACCCAGTGCGCAGTTATTTCTGCCCTGTTTCTAAAATTTATTTAATTTCAAGAAAACAATTTCTAATGACCTTTACGATTAGGACAAGCCTTTTTGGATGATATGTCTATGGTATAGAGCATTAACGCGAAAAGTCTTGCTCAACACTGGAAATCCCGTAAGAGTTCTTGAAAATCAGGCCGTTCTTACAAGGGTCCAAATTTTGTGATATTTTACTTCTCTATAAGCATTTAGTTACTGCAGACTTATGCTTGGAAGAAACAGAGACTTAAAGATCTTGAGTAGGCAAAATCTAGTCAACAATAAAGTTTTACATTAGTCAAAATCGTTCGCTAAAAAAACTGCTACGCCCGTGTTCTATAAGGTTTTGGAGGACTATTTCCTAACATTAGTCTCTTTTTAGAGGCCGGCCCTGTGGCTTGTAGTCAATAGTAAACTCAAGAAACCAAAGACGTCGTGAATAAAATAGTACATTTCTAATTTACGATAGGTATATTATTAACAGATTAAATTTCAAAAACTCCCCTGACAGTAGTTAACAGGGCAAACGATCCAAGCAGAAATTAATCACAATGTTGGTTTGAGCATAAAAAAGATCAACTCTTTAAAATGACAATACATAATGGCTAATTTTCCGAAGTTGCTATACAGTGAAGTTAACCCAATAGTAGCACAGTGGATTGATGCTCTACTGGGCAATATGGGGCCCTGTGACCTATCCCTGCCGCAGCAAGGCTGGGCGACAGACTTGCTACTTGTCCCTCTACAAAAAAGACCCTGTGTCTTTTTGAAACGTCGATTTGACGCCCAATACGGCAGCAACGGCTCCGGAGGATGTTGATCCTTCTTGTTGAAAAAAATATCCTCTCGCACATTTGGAGACAATGGTTCTTAGTGGCATGAGCGAATTGTCTTCAAGCTGTTGTTTTGGAATTTTGTGATACCTGTGGCGTCCATTTTACGCTTCTTCCTCTTCTTTTTGTACTAATAATAACCTACATTAAAAGTAAGTGAGTTTTCGGTGACCCCGGCAAATTTTAAAACCTAAGCTGTAAAGTTCCATTGCAGCTAAGAGCTATACCAACTGTCATGCATAAGACACGAACAACAAAAATTATTTTTTTGGAAAAAGATCTATTACATGGTTGCTGCAGTTCTATTGCATGTGGAAAAAAAGGAAATTTTCATTGAAATAAGTCACAGCGCGTCCTATTATAGCACATCAATTGTACTTCAATAGGGAATTAATTACAAGACATTTCCCGAAAATCTCAGTTTTCCCGTATAGTCGTATCTATGTAGTTCCATCCGTACTGCTTCAATTCACGCGCTTTATTGTTAGACAACATGGTTCAGCTGAAATTTTACAAAAAAGAGATGGCATAGCATATACAATCATTTCTCGGATAAACATCTTCAAAATTTAAATGAACCTGTGGTAGCCCAGTGAATTCTTACTTTGCTTGGAAATACGTAGCCAGGGTTTCGATTTCCGCTCCCACGAGGTTGGGCTACAGGTTTGCTACCTATCCTTTAGAAAGGACCCAGCAACCAAAACGACAACAACCTGTCAACGCGCTATGTGCCATCAATGCAGAGTCCTTCTAATACAATATTTGAATGAAAATAGTCGAGTTTGGTGAATGAGACTTTAAGAAGATTTTATGATTTGATATCTGAGCTGATTACTGCAAGTTTGATTCACCAGGCTCTACTACTTTCTATAAAACATTAAAGGAAATTTATCCAGGGAGCACTTTTTTACTTCAAATTAGCCTGTCCCTAAATGTTGCCAGTTCTCTGGCAGTTTTCATCCACTACCCAGTTTAGTGTGCCATTAATTAAATATGCTATGTGTTTTGGAAGTCTTTTTCCCTTTACCTTAATTACCTTAATTTGCACTTCAGAGCAAATTAAGATCTGTAGATCTGTTGAATGCTCCTGAGTTGAGTCGGTGATGTCTCATAGCAGGTATGAGCAGGACGGAATGTCCCACTCATACTTCCAGTCTTTTGTGGCCCACTCTTTATCCAGTGCCTTCTTGAATGCTTCGGGGGTGGGGGCTGAGACTGTTGCTTCACACAGTTCATTCCAGGGGTTGACGACTCTGTTGGTGAAAAAACTTTTTCTGGCCCTGGTTCTGACTGACTGCTTGAACAGCTTCTTTGAGTGTCCTCTGGTGCACTGTGGGGGGCCTGGGTGGATGGGCAGGATCTTGGCATATGATGAGTTCAGCAATTTGCGGGTCATCATCATATCGCTACGGTTGCGCCTGTACATGAGGGTAGGGAGGTTGAGAGCCCGTAAACGATCTTGATAAGGTTTGTCTCCAAGGTTTGTGATGGCCTTGGTTGCTCTCCTCTGGACTCCCTCAATTAGCCTGACATCTCCTTTGTATGTTGGGAAGGCAGCGCACATGCCAAAATCCAAAACGGGTCTGACTAGTGCCTTGTAAAGTTTCAGGAAAACTAGTGGGGATCTGCTGGTAACTGTTCTTTTGATCAGGCCTAAGTTTGTGTTGGCCTGGGACACGCTCTTGATGGTGTTGGCATGGAACTTGAGAAGGCTGTCAACGATGACCCCAAGGTCGCGTTCCTCTGTGCTGGTCTTGATGGGTGGATCGGAGTTGGAGGCATGTTCATGCATATGGTATTGGGCGCATGGGTTTGAGGATCCAAAGTGTAGCGTGCTGCACTTGCTTATATTGAACGATAAGAGCCATTTGTCTGCCCACAGCTGGATTTTCTGGACGTCTGTTTGCAGGGATTTTACATTCACTGCTCCAAATAGCTTTGAGTCGTCAGCATAGAGAGACAATTTGTTTTCCACCTCGCTGAATATATCATTGATGTAGATGTTGAACAGTGTAGGACCAAGAACAGTTCCCTGCGGTACTCCACTGATGACATCACAGGGCTCGGAAAAGACCTTTTCACCTCCAGCACCAAATAGCCTGACTCTCTGGGTTCGTCCTGACAGGAAGTCCATGAGCCAATTAACCAGGTTGGGGTGTAACTGGGCAGCAGTAAGCTTTTCTCTTAGCCTTTTGTGTGGGACTTTATCAAAGGCCTTAGCAAAGTCTAGTAAAACTAGGTCCACTGGCAATCCTTTGTCAAGCAAATCTGTAATGATGTCATATGTTTCCAGTAAATTTGTTTCAACTGACTTTCCTGGTTGAAACCCATGCTGATTAGGGGATAGGATATTGTTGACTTTCAGATGTTCCAGTATTGTATCATTGACCACTCTTTCAAGGATTTTTGCGACTACTGATGTGAGACTTATAGGTCTGTAGTTTTCTGCTTTAAGTCTGCTGCCTTTTTTGAATATTGGGGTCACAAAAGCAGTTTTCCAATCAGATGGGACAGATTTGGCATTAATAGACTTTTGGAATAGGTCAGACAGTGGTCCTGCGATGATGGTTGCCAGTTCCTTCAGCAGTCTTGGGTGTAAGTGATCTGGTCCAGCCGATTTATTCGTGTCAAGATTTTGAAGCCGTTTGAGGATGTTGGAGGGGTCGATGCTGACTTGCTCCATCGTTGTGGGGGCTTCATAGCCTGGGCAGTTTGGCAGGGGGCCTTCCGGTTCACAGGTGAAAACTGAAGCAAAGTGCCTATTTAGTTCGTTTGCTACATCAGTTATGTTGGTTACGGTAGTGCTACAGGATTTCACCAGTCTGGAGATAGTTCGACGGGAGTGGTTCTTGCTAGAGACATAATTCCAGAATTTTTTAGGATTTGTCTTACTTTCTTTGGCAAGATTGGACTCCAGATTTTCGTAGAGTTTTCTGGTGAGGTTTCTCAGCTTGTTTCGTGCCTTGGTGAATTTTGTGTGTTGCTGCAGGTCTCCTGACTGCCTGAACTTTTTCCATGACCTCTTTTTCCTGTTTATTTCTCTTTTGATGTCTTTTGTCATGTAGGGGAGGGATCTAGGTTTTGGTTTGAAACTGGTCTTTGTGTGGGCATCCTGAGCTTTCAGTAAAACACCCTTGAATTTGGTCCATTGTTCGTCAACTGTGCCACTTAGTACATTCGGCCAGTCTGTAGTGGATAATTCATTTCGAATAGCAATGTAGTCGACAAACACTTTTTTGACTAGCTTGTTCTTAAGTACCTTCACTTTCAGCATGAGCTCTATAGTTAGGTGATCGCTTTTACCAAGGGGTGGTGAGTAATCAATACTTTGAACTAAGCTTTTGTCATTCAAGATAACCAGGTCAAGTATTGTTGGGCGCTGAAACAATCTGTATCTAGTTGGTTGGTCAACTATCTGGTGTAGGGACAATTCACTGAGGCAATTTAGGAAAGGCTGTTGCTTGTCTTGTTCGGTTGGAGTGGCACCATATCCAAAACCGTTTATCCAGTTTATAGATGGAAGGTTGAAATCGCCGGTAATAAGCAGATGTCCTTTGAGGTTCGAATTTAGTGTGCATATTATTTCTGCTATTGCTTGTTCGGTTACAACTTGGGATGGGGCTGAGGGACTTCTGTAGATGCATCCGATTCTGACTGTCTCTGACACATGGCTCCCTGGCACACATAGATCAAAGCAAACTGCCTCAACAAAGGGGCAAAGGAGAGGAACATCAATTATCTTTGTATTGTATCCTGCTTTAGCGAGGGCTAGTGTTCCTCTTTTGCAGCCCTGGGACGAGAGATTTGAGAGAACTTGGTAACCCGGGATTTTCACATGGGAATCGTGAAGTTTGTTACTACTGTTTTTGGGGCAGACTTCAGTCAGTAAGATCACATCGAACTTTTTTGAGTCAATTAGGGTTTTTAGTTCATCAATTTTGTTGGGCAACTGGTCAACATTAGTAACACATACACTAAAGTCAGAACTTACGGTTGCTGGTTCTGGTTGGCTTCTGTCCAGTATGGTTTGTCTGTTGTTATTTTCACCAGAGTCACTTTCTTCCTCAACAGAAACAAAGCTCAAGTCTTCTTCTTCTTCCTGGGAAGCCTCCGCAGTTACAAACGAGTCTGACGAATTGTCACTAATAGTGTCACTAAGGGTTACATCAACATTTTTATTTTTACCAGGAAAAGCAGAACTAATTACACTATACACTAATGGTGGGGTGAAAATTGGAATCACACCACCATTGCTTCCGGGTTTTTTTGGACGATTTTGTTGCCCCTGATAACCAGATCGAGTTCACCGTTGGAGACACGATCACGCAGTTCTGCCAATAGTAATTTTCTACTGTCCCTGTCAGCTTTAACTTTGTCGTGGCGGAAGTGTACAGCGTCTTTGTTATTTCTTCTTTCGTAAGACTTGTTCACGATTTTCCTGGGCAACGAAGGGTTGTTAACCGTGAAGACAGTTGGTACCGTGGTTTTGGGCGGATCTTGAGCAGACGCTGAAGAAGGTCGCTTATTCAGCCTCCTTACATTTGTGACAGTAACAAGCATGCCGTATTCTTTCTGTAGGAATTCCTCGATGAAGGCTTTGTCGGCTGTGTTTTGCGCTTCAACTGACAGAGAAGGGTTGATTGGGACCCCGAATGCGATAAGATTGTTTTTGCGCCTTTGTCTTTCTCTGTCAGTTTGTAGCGCTTCGGCTACCTTCTTATCTATTTCACTGGCTAGTGTCTTTGAGATAGCTTGCAGGCCGTCGTCTAACTGCTTTTTTACTTCAGTCCGCATGTCATCCGTTGTGCAGAGTTTATCCATTTCTCTTTCAATGTCCCCAACTCGTTTTGTAAGACCAGACAGCATGTCTTCCATGTCGCTTTTGATATCCTCCTTGAGTTGCTTGGTTGAGTTTGCAACTATGGTACTGACAATGCTGGCAACGTCCTCCTTGCTTATGCCTCGCTTTTGGCGTGGGTCAAGTTCACATAGAGGACAGAGCCAGTGGAACTCGTTTCCCTCGCTAAGGTTATTGATAAGCTTGTATTTAGTCATTGGCATCTCGATACACTGAGTACACAACCACTTCGAACAATTGTCACAGTTCAAGGCGGTGGATTCCGGCGTAAGTGCTACCTTACAGGAGGCACAAATGTCCTCTCCGCTTTTCCGTGGCGAGATCATTTTACGTTTCGCTACACGGTACTGTTCTGCCATCTTCCGGAGGATTTTCGAGTTCGGTGAACAATAGGGACTCTTTATTGTATACTCTGCTTGTAAGTTTGTGCTTTCAGAGGGAACATAATAAATAAATATGTTATCACTAGCCAAAGAGGCTGTTGGACAATACATAGAAAAGAAAAACCGTAGCATGTACTCTTTTATGAGAATCGGAGAAAAAAACATTTGCCCCTTTCCCCACCACAAAATTCGAAGTTCCATTGACCCCTCCCCCCCACTCCCTGTAAAAAATTCCAGACAGTTGCAGCTCAATCCCCAGCAAAAATGATCAATCCTTTTTGTTCATAGGCATCACCCTTCCCCTCCCCCTGCCCACACACAAAAAAAAACCTGAAAGTTTCAACACAATCCCCCATCCCAGAGACAAAATAATGTCTACGTACCAGAGCTACTTATTAAGTCTATGACAATCTTAATGAAACCTATTGACAATGTTATGAGTAATACCCAGATGACTTCAGTACTCACTGTAAAACATCCCAAAATTGTTTTCCGAGCTAAGGATTAGTAATTGCCTGGGAGTTATCAAAAATCGATATAAAAAATCATATAGATATATACTGAAAAAATCCAATACCTGTAGCAAAGAGTTATAATAAAGCACAAATACAGACATTTGCGTGACACCACATCTATGAAAATGATAAGCTAGGATGGCAACTTACTAGCTATTCTCAAAAAAGACTCCCGGCTCATTATATGTCTTTGAATATATCCAGGTTCGTAATCAGAATCCAAATCCGAATCATCGTCCGAATCAGCCAAAGGAAAAGGTACAATGTTGAAAGACGTATAGTTGCCATTATTTGTCGCTTTGTCTTTGGAAGGAGGAGTTCGTCGCATACACTTCCACAAATCTGGATTTTCTTCTTCTATGCATCTTCGAAGATCACGGCGGATGAGAGCTCGCAGTAGATCTTGAAGCTCTGGTGCGCTACATGGGGCTGCAAGAATGGAATTAACTCAAACAATCCATTACAAATCAATAAATTATACAGGAATGTACATGATATTTTACGCATTCTGGAACCAGTACACTCCCCCTCAGTCCTTCTAAGAAACTTGTTTTAGGTTAGTGTTTGGGCCTTAATAAGGCAGAAGATTTTATCTAGGGCAAATATTCCTTACCCTTCTCTCGAACTGCCCTCCCCCCACACTCCTTTGAATCATAACAGGATCTTGCATTTAGGTTAGAATAGACCACCAGGTTTTTTCTGAAATAACAACATATATATTTATTTATAGGAACTGTAATTCTATTCAATAATATAAGTATTCGGCAATTGTATACAAATCGTTATTAAAATTACCAACATAAGTCCTTGCAAGCAATCCTAGGAATGCGACTAACCCCAATAAAGTATGAGAGAATACATTTTTTAATAACACATCTTTAATATTTGTCAACATAAAAATTCGTCATAAATAATAGGCGAGTTGTACGAAAATTATGGATTGATGAGAAAATAATAAATTTTATGCGCACACTCCTGTTCACGAAACAATACGGTGACAATATCCAAAAGTGAATAGAAGGGAAACGTAACTGAAATTACTTGAAATTAAACAACAATGAAAAAACTCCGTTTTTGTATTACTATTTTGAAATTTATTTCAAGGACAAAGGGCAGGTAGCTGTTCCTAAACAATTAATTACTACAACTAGTACTAACAACTTACCGCAGCACCACACCGCCTGAGGCCAACACAGCTACGCAAACTCCTCCTCCGTCCCAATCTATTCAAAGCTTCCCTCTTTACACCGTCTCAGGAAGTTCCCCTTTCCATTAAATCTTTCTTTATGACATCCTACCACCACAACTGCGGACGACCTGCTTTGCCCTGATCATATACCATAAGTAGACCAGATGTCAAACATATCAGGTGAGATAAATCATTAAAAACTTTCTTTCATGTAGACGTTTTTGGAAACATAAATTCTGCTACATTTTTTTTCTGTAGCCTAAATCAAGAAGACAGAGAGGGCCTCCAACCGACTCTCTCGTCTTTTATTAAGACTACAGCGAGTGAAAATGCCTAAAACTGCCTTTATATTAAAGGAAATGCGAAGAAGATAAGCAATAAATAAGAACAGAGAAATGTGAAAAAAACGAATGAGGTGAGAGAAAACAGTACAAAGGGGAGTAAAAAGAGGTTATTATAATTTATGAGCACTGAACGAAAAACAAAATTCAAGCCAGTAAGCCTACCTTACGTAAAGTGTATGGCTCAAGAATCTCTATTAGGACCCCGAATCACAAAAAATACAAAGCAAATACAAAGTAAATACAGATCCTTTGAATTAATCAGGGAATTATGTCAGTCCCTCTGCAAGGATATGGGTATATTTGGAGCGTAGCCCCGTCATAAATTAGACCTAGGCGGCCAGTGTTACTTTACTCACGCAAAGTTAGCTCTATTGGGAGTTGGTCGGGGAGAACCAAACTGGAAAAGGAGACAGGCAACAGGCTTTTGCAATCCCAGCTTGATTCACTTTTCCTAGTGAATTTTAATAATTGATCTTCCATGGGCATAATAAGGATGCCATTAATTCCAACCAGACTTTGCACATGTTGTTTCCAATTGACTGGACACGCTGCTCCACAGTAAACTCGGTCATAACGACGGGCACCATGGGGGATGCTCAAACAGTTTCCTGAAAGAAAAAGAGTTCTTAGTACAAGACTTTGTGTCAACTGACGTGTTTATTTGGACAACTAGGTAAAACGCGCCATTCTCTAAAATTGAATTTGCCAGAAAGCATGTTATTCACAGGAACAATTCCTGATCACATAACTAACTGATGAACTCGAAATGAACATGCCACTAAATTGGCAAATCCAACATTTTAGGTAGAAAGGAATATTTTTGTGACATTGACTTGTCGTTAAACATGTTTCAATGACTTTCATGAACGCTTGATTTTGAGAATGATACAAATTAAGACGAACGAACACCCATTGACAAAGTTTAAAGTGATTTTTAAACTTTTACAAAGTATTTTGCCTTATTAAAATTTAAAAAATTGCATTACGGAAATTTGAATGTAATTTATTAATTTGCAGGAGGTCCTATAAACATGCACCTCAAACAAATATAACATACACTTTCTAGGCCAGATTTGCGTCCTGTATCAATTGTGGATGATGTCCATTTCTCTATATCCTTTCAAGTAACAAGTTCAAAACAGGAAAACGACATTTATTTTAATTTCAGTGCCTAGTATATTTTTGATATGTTGCCTCTTTCTGATTATTTTTTTTTTATAAGCTCTTTTGATTTTCCTTGCTAAGACTTGGAGGAAAACATTACAACTATTTTGACTGTATTTGGGATGTGCATCAGACCTTGAGAAAAACATCAACACAGCTTTTTCTTTCTTCTCAAAACTTTATAGTTTTTAATTGCCCCTTAGCATTTTCTGGGTAGAGCCATCTCGTCTTTCTTCAAAAATTATGCACTGGTAACGTTGACAAGATGCATAGCAACGTTAGTTCGGTCCTCCTCCCTTGCAACAGTGAGCAAGCCCGGTAAAAATCACATAATGCAGGACTATTAGATAACACCAAAGGAGTTCTTTTAGGATGGTTTAGTGACGAGGTAACAATGAATATTTTCATTGTTATTAAATTGGAATTAAATTAAATTGGAATTAAATCTTTTTGACAACTTTTGTGAATGATGCGTTGGATAATGGTATGAAAGTCGCTTCTGTTTTTCTTGATATTGTAAAAGCTTTTGACTGCGTTGACCATTTTATACTCATTGCCAAATTAGAAAATTACGGTTTTAGAGGACCATTTCTTGAATTACTGTCCTCGTTTTTAAAAGAAAGAACTCAATATGTACAACTAGGAGATAATGTTTCTTCAGTCAGTAGTGTTAAATTTGGAGTACCTCAAGGATCTGTTCTTGGTCCCCTGTTATTTTTAATTTTTATAAATGATTTATGTAGAGCTTTTAATATGATTTCGTATGATCTTGACATTGGATGTGACGGGGAAAAAGTAATTGTCCCAGCTTTGCGGATGACACTCATATAACTGTGGCTGCACGAACAGGAATTCAGCTGTTGAGTCGTATTAGTTCTTGTCTGGAGTTTGTACACAATTGGATGAAGCTTAATAAGTTAAATTTGAATTATAGTAAATCTTGCTTTTTATTGTATGGTAGGAGCTCAAATTATTACCCTTGGATAGACAGACTTAATATTGCTGATATGGGTATTCTAAGAATGAATTGTACAAAATATCTAGGAGTTTTAATTGATGAATGTCTCAGCTTTAGAGAACATATAGATTATATTAGTCTTAAACTCACTAGGAATGTTGGCATTTTAAGAAAGTTGCAGTATATTTTCCCAAGAGATATTTTAAGAACAATGTATTATTCCTTAATTCATCCTTATCTGCTATATTGTTGCAATGTTTGGGGTAGTACATTTCCTTCTCATCTCGATCGTGTTCGAATTTTGCAGAATAACGCGCTTCGAGTGTTATGTGGTGTAGGTTTTAAAGACTCGGTACAAAAGAGGTATATAGATTGCAAAATCTTGCCTTTAGCAGGACTTATTATTTTTTATCGAAGCCTGTTTATATATAAATATTTTCAAAATTGTTTACCAATATGTTTTAAAAGTATGTTTGAATTAGGAAGTGATATTCATACACATTCTACGAGACAGTCCGATATAATTCGTCGTCCGCTTACTATTACTCGTAGATCTCAATTCTCTATTCGGCATCTAGGACCCCATGCATGGAATTGTTTACCTACGACTTTGAGAAACTTGGATAGCTTTCTTGAATTTCGGCGGGAATTAAAGCTATTTTGCCTTAATATTTATGGTTTTGATAGTTGAGTGGACCTCAAGTGGAGCCAAGATGTTGGTTTTGATTTTGGCGATACTGGTTAAGTGGTTTTAGTTTCTTTTTGTTTTGTCTCTTTTGAAGTGTAAATCCGTTTCGATTGAAATGCAGGGTAATTGATTTTTTCTTCTTCTTCTTTCTTTCTTTTTTCTTTTCCTTTTCTTTTCTTTTTATTTTTTCTTCTTTTTCGTATTGTTTTATATGTATGTGTATTGGGGTTGTAAGCCCAAACAAGCTTTGCTTCGGGCCATTTACTTGTTTTGTTCTGTTTATTTATATTAATAAACCCATCTTTCTCTCTCTCTCTAAAAAAAAATTGAGTCCTCTCATTATGTGCAATGAGAATGCGGCTTGTCATCACGAAGTATTTAGAGTGAGCCTTAACACTGGAAGTACTTTACAATAACGATATTAATTGGGCTAAAATGTCAATGTTCTTTTTAACATTAGCTCCATGAATTTGTTCAAGTAAAATGTTCTAGTCTAACCAAGGACGTATCTAGGATGTTTATTCGAGGGGGGGAGTTACAAAAAAAAGCAAAACTAAATTTGTTTATATGCATTTTTGTTTTTACGAGTCGAATAAAATTTCGGGGGGAGGGGTTCAAACCCCGTAACCCCCATGGATATAAACGTATTTGTAACTCACCAACAGTGAATACTGGTTCACTAAAATCAAATTCATCAATGGCCTGTGTAGTTTTGAAGTCGTCAAGCTTTTTCTGAGCATAGTCGGCTACATCCTCATGAATCTCAATGCCATGGTTTATCCCAAAGGACCCTAAAAGGCGTGATAGTGAGATACAGATAATATAACAGGAATGTTTAAACACTGGTACAAATAGCTTCCGATAAATACAAGGAGGAGTGAGCGCATTAGGAGATATATCAAAGGGTTATGGTTGAACAAACTAAACTATATATCAAACTAACTTTTTTCTTTTGGCTGTACGAATGGCACTGCTCATTCTAGCCCATTTCCGTCTAGTAGAAAGAAGAGAAAGAAGAGAACACAGAAAGAAGAGAGCAAGAGAAGGAGGGGGAGAGGGAAAGGAAAGCAAGGGGGATAAAGAAAGAAAGAGCGAGAAAGGAAGAAGAAGAGGGCCCGGAATTTGATTTCAGTGATAAAATTACGAGAAAGCATCTCCATAAAAATTCAAACAAGAGGCAGAAGAAGGCAGAGGAAGAGAGAGAAGAAAAGATAGACAACAAAACAAGGAGATAGAAGAAAGTCATATCTTTTTCAATTTAACATTGCTCTTCTGAGAAACAAGAATCACAGCCATAATATTGCTCAACTGAAATAAAAAAGAGATGTAGAAGTCCCTGCATTAAAAGCTGCTTTTCTCTAAGAAAACAAATTCCATTTTCACTTATCAGTCTTCCACACTATCTGACGGACAGGGAAAGAAAAGACAGGCAGATGTGATTTTGTTGGCTTTAAGGAATTTTGGTCCGTTGAACTTTTTTGGCACTAAAAACATTAAGGATATAACACAGCTCACATATCTTCAGTACTCTATTCCCCAGAATTTTAAAGAAATATGCCCAAATGTAAAATGCTGCAATGAATTTCGTTTTCTGGATCCAGGGCTAAATGGACATCAAACTAATTTAGTCAAGAATAGACTCGCTAGCAACTTTAGTTTTCCGTATTTATAGAACTGAATAAATCAACACCCATGACCATGCCATCCATACCTGTCATTAGTCCCACCATAGTGCTGAGGTAACCAGTACCAGAGCCCATATTCAAGAAACTTAATCCAGGTTTAAGCTCTAACGACTCCATAACTTTTGAATAAATACAGGGAGCAGACAAATGTAAATTCCCATCCTTCCAGGCCATATCACGATAAGCTTGAGATTTACCAGATTCTGTGTAGTAGAATCCTCTGTCAACAGCTCGAAAAACACGCTCAACCTTAAAAGAAAATATTTTATAAATATAAATAGTGGGACTACATGCAACATTTTAGATTAGACTCTCCTTTTACTTTCCTGAAACTAATAATTAGGAAGAGAGGTTAAAATAGAAATATACTGCATAACAGATGGAAAAACATTCTACCATACATGGAAAAACGCAAAAACATTGTCAACCTGGGTTATACTCAAGGGTTTTCAGCATTTCAGATAATTAAACCGAGTTCTACATGGACGTGTTTGGCTCATTGAGTTTAATGCAGAATTAAGATTTGAGGTTCCAGTACATCTCAAGTCTAAGGCTTTATATCCATAGCACATGAGAGATCTTTAAAGTCACTTTTACAAAGGAATCTTTTGTTAGTAGCACAGGGTATGGTGAAAAAGCACTCCTTTGTCTAGCCCATCATTTGCAAGATTGAAAACAACCCCACGAAGGTAAAATCTGAGATCATGATGGGTATAGCAGTAGCACCAGAATAGATATAGATGTGACATAGGTATTCACAAAAAAAAGCTGAATAAGCTGTAAGTGTAATATTAAAGTTTACAAGTATTCTTTAATTAAGAAAGTTATTATAGTTACTTAAGTCTTTCCTGCATTTTTTGAACACACTACAACTTTTTTATGCATGCATGAAAGCTTATGGCTGAAAAAGTAGTATTGACCAATTCCACTGGAATCAGCAAGACTAAATTAAATTCTGTCTTAATTCTTTCATAGCCAAGGCTGGTTAATATTATGAAAGGCTTTAATGCATAAAGAAAGATTAAGAAGATTTTTAATAATATTCAGAGAAAAATGATTAGAAATTTTCGAACTTTATTTTTTTAATATACGTTAGAAAATTAATTTAAATGCCAAACGCAGAATGAAGAGCGTTCATTTTTATAATGCATTAATTAGTCTGCCCTCCATGTATTAAACTGATTGCCTACATGCTAAACCAGGCACGTCCTTAGGGGCAAAGACCCGGCCCTCCAAAAAATCCTATACTTTCCACCTATTTCCAAGTGCCCCCTCCCCCTTAGGAATCTCAATACGCTCATACAATATTAGCTTGGATATTCTACTTAAAGAGTGCATATCATACGTGACATTTTGCGGATGAAAAATCAACGTCTCATTTGTACTGGGTGATTAAATGATGGTCACCATATCTTCAACATTGATGACTTTATTATAAAATTTCCATTGGACAAAAAAAGGTTCCAGCCATAAAGCTGGCACACCGTCAGGTGTCTCTTGGAAGTATCGGGTAGAATGACCAGAAAGTCACTAGTTCTTGAATGGCTGCATACCTTATTTGCCACTCTCGAAGGAATTATCGCATCCCAAAAACAAAAAAGGGATGGGTACTTTCAGATCTACTCTCACTGTCCTGAGATGGTTTATAGCTCTCTAAAGCTAAGGCATCACTAATCGGAAACAACTTCGAAACTTGCAAAAACCTCGTGAATGGCATCTTGAAATAGCTTCAAAAGCTGACCAAATATGACTTCAAGGGCTGTTTCGATGCGTTGTTGAAAAGGACCCAGATGGACTTCAATTTGATTAGGAACTGTGTTGAATAGTGGTGATTTTTTTCTTCGTAGTAAGGGAAAACAGTAAAAATTCTTTCAAAATTATATGAGTGGTCTTTTTATATACTATTGAAGTCTTTAGTTCTCCTCTTCTGGTTCCCTGATGCACAAAAAAAATTACAGAAATGAATCCAACCTGACAAAATGAGAATTAAAAATCCAAAATGATTCCCAATTTTGACAGTAGAAATTTCGATAGCCACTCTTGTATGATTGAAATTCACAGACTAAGTCAAAAATATCAAAATGCACAACCCCAAGTTAAAATTACATTTAATGATCTTATTTTCTTTTTTCCTTGATAAGCAAATTTCAACAAGAATAGGATTAGATTAAAGGCAACTTTTAGTACTAATGACAATACAGAATGTCAATTTAATATTTTGAAGGATGTAGTCTAAACTAAATGATATCTACTGGCAATTTAGGTAGATGAATAGCAGAAACAAACAAAGTGAAACATAAAAAAAAATCTTCTAAATAAATTAAGTTCAATGAACGTTTATCCATTCCAATAAAAGGTTTAACCAGGACTGGTTATATGATTAGTGTTTACAATAAACCATTCTCAGGCTATCAATGCTCTGACAAGTTTGTATTTGTGTTGGTAGTATTTGACTGCATTTTAAATCAGTCCTTATGCATATGATTGTTATGTTAGTTTTGATCTTATTACTTTCAATAAATATGACTGGATGATCTATGAGAAATCTTGTCATTTCACAAGCTAAAAAAAACAATTCACATAGATAGAAGCATATTACCCCTTATTGCTGATGTCTCAAATTCTGCAACAACAACAAAACTAAATCTGATCTGCACTTTGTGCTAGCTGCTGCAGCAGGTCTAAAAATTAAAACTTTACTGTTTAGTAAACAATTTACAAAGGTAGCAGCATTGCTGATGTCCCAAATCCTACAAAAACAACAACAAAATTAAATATTGGTGGACATTTTTTTTGCTAGCTGCTGCAGCAGGATTTAAAATTAAAACTTTACAATTTAGAAAACAATTAACACAGGTAACAGCATGTCACCCCTTATTGCTGATGTCTCAAATTCTGCAACAACAGCAAAATTAAACCTGGTCTGCATTTTGTGCTAGCTGATACAGCAGGATTTGAAATTAAAACTTTACAATTTAGAAATCAATTAACACAGGTAGCAGCATGTCAACCTTATTGCTGATGCCTCAAATCCTGCAACAATAACAAAATTAAATCTGGTCTGTACTTTGTGCTAGCTACTGCTGTAGGTCTAAAAATTAAAACTTTACAGTTTAGTAAACAACTTACATAGGTAGCACCATTGCTGATGTCTCAAATCCTGCAAAAACAACAACAAAATTAAATCTTGGTCTGTACTTTTTGCTAGCTGTTGCAACAGTATTAAAAATTAAAACTTTACTATTTAGAAATTAACATAGATAGCATCAGGTCACCCTTATTGCTGATACCTCAGATTCTGCAACAGCAACAAAATTAAATCTAGTTCCGAACTTTGTGCTAGCTGCTGTAGCAGGACAAAGCAATAAAGCTTCAGTGTTAATTTACTGTTTAGATTATCAAAATTTTGAATTGCTCTCTAGTAAAAAGGATAAAAAACAATTTTAGTAGAGTAGTCTGTCTATAAGGATCAAAAAGTACAAACAGTAAGAAAAAAACTCACTTCTGGTGTTTTTATATATTCCACACTTATAAGGTTGTCCACAAGAGAATCATTGTCAACTCCAGAGCTTACTGCACCACCCATTTTGCATATAATAGCCAATCACTCATCAAATACCTGTAAAAGATATTTTAAAATGTTTAATAAGAACATTATATACCTATTGTCCCTATGGTAGGTGCTCACATTATTTGAGCATCTAGATATTCAATGAAAGCTACAAGACTTAATGCAATTACTACAATAATTGAAAAAATACTTAGAATTTAAATTGTTCACTAGAGCCACTAGTGTACTATGGAAAAAACAGGGTGTAATTTCTAAGCATTAATGTTAATTTCTGTGATTAGATTTATCAGGGATTTTTAAAATAATTATTTTTATTTTTTAGTAAAAGCTTATGCTTTAAAAATTTAAAGGTTTGTTACAGAAGCTTAGAAACAGCATAAAGAGTTTCTTCAAATGTTTCTCAATGGGAAAAGTGAAGGACAAATCCCCAATTTTAAACTAAGTTGTGGGTTTGTTGCCTAGTTGAAACTTTCAGAATACATCAGTGAGAGAGAGAAAAAAGAGTATATATTCAGATGATTTTAGACGTGGGAAGGTGGAGAGATCATTTAGTGTAAATTGCAGCTTAATAACAGCATTAAAATTGCTGATAAATCTAAAGGAAAAAGGGAAGGTATGGCTAAGAAGATGTCCCATCCAGATTATTTTTCTACAGTCTAGATTAGATCCTGGTGAACAATTGGAACCCCAAAATATACTGTTGAAATAAAATATTTTCACAGTGTTATGTTAAAGAAAATGAATTAAAAAAAACAACTTAAAATCAATTGGCATAATTTAGTTTAGCTTTCTAGCATATCTACAGGTTCATATTCTTTTTTTATTCTTTTTACTGCTTGTATTATATCTACCTAGAATATTTGGAAGTATCATTCAAATCAATCTGTAGATAAGGAAGATACAAGCCATTTTTGAAAGGGAAATGACCTCAAAATATTTCTTTCATGATACTTACAAATTAAATTCATCAGAAATTTGAGTGGTTAGAAAAAAGCAGAGAAGATTTTTTAGAAAATATATCAATGCTCATATCCATGAAAAGAATAAACCTACAAAGTTTCATCAAAACCTGAGATCTTAGGTATCAATCCCTGGTTAATCTTTAATGGAATAACTCAATCATTGACCATTTCATTTGGGTCCTTTTTATACCATTTTTTTTAGTAGTGTGTAATCACAGAAAAGAATTCATTTGGAATTGATTTCTGAGGTATTACAAAAGTTAAAAAAAATAGTTTTCCCGTTCCAATGTAGCCTACCTGCAGGCTGTATGTTTATACAGCCTTATACCTTTCAAAGAAAAAATACATCAAACCCAGCTCCTGCCCTAGAAATTCAAGCCAGAACAAGTATGTTTGAAATTTACTTCTCATAATGTTTTAACAAAATATCACCTATCTATATCCAAATACAATATGAATGTTTAACATGAAGGAGGCTGAGGTAGTATAGAGTAAGTATGGTTTGATTTTAGCTCTTAACTTGTAAAACCACATACTTGTTTAAAACCTCTGCACCTAACAGTGGTGGATCTGGAGGAACTATGGGGGCTGTAGCCCCCCCCCCCTTTGGTATCCAATTTACACTAGATAGAATGGGTAATTTGTTTTCTTTGATTGCCAAACAAGAGAATAATCCGCGTGTCTGATCAAGGTCATTGACTAATTCCATCTAACTTTTCACAAAGTTGAAAAAGTGTTGGAAACTGCCAATGTCTACTATGAGAACATGTCTGCGTCATCATTAGAGTAATCTGCAGAAATTGGAATTTGGTGGGAACATTGGAAATTGGTAATCCCCAAAAATCTTCCACAAAGTTGTGAAATTGCTCTGTCAATGTGTAATAAAGATTTCTTTCCAAATGTAGCAATTATATTGCAGATATTCACTACATTACCCAGTCACAACCACCTTCACTGAGAAGAATAAAATCTTATCTCAGGTCAACCATTACAGAAAACAAAATGAACATGATTGCACTGGCTTATAGTCATAAGGAAGGGAAATAAATGTAGATAAAGTCTTACATTCATTTTAGTAAATCAAAACCAAGACAAATGTGTTTGTCAAATTGGACCATAAAATAGCTTATTCATAGCATTGTACTAAAATAAGAAATTGTACCATTTAAGTTTCTTTTGAATACTTCTTTTACATTATTACTGTCCTCTGAAATAGCTAACTTATTTCTTTGCTTTGAATTGTTACCCTTTAAATTCAGGATAAGAATAAACCAGCTAAAGTTATGCAATACTTTAGCTTTAGATCTTTTATAATAAGGAATAATTGTAGAATAACTAAAAATGTGCATACAGGTTTATTTTTAAAACCTAATCATTTAAAAAAATAGTAATAACACTAAAAGTTTTTCGGTACTTGAAATAAAAAGTTAGTAGCTTTCAACATTAAAATACTTATGGTCAAAGGGTCAGATCTCATGTGTTAATGCAAAAAAAAAAAAAAAAAACATTCTAATGACTTCAAAATCCTTGAATTTTTTAGTCAATATTCTTGAGTCAACCCATATTTTTTTACCTCTAAACTCAGGTTAATAAAGAGTTAAAACAGCCTAAAAATGTGTCATTTCACACTTAAATTTGAAAATTGCTAATTTTTGTGAATTTGCAAAAAAAAAATTAATTGCAAATTTTTTCAATCAGTTTCTTCAAATAAAGCATTAGTGATAACTACGGATGATAGGGGAGAAGTTAGGAAATTACTGGAACAAAATGGCCCACTTGACAATTTTTCATGATTGGTGGAATTTGCATAAAAAAAAAATATCAGTTGTATTCTAAAAACATTGCTAGTTAAACATGACTGCTTGCAAACCAGAAAGGTAAGGTAAAGGATACAGCAGTAGACTTTACAGTCCCTACCAGCAGTGTGATCTCTGTTTCTTGGCCCTTCAGCCAGAAAGTGCAATATGAGGTTTGGGGCCAACCATCCTGTGCTTTTGCACACCCTTCCTTTTACCTTCCCCAGATTTCTCCAGGAGCCCATTTAGAGCTGGGTTGACTCTGGCTAAGCTTACAGAGTTACACCACTGACAACAATGGAACAATAACATAGCATCTAAATTAAACCAAATTGAGTTGAAGGTAGTTTATGTGGAAACAGGGGTATAATTTACTATTGGGCAGGGGGAACTGCCCCAACTTGACCCAACTCCACCCCAGATGTCATTTTGTACGATTTACTATTATAACAGGGGCATAATTTACTATTGGACAAGGGGACAACTGTCCCCTCTAGACCCAAGTCCACCCCAGATGTCAGTTTGTACCCAGCTGAAATTTAGTTTCTGTAAAAAAAATTGTCAAAACTAAGATAAGCCTGCATAATTCAATTATCAAGAGAAACAGATCAGTTTTCTTTAGTATATCTTTGCTTTACAGTAATATATGGATCACTTTTCAGTTTTCACTGTCATTTTCACTTGATTTGGGAAAATTGGCTCTAAGCTTGTCCCCCCCCCCTAGGATTTCGAAAAAATTACATCCCTGTATGGGAACACAGCAGTAAGATTAGGGTATTGCATCTTGGAACTGGGGTTTAAACACATATTTATTAGTTTGGAGTAAAGAATAGGTGATAGACTATTAAATTGGATCTGGCCGACAGAGAGGTACTCCTCTCTAGATCTTCAAATATGACCAAAAATAACTGAAGAGATGCTTTGAACAATCCACTGTTTCAGTGCCCTTTCTAGGACCATACCTTTAAGGCTTCTTTAAATTCACAGGATACATTGGATAAGGTTTATAGGTAAAATTCTACTTTAGCTACTTTTGGCTATCTTGGAAAGGGGTTAGGTTAGGAAAATGAAACTTTCAGGGACAGGTCTACAGGCTAAAGTAAGTCCTGGGAAGGTATTTTCAAGTACCTAACTGTACTCCTTCTCTCTCTAGAGGGTCCTGAAATTTCCCTTACATGACAGGTCTATGCCTAATGAAATTTTGACAAAACAACAGTTTACCTTAATTTTCAGTTATCAGTTTCTTATTCTTTGGCTTTAGTTCTGAAAATGCAATTCCTGTTATTTGAGTAAAATTTTAAGACACTTCAATGTTTTTTTGTTGTTTTTTTTTAATTCTGCAAATGTATTTGCATATCTTTAAAACCTTACAAATTGGGATTGAGCAAAGTTGCAAAGCTGAAAACAATTTTGTTGTAGGCTACTTTGTTTAAGTAGAAGATCTATTTTGCAAGGTTTCACTTTTATAACACACAGATTTTTAAGGTTATTGAAGTTTAGTACCCTCTAGAGGGAGGAGTGGAGAGGAACTTCAAATTACTTTCCCAGGACATACTTTAGCCTTTGGACCCATCCCTGAAAGTTTCCTTCTCTTAACCTAACCCCTTTCCAAGATGGCCAAAAATGGGCACATATTTTATTGGTTTATATTAAGACTATTCAGGTAGCTAAGAAATAAACTTATCTCAATAGTTAGAATTGTATCCTGAATCCAAAATTATTGTTCTTTTGTGTCAGTAATGAACTTTACCCCCACTCTGAATATAAGAGTTCAGGTATGTTTAAATTCAGGGTAGATATTTGGACATTAGGGAGGTGGGGGTAAAGTTTGTTTCTCAAGCAAATAAATCTTAAATTTGAATTCAGGATGCATTTGCAATTATATAGGTAAGTTTGAATTTAACCCCACCCCACTAATGTGCAGATATATACCCTGAATTAGTATATAGGTTATAGGGGTGGTGTTGAAGTTCATTTCAAATGCAAATGCACATTAAATTTGGATTCAGGATGTAGGCTAATTCTGACTATAGAAGTAAGTTTGTTTCTTAGGTACCTAAATAGTTCATTAATATAAACCTTAACCAATACTTTAGAGCCATAATTTCTAAAGTTCTATAAAATTCTAGCTGCTTTTATTAAGCTATTACCTTAAATTACCTTAAATCGCACTGTCCGGCGAATAAGGTTGGGTGAACATCCTGTAGATTCGCCGGTTGAGTGATGGAGGTGGAAGTGCGTTGTCTAGTTCCGTTGAGTAGATCCACTGGCCTCCCAGTGTAGTTTCCACTCCATCGCTGCCCAGTCTCGGTCAATTGCTTTTTTGAAGTTGTCAACAGTTTTGGACTGAACTGTTTCTTCACTAAGGGAATTCCACAGTGGAACAGCACGAGTTGAGAAGAAGTTGGAACGTTCTCTCCGTGAGCTTCTTTGTTGCTGGAGCTTCTTGGTGTGGCCCCGGGTGTGGCTAGAGAGCGACTTATTAAAAAGCCCTGGTGTGACACCATTCTCCAGCAGCTTGTGGGTCAGGATTGCATCTCCGCGTTTCCTCCTGTACGTCAGGGTTGGGAGCTTGAGTTTCTTGAGGCGTTCAGGGTACGAGAGGTTCTTACATTTGGTTGGTAGTTTTGTAGCCCTCCGCTGAACGCTCTCAAGGATCATCTTGTCCACGACATAGTGGGGAACGGCAAGAGAGACTCCGTACTCAAGTTGCGGTCTGACCAGTCCTGTATATAGCTTCCTGATTGTCCTGGGAGATCTACTGGTGATATTACGTCTGATGAGACCAAGGGACCTGTTGCCTTTTGCAGCTAGGTATTTGCTGTGACTATGGAATTTCATTTTGTCATCAACAATGACCCCAAGGTCTCTTTCTTCGGTGACAGTTTCCAAAGTTATGAGCTTCCCAGTACGATCTGTCATTGTATATGTCATTCCTGGGTTCTTAGGGCCAAGATGTAGGACTTTGCACTTTTCAGCATTAAACTCGAGGGACCAGGAAGAGGACCAGTTGTTGAGGGTGTGCAGATCTGCCTGCAGAGCTGCGCACTGTTGGTTGTTTGCGACTGGGCCAAACAATGCCCAAACAAATAAATTAAGTTTATTTATGGTAAAATTCTAGTTAATTGACTTCTTGATATCTTGGAAAGGGTTTAGGTTAGGAAAATGAAACTTTCAGGTATGGGTCTACAGGCTAAAGTATGTCCTGGTAAGGTATTTTAAAGTACCCACCTCTACTCCTTCTCTCTCTAGAGGGCCCTGAAATTTGCCTACATGACAGGTCTACACCTATTGAAATTTTGACAAAACTACATTTTACCTTAATTTTCAGTTACTAGTTGCTTTTTCTCTGCCTTTAGTTCTGGAAATGCAATTCCTGTATTTGAGTAGAATTTTGAGCCATATCAATGTTGTTTTTTTTTTTAATTTATCAAATGTATTTGAATATCAAAATCTTATAAAATGGAATTGAGCAAATTTATGTAGGCTAGCTGAAAACAATTTTGTTGTACTTCAATTAAGCAGAAGATCTATTTTGCAAGGTTTCACTTTTATAACACACATATTTTTAAAGGTCATCAAAGGTCACTGCCCTCTTGAGGGAGAAGGAGTGGAGGTAGTTGCTTCAAAATACCTTCCCAGGACATGGTTTAGTCTGTAGATTCATCCCTGAAAGTTTCATTTTCCTAACCTAAACTCTTTCTGAGATAGCAAGAAGTCAATTAACTAGAATTTCACCTTATTTATTTCATATTTTGCCAAACATAGCCTAGTGTTCTGATATAGCCTAGTCCTTTGTCTTCCCATAAAAAAAAATGTAGGACTGGACCCTAATCTGAGTGACGCGCATTATCATTGACTAACTTGTATTTGATAATAGAAATGACCGAACATTACCCTAATTAAATTGTATACCAGTTTAGAGGGATATTAGCCAATCTTTTTAATCGATTTCTTCAACTAAAGTTGGCTAATAGCAATAGTGTAATTTCTTACGTTCGCTTGGCGAAAAACAAGCTAAAGCATCACGGATGAAAAGGAAGAAGTTAGAAAATTGTGGACTGAGAGCGTGTTCCAGCTGAGACAAAAAGTAACTAAAAGTTACGGAAAAGTTACTAAAAGTAACTTTTTTCGTTCCAGCTGAGGCTATTTAGCAGCTGGAACGACAGAAAAGTTACTTCAAAGTAACTTTTTCAGTAACTTTTGCTAAAGATAGTTAACGAGCATCTTTAGTTAAGTAATTTAACATCATTATCATCACTAAAATAATATAAAACTTTTATGATGTCTAACACACAAAAGTTTGAAGACTATGAGCCTTTATGCAGGGAAGAGAATGGAACTGCAATTGTTCAAAGAACCAGTGATGGTAAATAATCTTATTTTGACCTTAAAATGATTTTTCATAAAAAATTCATTGAGAAAGTTCAAGCATTAATGTGATCTGCTGGGCATATGTAGAGAAGCTTGGTTGAATAGTTTGTTGGGGATGAAGTCTTCAGGTCTTGCTGTAGGAACCTTCTAATTAAATTCCTGTAATCCTTGGACAGTTGCTAGCCTATACAAAGTCAGTGGTAAATTGTTTTGTAGAGATGGCATAGCCTAGAGTGAGTAGCCCAATAGGTCTAATAGTCCAGAAAAAAAACGTATATAGTTCAAAGAAAGCTTAGTTCAATCCCACTTGACAGAAAGAAACACTGTGTTACTCTGGAAGCTGATTTAAAACATTCAATGATAATTACTTCAGCTAGCCTTGGCTAGATTGAATCCTGTAATTCATTGAAGTGCTTCAAAAAACTTTGTAGTTTATTGGTAGCCTGTAACAACTTTTTAATATTAATTTATAGATACATTTGAGCCCTCCTAGCAAAGTTTCTTGTAGGCTACTCCAGGCTTGAAAACCTAAGCTTAGGAGTTTAAGGCCTGGTGTTGCTGTTATTTTGGTTGGGATAAGGGTCAATGGTGTGACTCTGTAAGTTTAGCCACAGTACACCTAGCTATAATGATTAGCCTACCTGGAGAAATTTAGAGGAAAAACTTAAGAAGAATCAAATGTTTTTTGCACTCAAATGAAGAATCAATGTTTTGTAACACTCCCAGCTACAGACATTGAATCAGGATATCACTTGCTGTGCAATGCTGACCATTGGTCAGCATACAATTTTTTTCTTTTTTAAGTAGGCCTAACTTCTTGCTACATTAGAAAATAGGGTCAAAACTAGTAGGCTATGCAATTATGCAAAATAATGTGAAACTCAAACCCTCATGTATTGCTATCAAAATAGGAATTAAGGAGAATTCTATACATCAATGCATAACAAGAAATCTAAGCTATGCATCAATATGGTTGTTAGGTACTTGTGTGTTATTCAGAACACACTCAATAAATAAAGTTAGGTTTTATATTCTCTGAGGCCAACCTGACTTTCATACATAATGATGATAGAAGGTAATAAGCTTACCTAAGCTATGGATGTCAGGTGATTGATTTTTCTTCTAACGATAATTTTGACAGGACCGTAGCTTAGGTAAGCTTATTACCTTCTATCATCATTATAAAGTTAGGTTCTTTTGTGAAACAAAGTATGATGCAATTACATTTAAATTAATATTTATATATAGAGGTGGTTAGGTTAGGTATTTGATATAATGTACAACCCCCCTTCCCCTAATGTGCAAATAAGGTTTTGGAATTTAGGCTAAGAGATTGGTTAGATAAAGAGGAAATACTGAGTCCAGTACAAGTAGGATTCAGATTGACATTCAGCATTATTGACCATATTTATACTTTGGAAATATTGAGATGGAAAAATGGTTGGCTATTTGTATCTTTTTAGACCTGAGAAGTGCTTTTGATTCAGTAAATAGGAGGTCGTTAATTGAAAGCCTGTTAGAAATAGGCTTGCTGTCTTGTTTTGTAGCAATAATAGCAGCTATGTATAGGAGGGTGAAGTTTGTTGTAAAGGTGATTTTCTAGACTAGTTATGTCTCATTTGGGTGTGAAACAAGGATGTACTTTATCCCCAAAGCTTTTCTCCTCATTTGTTAATGATTTAGACAGTTTTATGAAAAAATAATGGAGCCCCATTTGTATCTTTGGATTGGTTTAGGGTATCATGTATATTATTTGTAGATAATATAGTAGTATTGGTGGTAATTTCAACTATTTATTCCACAGCCTTTCTGATTCAGGGGTCATTCTTAAAGAATTGGGACAAAACTTAAGATTTAGTATAAAAGGTGAGGTATTAACAAGGGGACAAACCCCCTCATATACATAATAAAAAAATATAAGAGTATAAAAGTTTGTTATGTAAGTTAATTCTTAAGTTATGTATATTTTTTACTAATAAAAACGTTTATTAAAAATTAAAAGTTCTAGTTGCCTTTTTAAGTAGCCAAAAAATTGGAGGGCAACTAGGCCTTCTTCCCCACCCCTTATTTCTCAAAATTGTCTGATCAAAACTAAGAGAAAGCCGTTTAGCCAAAAAAAAAAATTAATATGCAAATTTCATTTTAATAATATATGTGCGGAGAGCCAAAATCAAAAATGCATTAATTCAAAAATGTTCAGAAATTAAATAAAAAAACTAGTTTTTTAAACTGAAAGTAAGGAGCAATATTAAAACTTAAAACAAACAGAAACTACTCTGTATATGAAATGGGTTGTCCCCTCTGCAATTCCTTGCTCTTTATGCTAAAGTTTGATTCTTTGCCACAATTCTACTTTTTAAAACAATTAAAAACTTTAGCATAAAGAGTGAGGGATTGCAGAGGGGACAACCCATTTCATATACAGAGTAATTTCTGTTCATTTTAAGTTTTAATATTGCTCCTTACTTTCAGTTTAAAAAACTAGTTTTTTTTTATTTAATCTGTTTAGGGATTAAGCATAGGGAATCATGTTTGAGGAGTTAGCTTGGTAAGAGTTTATTTATGGGTGTTTCTGAATTCATAAAGTGTTTGAAAGTTTGTTTGCTTGTTTAAGTTGTTTGCAAGTTTGTTTGCTTTTTTAAGTTGTTTGGAATTAGGTGCTTGTATAAAGTTGCATGTGTTTACTATGGCCTGCAGGCTTTTTTGCAAATAAATCTTATCTATGACATTTTGCCTTTTTTTATCAAATAAATATAATACAGAATTTGTAGAACAGACAGGGAAGTTGAACAAATAGGCAGAACAATAAATGCGTTTTTATTCCCTTTACTGCCTATGTCAATAGAAAAGCCAGGGATTTACTGTTTTCATTCCCTGGAAATTAGTCTTATACCTGGTTCCAAAAGTGAGATTGAATTTGTCAAAGCTTGGAGGTTTATTCCTCCTGTCTGTTTAAAGAAAACAGATGCATAATTGAAGTTTTGTTCATTTCTATCTTACATTTCATGGGCATCCATGGTATTTCTTCCTTTATTAATCTGTCTTGTTTCTTTTCTGCAGGATTTTTTTGTCTCATTTTTAGTAAGATACAAATTTTTATTTACAAATTACTTATACTAGAAGCACATTTTCAAGACTTTGACCTAACTTAGGATCCCTTGTTCTAAAGGCATGATTGAATTTCTTGAAGCTAGAAATTTCTTTTTTGGCAAATTCAATGGTAAATATTTAGTTCACCCTTTTTGCAACTTAATAGTGGTAAAATAGGCAAGATTGTAAATTTTTAGTGACTGCAATATATTTCACCCATTGCTAATTGCAGTAGAAAGGAAAGTCACTTGTAAGGACCCCCAAAGAATTATTTCAGATTATTTTAAAAAGGCTTTACTACCCATAAAGCTGGCATAACTGGAAAAGGGGCTTCTCAGGAATTAATGACTTTAAAAGCTATACATTATACATAAAAATGCACATTTTTATGCAGAAAGGCAGCAAGTTATTTATTACTAATCAACTATAGCAGGTATATCTATTGCTTTCTTTAACCATCAATAAAGATAAAATGCATGCTGAAAACTGAATGCTCTTTGGAAACTTTCTTTAGACACACTAATTGTGAGATGGATATCAACAAAATTCCAACAGGGTTTGTATTTACTTAAGATTTACAAACAAGCATATTGAATGCTTAATTTTGTGATATCCTAATCTCTAAACAGTAAACTAGATTCCTTACATTTCCTAATAATTTTCCACCAGCTCATTTCAGCAAAATCATTTGTAATGACAATACACCCTTTGCTTTGGTGGCCTGGCCTTTTCAAAAATGAAAGACAACTGCTAGTAGGCTAAGCTAGTTCTGCTTGAAATTTGCTATATGAGTTAAGGTATCACTGAGATGGATTATGTTTTTTGCCGCATTTTTAAGTGGATTATGAAGCCCATCTCTAAGTTGAACAAAAGATGAATTTTATCCATCTTTTGTTGGTTTCACAAGGATTTTAGTTGAACTTGTATCCTTGTGAAAATGGCCCCTAAGAAACTTTTACAAGATATTAAAAACTTCAGGGTGAAAAATGAGTTATTAAGGAGGGGGAAGCTACCCTCATTTATGAATCATTTAAGAATTTACTGTAGCTACTAGCCCCTGACAAATATTGGAAACACAAACTTTAGATGTCAAGTATAATAAAACAAGGATGTTATTATCCTTGACATTGCAAGTTGCTCAGAATTACAATGGACACCACCAAACTAAGCATTTATGTTTGCACTAATTTGTTGTAAATACAGAAAAGCAAGTTAATGTTTACATTCCATCAGAAATTTGTATTTTTGCAACAAGCCAACAACTGCATCCATAACCAAAGTGATAAGATGCTTATCAATGCATTTCTGAGGAAAAAAAAAATTTGATGGGAGAATTTTCTGCAGGAAAAATTCTCCACAAAGAAGAAATTCTAGCTAGGAAAAGTTATGTGATTTGATTTCTGCTCCACAATACTCTGTTCTTTATGCTACAGTTTGACCTTTTGTTTTAATTTTTTAACTCTTGAAACACAAGGGCCATTTAAATAAAATCAAAAACTTTTAAGTCCTAAAAAACTGTTTCTATGTAATATAAAGAAATAACAAATTATTGGCTTTGGGTGAAACTAATGTTACCAGATAGTACATGAGAAATTGGGGAACATCATTCTTTTCCAAATTGGGTTTTGTTTAAAATAATATGTATTTTTCAAGAAAATCCTGACATTATGGGAATGATGGGAACCATTTTTGGAATTAACATACCAAATAGCATGAAACTTGGCAAAATACTTTACGGAATTTTCAAAACTGTAATTTTGGAGGCCAATATTATCTATGAGTAAATTTATTAATGCCAAACCTGAAAAAATTAATTCCAAGAAATTAGAAGTTTATTGTACAAAGACAGTGATAGGCGATGTAGCCTATATGATTATTTCTGCTATTTAACCAACATTCTTTCTTGGGAAAGAAAGAAAATAACTAAATGAAAACCATAAAATAGCCTAAACTCAAAAACATAGTCAAATAAAGAATATTTCTGCTATTTAACCAGCAAAACAAAATTAGCTAAATAGAAAGCATAAAACAGACCATAGTCAAAAGCCAGGAAGCAAAAAGAGACTTGTTGGTTGTACAGGATGTCAGGTATTTAGTCAAATGTTCCTATTGGGTTAGTTGGTCTATACATATGGTAAACTTTTTCTTCAAATATGCACATCAAAATAAAGACTCACAATTATTGTATACAAGATGACATCTTTGTATACAAGATGATGAATAACATCATAATCGCAGGTTACAATAATAAATGACTTTGTAGCAAAACAAAATAATGTATTTTTAAATAAAATCAGAATCCTTTTTTCTTGGTCCTAAAAAACTATTTCTATGTAATAAAAAAATTACAAATTATTAGTCAACATAATACTTGTCTCCACTCCAACATTCATTCATACATATACCCCACAATAGAGAAAATGGGGTAGCTAAGTAGTAATGCTATTTGGCAGTTGCTGCTAAAGTGTCAGCAGCTTTTGGAATTCTATTTGATTGTGATATTGGCAGCTTTGGAACTTGTCCATACCTGAATATACAAGATTGTGTCTAGAAAAATAATAACTTGCAAGATTAAATTGAATATTATATTACAACTTACCAGCATTTTTCTTCATTTTTATCTGATCCTACATCAGTATCCGTTATTTCATCAATAAGCAACTGTAGAACTAAATAATGTTGTGGCATTTCTGATGTACCACTGGCAGAGTTCATTGTATGAAGATTTGAAAAAAGCTGTAAAATTGTAAAATCTAAAATTGTTTCTAGCTGAGATAATCTATTGAATTTTTGAAGTCATTTGATATTTTAGGATTTTGTAAGATATCTGTTTCAATAATAGTGAGTGTTTTGAAGAGTATCAAGTATTTGAGATGAAAGGAATGCATACAAAGTCTATAGTTTCAGTTATTTTTGTTTTCTACCTATCAAAAGACAACAGTTTTTGAACAGCCATCAGAAGAGAGAAATTTCCCTTCACAGAAAAATCCTAAATCAGCCATTGAATTTTTATGCACCCATCTCTATGCTATATTTTTCATGAATTTTGGAATATTTGATGGAGGCTGTAAAATTTTGTTCCTTTATTGGGCTTTGAATAAATCATTTGTATCTTGGACTGTGGTCTCAAAGAAAGCCTAGATTTAATTAGAAGCAAATACAGTAAACCGAAAACTGTGTTGTGACTACTCTGCTTCATAAAGGTTAAACTTGGTGAACTGAATATTTCAAATATATGTCATCCACTTTGCTCTAAATTAAATCCTACCTGTAAGTTTCTGTTTCTTTCTCTTGTTAAGTTTAGGTCATGGATCTAAGTATGAGCCTGATTTGGTTATTAAACAAGTTTCTGAAAATCATATTGCCCTAACAACAAAATGTTCTGTGTTCATAAATTAATGCCCAAGAAAATATTTTTAATTATCATGAAAAATTGGCATTTTTTATATAGCTTATACCTTTGATCTGATACAAGTTTAACCTATTCATAAGCAAATACTATAAAATTATGCAAATAAATAAAAAAACAAATTCCATAAAAATGAAGACATGAAACCCTTACAATTTTCTATGAATAAGCTGAAATCAGTCAAGTATAAAATAAAACAAAATCCAGGACAAAACCAAAGTCTTTCTGCTATGCTAATTCACAAATGGCACTAATTTACAAAACTGTAAATGGGAGGGGGAAGGGAATATATTTTGAAAATCTGAGGAGGGGGGTTCCTTGATGGATGTACCAAAATATATATATTTCAATGAAAATTCCCAAAGTATTTTGCCATATCTAGGGGAACTCTCTCTCATTTGATGCAGATCCATTATTAAAAAATAATTTAGTAAGCTCAAATACTTTTAAAGATAGCCTAGTGAAAAGGCCATCATTTGAAAATTTTAACTAGCCTAGTCTAAAATTCTAACCTTAATAGTTAAACTGAATTTAAGAAAAAGATAGGCCTAAGCCAAAGAGTTTCAATAATCAATACTACTGTATGCTATCTCAGACACTAATGCACTGAAATTAATATAGAAACAGGATATTTAAACCAAATCTAGGTTAATGCCCAAAGATTTATTGCAAAATTAATACCTTTCCATAATGAATTTGGCATTAAGTTATCTATGCAGCATTCTGCTTTTCTTTTTGTGAACAATGTAGGTCAATTTTATACAGTGGGTTAAATTTAAAATATAGGTTAGGCTAGCTTAATCAATCAGGAAACAATGCAGAAAAAATAATTGTGGTAAAATTCTAGTTTAGATACTTTTTGCTATCTTGGCAAGAGGTTACGTTATTCAAACTATACCCAAGACAAACAAGTTTAAACATGCAACTAGCCTAGAATATCCTATTCATACACCCCTAGAGTGTATCTAATTTTTTTGATTTTAAGGTCAGTTCCAAATTATTCTAAAGAGTTTCCTCTACTGGTTGGTGGCCTTAGCTATAATATTTACAAGGAATTATGCACAGGAAGTTATTCTAAATTCAGACTAAATGAGTCTAAAACAAATGTTATCAAAATCTTGGTCGTAATATTTTTTTTCTATCTGAATAAGACCTTAGTTACTTCAAAAGCCGTTCCTGGTGAATGTAAAATTTAAGTAACTTCTCTAGTTACTTTAAAGTTACTTGATTTTTCAGCTGGAACACCCTCTGAAATGGCCCGCTTGACCACCTTTTGGGATTGGTCGAACTAATTGACTAATCAGCACAAATATCAGTTGTATTCTTAAAACTATTGCTGGTTAAACATAATTGCTAATAAACCCAGACACTGTGTCAGTTAATCGGTGGCACACCCCCGATGAACGTTAAGCCGGCCTGGAGAAAATTTTTAGCCCTATGTCTTTACTCTTTTCACAAGAAGCCTTATTATTTTTAACTGGTTTCAAAAAACACCAGTCCTTGAGAGATGCTTTTATCTTGTTGCCAAATGCAATAGATGAATCCCAAATTTAAAATAATGTCCTAGTTGCTGCATTCCTAGACTTTGATGACATATAACAATGTAAACCATAATATGCTTTAAGCTAAACTTGCATGTTGTGGATTACCCCAAAGCTAACATCCCTTATAAAATCTTTAATAGAAAATCTAAGTTTCAAAAACACCAGTCCTCGAGAGATGCTTTTATCTTGTTACCAAATGCAATAAATGAATCCCAAATTTAAAATAATGTCCTAGTTGCTGCATTCCTAGACTTTGATGACATATAACTATGTAAACCATAATATGCTTTAAGCTAAACTTGCATGTTGTGGATTATCCCAAAGCTAGTATCCCTTATAAAATCTTTAATAGAAAATCCAAGTTTCAAAAAACACCAGTCCTCGAGAGATGGTTTTATCTTGTTACCAAATGCAATAAATGAATCCCAAATTTAAAATAATGTCCTAGTTGCTGCATTCCTAGACTTTGATGACATATAACTATGCAAACCATAATATGCTTTAAGCTAAACTTGCATGTTGTGGATTATCCCAAAGCTAGTATCCCTTATAAAATCTTTAATAGAAAATCCAAGTTTCAAAAAACACCAGTCCTCGAGAGATGCTTTTATCTTGTTGCCAAATGCAATAAATGAATCCCAAATTTAAAATAATGTCCTAGTTGCTGCATTCCTAGACTTTGATGACATATAACAATGTAAACCATAATATGCTTTAAGCTAAACTTGCATGTTGTGGATTACCCCAAAGCTAATATCCCTTATAAAATCTTTAATAGAAAATCCAAGTTTCAAAAAACACCAGTCCTCGAGAGATGCTTTTATCTTGTTGCCAAATGCAATAGATGAATCCCAAATTTAAAATAATGTCCTAGTTGCTGCATTCCTAGACTTTGATGACATATAACAATGTAAACCATAATATGCTTTAAGCTAAACTTGCATGTTGTGGATTACCCCAAAGCTAATATCCCTTATAAAATCTTTAATAGAAAATCCAAGTTTCAAAAAACACCAGTCCTCGAGAGATGTTTTTATCTTGTTGCCAAATGCAATAAATGAATCCCAAATTTAAAATAATGTCCTAGTTGCTGCATTCCTAGACTTTGATGACATATAACTATGTAAACCATTATATGCTTTTAGCTAAACTTGCATGTTGTGGATTATCCCAAAGCTAGTATCCCTTATAAAATCTTTAATAGAAAATCCAAGTTTCAAAAAACACCAGTCCTCGAGAGATGCTTTTATCTTGTTGCCAAATGCAATAAATGAATCCCAAATTTAAAATAATGTCCTAGTTGCTGCATTCCTAGACTTTGATGACATATAACTATGTAAACCATAATATGCTTTTAGCTAAACTTGCATGTTGTGGATTATCCCAAAGCTAGTATTCCTTATAAAATCTTCAATAGAAAATCCAAGTTTCAAAAAACACCAGTCCTCGAGAGATGCTTTTATCTTGTTGCCAAATGCAATAAATGAATCCCAAATTTAAATTAATGTCCTAGTTGCTGCATTCCTAGACCTTGATGACATATAACAATGTAAACCATAATATGCTTTTAGCTAAACTTGCATGTTGTGGATTACCCCAAAGCTAGTATCCCTTATAAAATCTTTAATAGAAAATCCAAGTTTCATTGTTTGTGTAGTTCAGCCTCCTTACCCGAAAATACAATAACGAAAGGTCTTCCACGAGGGGCAGTCATGAGTTGTCTCCTCTTCTCCTCATTTCTCTGGGACATGAGCCTCCCACACACCAATTTAAAATATGCTGATGATCTGTTATTCTGGGTAATTACCAGCACCTTTGATATTGCGCATTAAAAGTTGTAAGAGTCACTGTTCCAATTTGAAAATTTTTCTCAAAATCTGATTTACCCATTTTACCCACCAAGTCGAAAATTATCCAATTCCACCGAAAGAAAAATCATTTTAATGCAAAACTAACTGTAAATGGAATAAATATTCCAGGTAAACAAATTACCTAGGTCTCATACTTCACCAAAAAGTTAATTTCCACCTTCACATCTCAAACGCCATAAATAAATTCTAATGAAAAATAAGAATAATAAAAAGACTACTATGCACACCCTGGGGTTGTAATGAGAAAAGTTTACTCTAATTTTTTAAATTACATATAAGACCACATATTGATTACAGGCTCATTATTTATGCTGCTTGTGTAAAGAACCTTACGCAAAAATTGAAACAACACAAAATGATATAATTCGTCTCATATTTGGTCTTAGGAAACCAACAAGTACTAAGTTTCTGCTTATTGAGAGTGGATTATCAACAATGAATACAGACGAAGATTTCTTCTCATAAATTATCTGACAAAATTAAAGCCAATAGCTCATATACCCTGCATAACTGGGTAAAAAATCCATCCATATATAAAGGCATTGCAAGAAAATGTACCAGTACCAGAAGAAATTTTCAGTGCCTGCAAAGTCTATTGCACCTACACCTCCCCCATGGAAATGGTTAATCTACATAATAAATACTAATTTCTCAAAGTGGACTAAAGCCGTTACCCCCATTGCCTTCATTCAGAAAAAAATTGTTGAATTTGATACAATTATGTATAAAAACCATTTCCAAATTTTTGCAGATGGGTTCAAAATAAATGAAAAGACGGAAAGTCCAGCCTTTCCCCCGCCACCTAATATTGCAATGGGTGAGAGAATGTATAAAAATGTCTGCAGAATTAAACGCCATAACTCCCCCATTCTGTTATATTTAGCTTTATTGTTTTTAAATGACTTGTTGATTTCAGTTTGGTGTGGCTGTTCGAGTTGGAAAACTCAATCTATGGTCTTATTCTGATAGCGTCAGCTCAGCTCTTTAAATTTTGAGCAAGAAAGAGAAAAATAAAACAAGAATTAAAAATAAATAAACAGGATATAAAGAAACGGATGATTTGAAACTTGAATTTGTAATCATAGAAAGAAAGTGCAGTCTGAATAGGCTTTTATATAATTTATAATAATAGGTTTTTGTGTCTCGGCTCTGTAACGTGGTAGCGAGTGGTTTTAACCTCAGCTTCGTAATCCTGGCCCCAATAGTTTGTTTTTCTACAGCAACACACTACAGTGCTTATATAAGGACCTTAGTTGTCTATAAGCCTCATTGATCCCATACAATACAATACGATTTATCAGTTTCCGTTTTTCAAGTGATTCAGTATTCCGTGAAACCACAGCTTAGATTACCAATACAGTTATGAAAACTCCTATTTTGCCCATGAGAAGCTTTTGGTACTCTCTGAACTTGGCACCTCCTGCAAGCCCACCCTCCGACACGTAGATCGTACTGCACCACCATAGGCGGGAACGCAATTTTGTTTTGTTGCATACACAGCTTAGATACCAATATTGGTATCTAAGCTGTGTTCCGACTTTTAGATTTAGACTGCCAGTTTCCTGTCTCTAGTCACTAGCGTCGTTATCGCGCACTGTGTCCCAAAAATAAATTGATTTTTCATAACTGTATTGGTATCTAAGCTGTGTGCGAAACACAAGAATACTTTGAATGTAGAGGATTGTGAAGTGTCCTTTTTCGTAAAATTGTTATGTCGTCATAAAATAACCTAATTATGTCATGTACTAACAAAACATTTGAACTGCTATTCACTATGATAGTATAGAAAAAGCAACAACAGTATTTATTTATTTGAATATTGCATGCTGAAAATGGAGGGGGGATACTTTCAGTTGTTAGTCTTGTTTTAAATCGCAGAGGAAAACTCTAACTCATATCAACGATTTCAAGATAAGGATATTTCTAAGAAGCCGTGACTAATAACAGTAATAGTAGCAAAAATAGATGAAGAAGTATGGGCTAAAGTGTCATTAATATTGGTAGGATTGGAAGTTTCAGATAAATACCATAATGCGTTGCTGTAATATTGTTGATTAAGTTTTTTGATAACCCACATAAACACAAAGTGCTTTGTTCAACACCGCCCTCAGCATTCCTGTAAGTTTTACAAATATCCCTATCATTGGTAATAGTTGTTGTTACAGTAGCGTTCAAAACGTGGTGCAATGTGAATAGACTGGGTACTAAGGTACATTGAGTTGACAGTAATTGTACGATACGATACGAAATTAACACGATAAGTCTTAATAGATAGTAAAAGACTGAGCTGCTAGTGGATTATTGAACTTCTGGTAGCGTCAGCTACCAGAAGTTCAATAATGGCAGGTGGGTCCCCAAAACAAAATCCTAAATACACCACTGAGAGTAATGCAAATTTTTTTAGGTAACCTAAAAATACCTCTTTGAATGTGCCTGCTGAAAAAAACTATTTTTATGTAAACCTGAGATTAAGACTGCGTAAACTACCTGCAAGAACAAACTGTTCCCTTTTCATTAATGAAATGTTTAAATACGCTAATAGAGTGTCAAAAAATTAATCACGACATGAGCAGTTAAATGTTACTCACAACTAAAGTTTCGCGCTAAAGCAGTTTCTTTCTTTCAACTTCCATGAATGTAAAAATGATCAGTAAGCCTAATATCTTCACAATCTCGTTTTATACTTCAATGTTTTTGTGTCTTCATATTTCAGTATTTATGCTTTGTCACAAATTGAACGGGTCTTAATAACTGTTTTAAGAGACTGATTTAGAATTGATTTAGAATTGATTTATTGATTTATTCTGGATTAGCGATAAGAGACTTGAATTTTCTGCTGTAAATGCTAGATTTATTGTTTTGTTGTTTTTCTTAGAGACTGGTAGCATCGTAACTACGATCTCGAAAGAGGATTTTGGCGGAACTCCAGTCTTCGACAAAGGAATTTGTAGATCTGGCAGAAACAGACGAAGCTGTTAGAATACTAGTTAATTTATACTTAACTTCAACAAATGAAGCATTAACACCTAATAGGTCAATGCCATCTTCAAATGAAAACCGATGCACTGTGTGTGTGGAAGGATCAAAGAGAGTTCGTCCAAGCGCTGGCAGCCCTTGACTCTTGGGCTACCAGTCGAGCACAGCACCGAGCGTCACTTTTCAACAACAGGTTTGCTAGTTACTACTAAAAAATCCTCAATTGCTTCAGTTTGAATGAGCCAGCCACAGTTTGTCCATGACAGCTCGAGCTGGTTCAGGATTGAGTCCAGCTATAAATAATCAGATTGTAAGATTTTTTATTTTTGTGCATTTTTCTGTTGAATACGGACCAGATTCTTACTTACTTGCTTTTCCACATGGTGATCTATGGTCTGCATAGTGCATATACCGATTTCCTGATTTTACCTTCGGCCGGGAGTGAAATGCTTGTTTTGGGGGCAAATCATTCGATGTTTCCTGTATTTTCCCCTCAGATTTCTCAAGGTACCAATTTAGAACTGTGTCAGCTCTGGCTGACATTACAGAATCACACAATTGAACCATGTTCCTTGGCAAATAACCAGTGATGACAGGACTTGAACCTCTGTACCCAGGATTTCAAGCCTAATATTTTGGTTTTGTTTCCAAGATCTTATCTAGGGGAGAGCGGGGAAGAGTTGTGGCGTTTGAAGACCCTTACGGACAAAATTTTTGTCCAAATCGTAATAACACCACAAAATAATTGTTACCAGCACATTTTGATGCGTCTTTAAATTATTTTATACCCCCTCTCCAAAAAAATACCCCCTTACAGAACAAAATCTTGGCTTATGGCTTTTGTTGCTGCTTTTGTCGCATTTTGCTCGGATTTATACTTCCTATTATGTAGCATTTGGCCCTGGTCTACTAAACAGGTTTAGCACACTCATTTGTTTATTCGGACTTAAATGATATGTTACTCGGCGTGTTTTTAAGAGGCTTGAAACTACTTGGAGTCGACTGCCGACATGATACCGAATGAAAATTGATGGCGTGCCAAAATTAAAACAGGCACGGCGTCTACTTGCTAGGCTGCGTTAAAGCAAATAATATTATAATACCTCTGATTTTGTCTTTTCACCGTTTACTTTGTGGAAAGACTGGCTAATCCAGCTTTCATATTTTTCATCACATAGCTCAGACTCATAATCATATGGTCATTCCTTTTCATTCAGCCCTTAGGTAGCCGGAATCCTATCGGATTGCTCAATTTGGCTTGGCCGATTTTGGAACACAACAGTATAAGATATTTTCGGCTGTACAACAAGGGGATTAATTTAAGGGGATGTTGTTCCTCTCCTAGATCTTTGAAAAGTATCTTTTGTGTTTCATCGAAAAATGGTAAAATAACAGTAAAAGCATTCTTCCCAGATTTCAAAAAAATACATTTTGCCCTCCCCCATCTACACTTTGTGAATGGACGCCACAGATGCACTTTATATAGACTTTGCCGTGGTTAGTAGAATTAACAATACGCAAAAACAAAAACTATCGATTGTATTCTAGAAATCACTATGTGTTGAACATACTTTCTGGGCTGAGCAAAAGCAGAAACCTTAGAAAGCCTTTTTCAGTATTCTATACGTGGCTTTCTTTGTGGGAAGAATGTAAAGTCTAATTTTCATATACGTTCCGCTTATAGCTAAAAACAAATACCTACATAGAGATTCCTAAGAGCACCTTAAACTAATAATAAAAAAAAAACAAGTACCAGCTCTTAAACACTCTCAGGGAAACAACCACCATCCAAATACAACTAAAGCCCCTGCCCCCCACTTCTACCAACTCTTCCCCCAACCCTACAGCCCACTACTCCCCAAAAAGAGCAAACAAATAAAAATAAGGAATCCAAAAAGAAATACTCTTTTAATTAATTTTTAAACCGTGGGAAATACTCAACCGCTCTAACACACAGAAAGTGAATTCTATACAAAAGGGCCAAGATACTTCAAAGTAAAAACAAGATCTCGCACTGTTTTAATCTCAACAGCCAAGTTATCACATCTTCTTGTACCAGGATCATGAAAAGGACTTCTGAAACAGTAGAACTCCTTAAAAGTTTCCGAGACTAAATTAAGGACAAAATTATACACAAACATCGGTGCTTGATATTCCCTATCTTTCTGATAGTAGACTGAAATCTACTAATTCAGTAGACTTAGAGACTTAAAGCATGCACTGGTATCTTTTCAAATTTTTTACATTCTTCACAATTATCTTTGCTGCTTTATTTTGACATTTGTAATTAACATAAAAGTTGCTGCTTCACATTACACATCCAAATGATATAAATGGGTAGATGATTCCAAATATATCATGTGAAGAGTACATTTTGGCAGAATATGCTTCAGTCTCTTGAGAATTCCTACTCTTGAGAATTTCTTAGAAATTCGAAACAGGCCAAACTTCATCGTAAAGAGTTAGTAGCTAAGGAGGACACAGCTCTCTTCATATAAAGAAAAATCTGTTCAAATTTGTTTCAAATCTGTTCCTTTCTTTCATTTAAAAGGTCTTTTTTAATTTAATTTCTGATTGTTTTCCAAATCATACCCAGGCCTTACCAAGATATAATTTGAGGTAAAAGTCCCTTAAATCCCTGACTAATTGCTTTTAAAATGTGTAAATCAGTAACTGTACGTTGATTAGAACCGTCCTACGCTTAAATTTGCAATATCCGTTTTTGATAAAATTTGAATATACTTAAAAAACTGGCGATGGATAGTAATTTTGGTAAAACTCCTTGTTAATATTACTACTAAAGAATTTCGTTTAGATGAAAAGGAGCATTATTGTTAGAAGGACAATTAAAGTCGTAAGCACCTCCAGTCTTTTGAGAGCATTGTTTGCTTTTGCTATTAGATAATCATCTGATTTTGCGAATAACGTTAGCGCAATGTCATCTCCAAAGGAAGTAATACACACATCCTGCAGACAAAAGCGCATCATATCCAAGTCGATAGATTAAAGAACCCAGCTGAGAGCCGCAAGGCACATCACACTTTACAGGAAAAGTTGATGAGACCCCACAATTTAAGACTGCTTTAAGGGACCAACCGTAAAGATAGCTCTCAAACCATCTCAAACAAACTCTAGTCATTACAAGACGCCTCATTCGATGAAGCAGCACTTGGTAGTCAACCGTGTCAAACATTTTTTAGTGTCAATGAAAATACTCATAGATGCGTCGCTTGAGTTTAATCTACAGTAAACACTTGGAACCAGGTGCTGTAAGGCGTGCGTCGTGGAGTGACCCTTACGAAACTCAAACTGTGTATGATTCAAATCCATCTGAACGAAATCACAAAGCCATTTATATGCCTGTTTTTCCAGTATCTTTGAAAAGATAGGTAGAATTGATATGGGTTTTCAGTTTTTGATATGTGCTTTACGATCGGCTTTTGTAAAGGGGAATGACCTTCATCACTTAAGCTGCACCGGAAAACTTCCCTTTCCTACAGAAAGATTAATGATAAAAACTAGAGAGGGATGAATATATCCTAAATCACATTCAAGGGCGCCGGCTGAAAATTTTCCAGAAGGAGGTCAAACGCAAAAAAATCAGTGGTGGTTGGATGAAAAAAGAATATATTTCAGGAAATGTTTTTGTAGAAATAAGTTTATTTTTATATGCCTTTAGGAAAAAACTTTCAAATAAAAAGAGCAATTAAATTGCATGCAAAATAAGACAAAATACAATAAATTTTAAACGACTAGGATCCGTAAAAGGATCAATTTATTTCGTCGATAGTATATTTAATTATTATCTATTTAATCTTAAAAAAAATCAAACTCAAATCAAAATTACAGAAAGATTTATTTCTTCCGTGGGTTATAACAGATGTAGACTTGTCTTTATGTAATTTTCTAAGCCTTAGAATAGTTTACAGAAGGAGTAGAGATCCTCAAAAATCATCCTGCCTGCATAGATACTACGTTTTGATTTTATAACGGCCATGTAAATATAGCTCAAAACAAGACAATTTCCCAATCCCCCTCGATCTTAAATCCCTTATATATTCAGACATTAAAAAAATAGAATAGAAAAATGAAAATAAAAATAAAACTTACTACCAAGCTGTAAAATTAACCCTATTGTTTTTATTATCCCATTCACCCAAATAAAATGAACAGACTCAAAAAACTCTCCTCATAAGAAATTCTTATTAAATAGTTGTGATATAAGAAACTGGAAGTAAAAAGTGACTTGGATCAATATTCACCAAAACTAAAAATGGAATTCTGCTGATTCTAAGTACATAAAATTCTTTCGGTTTATTATTACCCATTCAAAACCAAAAATCTGAGAAAATTTGCCTGATTTTTCAAAAAGCGGGAAACACCCACAAAAAAGTAAGTGATCTTATGGAAAATTCCTCTATTAGATACATCATATCAGAGAACCCCACCATAGAGGTTTCAATCTCCAATCTTCAAAGTGTAGAATTTCATTTTTTTTCAGAAGAAACATCGTCGATACATGTTTATTTGTTTTCTTTTTTTCCCAGGGGTGATTGTATCAAATCGAAGGTCCAAGATAATTGGGAGGGACCTCATTCAAATGTAAATTTAAAGCTCTTTTTCAAATGACCATGTAGATTAGGTCAGGGGAAAGTCTTGTTTTCTGCCATTTTATGTCACCAGACTACGACTTTATCAAACAGTTCGTGGTAACGAACAATAGTAAGGAGCGACCCGGCTCAATAGTAATAAAAACTCTAAAAAACCGAATTTTGATAACAATAGTTACATCAAAAGAATTAAATTTTAATGCTGATTTTAAATATGTAAGTTTCATTAAGTTTATAGACTTACCCATCGGAAGTTACGAGCCTGAGAAAATTGCCTTACTTTAGAAAACAGGGGGAAACAGCCCCTAAAAGTCATAGAATCTTAAGGAAAATCATACCATCAGATTCAGCGTATCAGAGAGCCCTACAGTAGAAGTTTCAAGCTCCTATCTACAAAATGTGGAATTTTGCATTTTTTTCCAGAAGACAGATTATGGATGCGTGTTTATTTGTTGTTTTTTTTTGTTTTTTTCCCCAGGGGTGATCGTATTGACCCAGTGGTCCTTGAATGTCGTGAGAGGGCTTATTCTAACCGAAATTGAAAGTTCTAGTATCCTTTTCAAGTGATCAAAGATTGCAGGACACATAGTCCCCCTCCCACGCTCATTTTTTCGCAAAGTCATCGGATCAATATTCTGAGAGAGCCATTTTATTCAGCGTAGTCGAAAAACCTAATAACTATGTCTTTGGGAGCGACTTACTCCCCCACAGTCCCCGTGGGAGGGGCTGCAAGTTACAAACCTTGACCAGTGTTTACATATAGTAATGGTTATTGCGAAGTGTACAGACGCTTTCAGGGGGATTTTTTTGGCTGGGGGAGGGGTTGAGGGGAGGGGGTTATGGGGGGAACTTTCCATGGTGGAATTTGTCATGGGGAAAGAAAATTTCCATGAAGGGGGGTGCAGGACTTTTTAGCATTTTTTTTAAAGAACAATGAAAAAATAAATATGAAAAAGTTTTTTCAACTGAAAGCAAGGAACAGCATTAAAACGAACAGAAATTATTACGCATATGAGGGGTTCACATCCTCCTAATACCTCGCTCTTTACACTAAAGTGATTTTATTAATTTCAACTATTTATTCTACAGCCTTTGTGATTCAGGGGTCATCCTTAAGGAATTGGGACAAAATTTAAGCTTTAGTGTAAAGAGTGAGGTATTGACGAGGGGGAACCCCCTCATACACGTGATAAAAACATAAGAATATATAAGTTCGTTACGTAAGTTACGTATATTCTTACTAATAAAAATGTTCGTAAAAAATCAAAAGCTTTAGTTGCCTTTTAAATAACCAAAAAACTGGAGGGTAACTAGGCTTACTCCCTTCCTCCTTTTTTCTCAAAATCATCCAATCAAAACTATGAGAAAGCCATTTAGCCATAAAAATAAATTAATATGTAAATTTCGTTTTAATTATTCATGCGCGGAGAGCCAAAATCAGAACATGCATTAATTAAAAACCTTCAGAAATTAAATATAAAAAAAAGTTTTTTTTAACTTAAATTAAGGAGCGATCTTAAAACTTAAAACGAGCATAAATTACTCCGGATATGAAAGAGGCTGTTCCCTCCTCAACGCCTTGCTCTTTACGCTAAAGTCTTTTTTTACTATTTTAAAAAGTGCAGTTGAGAGAAAGAGTAAAACTTAGGCGTAAAGAGCGGGGCGTTGAGGAGGGAACAGCCCCTTTCATATACGGAGTAATTTCTTTTCTTTTTAAGTTTTAATATAGCTCCTTACTTTCAGTTTAAAAATTGTTCTTTTTTTATTTAGTCCTAAAGAGAATGAATTTGTAATCAATTTAAAATTCTGAGAAGCTAATTGATTTAAAAATATCAATAACTATATTTTAGGCTTTCCCGTTGCAATAGAAGTAATGCTACACGTTGGCAGTACTGGATTCAACCAAGTTGACCCGCATTATTTGTAATGAAATTAGGCTACGTTTGATGATTGTAATTGCGCGTCAGATATAATGAGAGGGGGTGAGTAATTGTTTAGATTAAGGGTAGATTCATATAAAAAAACCATTTATTGGACAAACTGCTTACTCTTAATGAGGTTTCAGTCCAATGTTGAAAGAAGTAGTGCGGGAGTAGGAATGAATTAAATTGCTTCTCTATAAAGATAAAATGTTACATTCCCGTATCTACCACCACAGAGGTGGAAAAGGCCAGGTAGGTCATCATCAGCTCCAACAGGAAACTTCTTTGGGATGACAAATACTGCTAGTAACTTAGTTTTCAGCAATTTTAAACGGGGTTATTTTATTTTTCTATTTGTATGAAGTACTTCAATGTATTTAAAGAAATGTATGTAATGTATTTGTCGATAAGAAAATCCTCTTGTAGAGGTTGTGATGGCTTCAGTTACATAGAAGATCAAAAGTCTCCCACATTTTCTATCCACACTAACAATAATGCTCCTTTTCATCTAAACGAAATTCTTTAGTAGTAATATTAACAAGGAGTTTTACCAAAATTACTATCCATCGCCAGTTTTTTAAGTATATTCAAATTTTATCAAAAACGGATATTGCAAATTTAAGCGTAGGACGGTTCTAATCAACGTACAGTTACTGATTTACACATTTAAAAGCAATTAGTCAGGGATTTAAGGGACTTTTACCTCAAATTATATCTTGGTAAGGCCTGGGTATGATTTGGAAAACAATCAGAAATTAAATTAAAAAAGACCTTTTAAATGGAAGAAAGGAACAGATTTGAAACAAATTTGAACAGATTTTTCTTTATATGAAGAGAGCTGTGTCCTCCTTAGCTACTAACTCTTTACGATGAAGTTTGGCCTGTTTCGAATTTCTAAGAAAATTTGCAATTGGAAAAATAAGATTTTTCAAAGCACTAAGAAACTTTTGTTTAATGAGCAAGGTGTTGAAGAGGGGGCAGTCCCTCTTATATACAGAGTAATATATATTTGTTTTAAGTTCTAAACTTGCTCCTTACTTTATTTAAAGAACATTTTCTATTTGCCTAATTACATATCATGAAACTGTAAAGTTTTATGAATACAATACTTTTGGTAACGTACAAAAAACGATCAGTATTTCAATGATCTCTGTTTGGAATTTGGTGGGTAATCAAACAGTTCGGGGTAACGAACTGTAAGGAGCGACCCGGCTCAATAGTGAAAAACTTCAAAAAATGGAATTTTGATACAAATAGATATATCAAAAGAATTGGCTTAATATGCAGATTCCAAATATATTAGTTTTTTAAGTTTAGTCTTACCCATCAAAAGCTACAAGCCTGAAAAAATTTGTCTGATTTTCGAATAAAAGGGAGAAAGACCCTCTCGAAGTCATACAATTTTAATGAAAATCACACCATCGGTTTCAGCGTATTAAAGAACCATACTGTAGAGGTTTAAATTTCATATCTGCAAAAATGTGCAATTTTGTATTTTATGCCAGAAGAAAAATCACGGATCCGTGTTCATTTGTTTCTTTGTTTTTTTTTTCAGAGATGATCATACCGAACCAGTGGGCCTAAAACGTTGAGGGAGGGCTAATTCTAACGGAAAAGAAAAGTACTAGTGCCCTTTTCAAGTGACCAAAATATTAGAGGGCAACTAGGCCCCTCCCATGCCACTTTTCCCCAAAATCGTCTGATCAAAATTTTGAGATAGCTTTATTCTTCAGTATAGTTGAAAAGCCCAATAACTATGTCTTTAGAGATAAAAAGACCCCCAACAGCCCCTAGGGAAAAGTTTTTAAGTTATAAAATTTACCCATCGTTTTATTTGTTATTGGGAAGTATGGATACATTTTTCGGGTCGAGAGGGGAGGAAGAATTTTCTGCTGTGAGGATTTTTCACGGGGAGAATTTTCCATGGAGAGGGAAATTTCCAGAAGGTGAACTTTTCAAGGGAAGTTTTACACTGGGTGAACTTGCCAGATTTCCTGTACAAAATTCCTTTATATGTCTTGCTTTCTCTTTACCGATCTAATTGTAGGCGTGGAGATGCTAAGGGTAATTGTCCGGGGTAAATTTTCACCTGGATCGGCCTGCCCAGAGGATATTTCTTTGGGGAGGGGGATTTTCTCGTGGAGCTGGAGCCAGGTATCCAGGCGTTATTTAAAAAACGATCAGAAATTATATCTAAAAAATAATTTTTTTTCAACTGAAAGTAAGGAGCAACATTAAAACTTAAAACGAACGAAATTATTACGTATTTGATGTGGGTTGCCCCCTCCTCAACACCTCGCTCTTTACACTAAAGTTAAAATTTTCTTCCAATTCTTTACAAACAACTCCTGAAACACAAGGGTCGTTTAATTAGAACAATAAGTATCTTCCGATGTGGGAGATACTTATTTTTTTAAATAGTGCTGAGAATCAATGAATAAAATATTTTTCCAGGATGTAACTTAGGATAATTAGGTGGCAATGCAAGTCAATTAATAAAAAAACAATTTGATTTTATTTTTGGTTGCAAAATTAAAAAAAGTTCATCATTCCGTTTAATTCAAAACTAGAATTTTGAAAAATTAAAACTCGGTTTTAAGGGTATGATAAAAATGATAGTATGACAAACAAGGGTCCCTGACACGCCTACCAATTTTCATCGTCCTAGTACGTCCAGAAGCACCAAACTCGCCAAAGCACAGTACCCCTTAACTCCCCCGAAGAGAGCGCATCCATTCCGGTTACGCCAATCAGGTATCTACGAAATGTACTTATTCTTCCTACCAAGTTTCATCCCAATCTCTCCACTCTAAGCGTTTTCCAAGATTTTCGGTTTCCCTCTCCAAATCCCCCCAATGTCACCAGATCTGAAATTTGAAATAAGAGCTCTGAGACATGGTTTCTTACTAAATATCAAATTTCATTAAGATCCAGTTACCCGTTCGTAAGAGAAAAGTACCTCAATTTTTCTAATTTTTCCGAATTAACGACCTCCCCCAGCTCCCCCAAAGGGAACGGATTCAGTCCGGTTATGTCAATCACGTATCTAGGACTTGTGTTTACTCTTCCCACCAAGTTTCATCCCGATCTCTCCACTCTAAGCGTTTTCCCAGATTTTCCCCTCCGACCCCCCCCCCAGTATCACCAGAAACGGTCAGGATTTGAAATAAGAGCTCTGAGACACAAGATCATTCAAAATATCAAATTTCATTAAGATCCGATCACCCATTCGTAAGTTAAAAATACCTCTTTTTTCAATTTTTCCTCTCCCTCCAGCCCCCAGACGGTTGAATCGGGGAAACAACTGTTACCAAGCTAATTTGTGCAGATCCCTGACGGATCGTCCTTTGTGCAGATCGTCCTAGCACGTCCAGAAGCACTGAACTCGCCAAAGCACTGGAAATCCCTCCCAACATCCCCCAAAGAGAGCTGGTCCGGTCCAGTTATGTCAATCACGTATCTAGAACTTGTGCTTATTCTTCCCAAAAAGTTTCATCCCGATTTCTCCGCTCTAAGCGTTTTCTAAGATTTCCGGTTTCGAAGATTTCTTTTTCCTCCTCCACCCTGCTATGTCCCCGGAAACAATTCGAATGGAAAATGGAGCACCTGAAACATAAGATCTTTCTATATATCAAGTTTCATTAAGATACATCACCCATTCATAAGATAAAGGTACCCAAATTTCCACGATCTCCCATCCCTCCAGCCCCCCTCCCAGATAGTCGAATGGGGGAAATAACTGCTATCAAGTCAATTTGTGTAGGTTCCTAACACGCCTACCAATTTTTTATCGTCCTAGCACATTCAGAAGCACCGAACTCACCAAAGCAATAAAAAAACCCTCCCAACTCCCCCAAAGAGAGCAGATCAGGTCTGGTTGTTTAAATCATATATCTAGAACCTGTGCGTATTCTTCCCACCAAGTTTCATCCCGATCTCTCCACTATAAACGTTTTCCAAGATTTCCGTTTTCCCCCTCCAAATCTCTCCGATGTCAACGGATCTGGTCGGGATTTAAAATAAGAACTCTGAAGCACAAGATCCTTCTAAATATGAAATTTCATTAAGATACGATCACCCGTTCGTAAGTTAAAAATACCTCATTTTTCCGAATTAACCGTCCCTCCCCCCCCCCCCGCAGATGTTCAAATCGGAGAAAAGACTATTCTAATTTCATCTGGTCTGGTTTCTGATACTCCTGCCAACTTTGATCATCCTAACTTATCTGGAAGTGGCCGAACTAGCAAAACCGGGACCGACAGACAGACAGACCAACAGAAATTGCGATCGCTATATGTCACTTGGTACATACCAAGTGCCATAAAAAGTGGCAGACAATTTTAACTACTGCTAGCATTGGTGCCGACAAAACTGTGCATGTTTAAAATATCCAGGAGTAAAAAAAAATTGAAGAATGAAAAAGCTCTCTCTAAACTGGCCTTTATTATCTACGAGCATCATCTTGACTGAAGAATTTCAATCAAATGGTGTTTTACTTGGCAGGTTTTCTATCAGAGGGTCAATGGCGACAAGAAATTACCGTAGAATACGTGTTTATTGGTGTCTCTTGTATCTCTATAGATTACTCACCTGGACAAGCAAAGTGGTTGAATGATAATGACCTTATACTAAATTGTCTAAACAGAACAAAAACATATAGCTCGAATAAGCATTTAGTCAAAAATAAATAGTACAAAATAATTAATTCAACAATGGTTAAAACAGTCAGATCATGCAATGACTAGAAATTTCATCAGTCTGAATTACAAAATAAGAGTACAGTATTTACAGCTATTTGTTTTTATGTAGTATTAAGAGTTTCAAGAATTAGAAACCAGCAATTGTTTCCAAACTTCGGCAAAAAGACCAGACCCAACCCGTAGTCTTATCAACCCCAACCACAGATACCTGTCAAAGGTCAAGTTCTTGTAATATACATGAAAAAGACAACAGGTAAAATATAAGATACTAAAAATAAATCATGTATTTGGACGGGCATCTGTGGTTTCAGCGTCCCTATGGCCACGATCCAAATGTTAGACTTTACCCTCAATACTAAGCGATTTGATTCCTGGTTTATACTAAGCACATTTATACAATAGCGAGTGGTTACACACAACTTTATAAAACAAAGATTTAACATATACTAAATATTCTTTAGAAGTAGCTCAAATAGGATATAAATAACTGCAAAAATCAAAGGACGAATCGCGTATACTTTTAAAGTTTCTGAATTACTTCACCTTAAATGTAATCTGGTTACTTGTATCAATATAAGGAAATCTAAAAATAATTATTTACCGAAAAAATTAAATTACTAAGTATCTAGCTACTGTTCTCTTTGCTTTTACTTCCTTTTTTCTAGAAGCTACTTGAACTTTAACTTAAGCAAGCGTCTCAACAATCACTAAAGTAGGAAAAATTATAATCATTTTGTTAAGACGTGTTTAAGTTATTTATGGTACTTCTTAGAATGTCCCTCCCCTCAACTTGAATGGATGGAACCAATCTTAAAAAAAAATATTAAGTTATTAATATGCTTTATTATTTTTTTTCACTTGTTTTTTAAAATTGACTTAGTTCTAGCTAATAATTAATTATTATATTTGAAGGATATGCCACACCTTTTCAACTACATTCAGGTACTTGTAACTTCTGTTGATCTAAGATACATTTATTCTTCAAAACGTAAAGAAAGTAATTTCCTATGGTGTAGTTTTGCTTGACTTATAAGGAAACTCGCTCTTCGTTGTTTTTTACTGCTTATTTTGTATTTTTATTGTGTGCTTTTGTGCATTATCTTTTTTACTTTATGTACCCTTCTATAAGCATTTTTATTGTTTGTAAAGAGGGTATCAATAAATTATTATTATTATTATATTTTATTAATTGCTTGCCATACGATTGATGAAGACATAGGTGAAAGCCCCATATCATTTCAACAAAAAGAGTTATATTGTATAAGAGGTATAAAGAAATCAGGTTACTATAAATGTGCAGATTTTCGAGAAGAGAGTGGTTCCAAAGTCCGCTTCTCCTCTAAATATATGACTTATTTGCCAATTCACAAGAATATCTTAAAAAACAAGGATTATTACGAAAAACAATGAAAGAACCCTTTTTTGCAACGGGGATACAAAGTTTTGACGATAAAAGAATTAATGAAAACTAAAATTACTTTTTTATTGTAGATGAGAAAGAACAAACATAAAAGGAGCTCTTCTCAGTTGTGAACATGCCTAATAACATTCAAAACCTTCTTAGTGTAGCCCTATATTCAATGGCAAGATTTCGGCAGAATTACATCTTTCCCTAAGAGCATGAAAGTTTAATAAGAGACACGACCCTGGCACTTCTAATGGGTTTAATATGAATTGAAAACTACTAGCACTACCAAAAGTACAGCTCCACCAACCCGAATAAGCATAATTGATAAGAAACTTAATAACTCTTTATTAAAATTTAGATTTTAAATACGGAATCAATTGGATCCAACCTGAATTTTTTTCAAAAACTGGCCGATTCTGCGACAGCCGATCAAAAGTCGGTCGGTTAGAAAGTCAACAAGCAACAAGAGCTAAGAGCTCATATGGCACTTGTGACAAGGCAAGAAGAGCTAAGAGCCAAGAGATCATATGGTATGAGCTCTAGCAAAATTCTATGAATAAATAGATTGATTTAAAAGGAAAATAAGAGGCTTAATGCCGGTCAGGATGTAAAATAAGAGCTCTGGGTCACGATGTCCTTCTAAATATCAAAATTCATTAAGATCTGATCACCAACTCTTATGTTATAAATACCTAATTTTCTTCTAATTTTTCCTCTCCCTTTAGCCCCCCAGATGGTCGAATCTGGGAAAACGACATTATCAAGTCAAATCGTGCAGCTCCCTGACACGCCTACCAATTTTCATCGTCCTAGCACGTCCAGAAGCACCAAACTCGCCAAATCACTGAACCCTTCCCCCCAACTCCCCCAAAGAGAGCGAATCCAGTACGGTTCCACCAATCACGTATTAAGGACATTTGCTTATTCTATCCATCAAGCTTCATCCCGATTCCTCCACTCCAAGTATTTTCCAAGATTTTCCCCTCCAACTCACCCCAATGTCAAAAGATCTGGTCGGGATTTGAAATAAGAGCTCTGAGACGTGAAATCCTTCTAAATATCAAATTTCATTAAGATCCGATCACCTATTCGTAAGATAAAAATACCCCAATTTTCACGTTTTCCAAGAATTCCGGTTTCCCCCTTCAACTCCCCCCCTAATGTCACGGGATCTGGTCGGAACTAAAAATTAGAGCTTTAAAGCGCAAGATCCTTCTAAATATCAAATTTCATTAAGATCTGGTCACCCTTTCGTATGTAACAAATACCTCAATTTTCAAAATTATCCCCCCCCCAACTCCACCAAAGAGAGCAGATCCGGTCCGGTTATGTCAGTCACGTATCTTAGACAGGTTTTTATTCTTCCCATCCAGTTTCATCCTGATCTCACCGCTTTAAGTATTTTCTAAGATTTCCGGTCCCCCCAACTGCCCCCCCCCCATTTACGCTAGATCGGGTTGAGATTTAAAATAAGAGATCTGAGTCACGAGGTCCTTCTAAATATGAAGTTTCATGAAGATCCGATCACTCCTTCGTAAGTTAAAAAAACGCCATTTTTTTCTAATTTTTCAGAATTACCCCCCCCCCCAATAGAGCGGATCCGTTCCAATTACGTAAATCACGTATCTAAGACTTCTGCTTATTTTTCCCACCAAGTTTCATCCCGATCCCTCCAATCTAAGCGTTTTCCATGATTTTAGGTTCCACCACCCCAAACTCCCCCCAGTGTCACCAGATCCGGTCGGGATTTAAAATAAGAGCTTTAAGACACGATGTCCTTCTAAATATCAAATTTCATTGAGATCCGATCACCCGTTCGTGTAAGTTAAAAATACTTCATTTTTTCTAATTTGTCAGAATTACCCCCCCCCCCCAACTATCCCAAAGAGAGCGGATCCGTTCCGGTTATGTCAATCATGTATCTAGGATTTGTGCTTATTTTTCCCACCAAGTTCCATCCCGATCCCGCCACTCTAAGTGTTTTATAAGTTTTAGGTTTCCCCCTTCCAACTCCCCCAATGTCACCAGATCCGGTCGGGATTTAAAATAAGAGCTCTGAGACACGATATCTTTCTAAATATCAAGTTTCATTGAGATCCAATCACCCATTCGTAAGTTAAAAATACCGCATTTTTCTAATTTTTCAGAATTAACCCCCCCAACCCCCCCCCCCCCCCAAACTACCCCAAAGAGAGCGGATCCGTTCCGGTTATGTCAAAAACCTGAAAAACCTCTTCCTTGATTATTTTTCTACTATGAGTTGCCTCCCCCCTAGTAGCATAATATTTGTAGGCATGAATATGTAATGAGTCACAGGTAATAAGTTTAAGACTGTCTATGCAGGATTTCGACTCTTGTTGATAGAAGTGCATCGCCAAGAGCTGAAAACCATGTTGTGACCATGACGTGCTCAGGATTGCGAAAAGTGTTTTCCAAGATTTTAGGATTCCCCTCCCACCCCCACCCCCCCCCAATGACACCAGATCCGGTCGGGATTTAAAATAACAGCTCTGAGACACAATATCCTTCCAAACTTCAAATTTCATTAACATCCAATCACCCGTTCCGTAAGTTAAAAATACTTCATTTTTTCTATTTTTTCCGAATCGACGGGCCCCCCAATCCCCCCCAGATGGTCAAATCGGGAAAAAAACTATTCTAATTTAATCTGGTCCCGCTATATGGCACTTGGTTAATGCCAAGTGCCATAAAAACGATAGCTTTACAAGGGGCAGATCTTTTTTTTCTCAGCGACGAACTCGAAATCCCTCTATCATGTTTCATATATATATATATATATATATATATATATATATATATGTATTGATCTTTTCCTTAATGGATCAGGCGCAAAACTCAAAGGCATTAGACTTCAAGCGCAATTTTTGCGTGCGGTCTTTTCGAGGAAGCATGTAAGGCTCTTCAAATTTGTCGTTTTTGCGCTTTCCTCTGATGACCGCCATTGTATTTATAGTATTTTAACGTCCTTAGATTTATCTACTATCTTGGATATTCTCATTAAAAATATTTCTCATCTATGCAATAAAAACGCAGTGTGGTTTTCATCAGTGTTTCCTTCAAGCTTCCAGCGAGTAAGTAACAAAATTAGTTTTTCTGTTTTATTAGTTGAATAGGAAAGATTATATGTTCAATGCAAGATTAACCTAATTTATTACGTTACACACTCTTCCTCTCTCTTTCATCCCTCTTCTTCCTCTCGTATTGTAAAAATAATGCAAAACTCTTGCTATTCTCGTTTGCTTGGCTTTGCGTCAATCGATGAAAGCTCCCGTTGGAATAAGGAAATATGAATTTTAAATCTTGTATCTGGACGTCTCAATATTTGTGCTTGATAACAAAAACGGTTACGTTTTCTATGGCAACATTATTATGCAGCTTTTCAGAAGTCTCCCTTGCCAGTTTGACGGGAGACCGAAGACGTATTTCATAATAAGGATGGGGTTGTTAGATTTCTCAAATTCAGCGTTAAAGAGGACTTAGCGAGGATAGATTGGTTATAAAAGGCTGGGACTGTTCCAGTGCAGATGCGTGTAGGTATTCACTGCCCCATAAGCTTATTTCTCCACACTCATGGCTAGACATAAAGTCCTACCGGCACAACGTCATAGCTGCACAGGGAAGGACCTTTCATAAGTTTGCCTAACTATAACCACAACTGCAAACAGCATTGCAGGGTGATCTCGAGGAGTGGTGCCCAACGAGTAAATTAAAGCCTAGTAAACGACAAAGGATTGCACCGGATTTTGTATTAAATTGGGAAAGGAGATGCACAGTTATGTTGGCCCGCTTGGCACTGCGATGACTTAATATTAGTGGTTTTAATATGCAAATACTGGGTTACACCGAAAACGGAAAAGAAAAGAGCCTCTAAATGATCAGGCAGCCACAGAGGGTGTGGGTTCAGGCCGAGAATCTCCACCTCAACGTAGAAGACCAAGATAGATACAAATTAGAATATCAGTAACATCGGTGCTAATAATGACGTTTTCTTGACACAACAAACCTTTGTAGCATTTATTTTCCCCAGCCCCATCCTTTCTAATTTGTTTACACACTTGCCAGTTTTTGTTTGATTTTTTTTTTCTGATGACGATAGCCGTTGAATATATCGCCAAAATTTCCGGTAGTCAGCTTTATACACTACCTTAGTAGGAAACCCAATCCGGAATATTCAACTTTCTTGTTTCGATAGCTTCAGAAAAGAAAGTAACTTAAAAAGAAACGAAAAGCAAAACAGATCGAAAACACGCATATTGAAGGAAGAATATATAAATAATTTTGACAAATGACTTCAGAAATTATGGCAGGTGTTTGGGGAGATGAAATAAAAGGAAAATAAAGAGGTAAATTCTAGTTATACTGTGGAGAAAAACCGAGTAAGATCTTTTCCCTAGTTAGGACACCCCAAATCCCCCCAATTACATGGCTAATTTTAGATCTAAAAAACATACGAAAAAAGAGAAGAAACGTGAAATGAAAACCAATATAAGACAAGTATTTACTACAGTTTTCCTCCTAACATAAACGTCTACATAAGTTACACTCCCCCCCCCATATGTCGAATATACCTTTGACTACATCACTGACTCACGAAAGACTTGAAGGAGTCCCCATATGATTCTAACTCTTCAAAAGTTACATCCCTACAATGAAAACAGAAACAAAAATTTCCCATTCATGTAAAACACATCCTTCTCTGTTTCTAGACAAAATTTTCTGGGTCAAAAAGTACAAATAGTATTCCATATTCGAGCTACATATTTCTAAATTCCACCTGTTACATCATACATTTTATTTTGGTTTTAGTGACGGGTGAGTTAAAAAAAATAACAGTTTCTTGTTAAAAAAAAAAAAAATTGAAACTGTCGAATTGAAAAGCAGAAATCAACATCTTGTCAATGAGGTATTCTGGTAAGCAATTGAACTGAAAAGCAGAACGATACTTAATCATAATCCCTTATACAGCTTAGAAACAAATAACATTAATTTGTGTGACTCGAGGTCCGATTCGTTTAGATTTTTTACTATTATATTACTGGCAAAAAGAAAAACATATTTTTACTGGTAATATGACCAGTAATGGTCATGTTACCACTAATAATACTTTAGGGGACATACTATTATGTCCACTAATTGGACATAGACATCCATTAATTGGACATCCACTAATTGGACATTAGTTCCACTAATAGAGAAATACTATTAATGGTAATATGACCATTACTGGTCATATTACCAGTTATATGACCAGTGGTCATATTACTGGCATTTTTTATTATCATATTTACTGACAAAAAGAAAAAAAACCTATTCATTACCACTAAAGTTGCACGAAGGGAATTATTCAAATGGATATATACTTCATACAAAGGGTCTTAGTTCGGGGGGAGGGAGGTTGTATGATTCGAATCAGAACTCCTTTTCATTGAGGAGGCAAAAGTAGCTTTCGGATAACTATTCTTAATTTAGAAACTAAATGTACTAATGAACTTTTTTCAGTTCGAGATTTTTCAGTCGAAACGTTTTTAAGGTAATTACAAAATGACTCACATGTAATTACCAAGCGTCTTAAGTATCAGAATGAATGATTTAAAATTTTAAAAGAGATCAAAGACTGGATAGATAAGTAAAAACCAATGGGACTGGGCGTAAACAGGAATCAAGTTCTTATGCTCAAGAACTTATTTTTTGGGGGAAGGGGGTGTAGATAACTGAAAAAGACGGAAACACAGGTAAATTGTATAAGACATTTATAAAAAAATACGAACGGGAAATTACTGAAATCTTGAAGTGTCGTGTGACTCAGTTTAACAATGTAAGACTGATGTCAAACCAGAAATATGATGATAGTGGAAATACAAGAAATACGCCGAAGAAGTAAGACGCATTTAGACGTATAGGTGTTTTCACAAAAATCCTTAAGACTTGAAAAGAAAACTATTCAGATGAACAAATTATATATCTTAAATATAATTGCGCATATTATATCTATTACAAGTTAATAATGTACATTTTGAAAATATTTTTTACTTAAGGTTTTTACTTGAGATTCAACTGTAATCCTTGCATTTCAGGGAGTAATTTTTTGGAAACACTGGGTTTTTAGTGGATCCTAGGATAAAACGGCTCCTTCTTTGATGAATATAATCTGTCCTTGTATGCAACAAAATTAACTACTTAACCTTAAAGACTTACAGATAGCCTTTTTAGTTACTACATAGTGAAAAGAAGTGAAAATTATTCTCTGAAAAAGGGTTGGAATTTTTCCACAATAATTCCTTAAATATTCTCACTGGAATATTTTCTGGTGGGAAACTTGCGGCTCATTCACATATACTACACCATTGTTTACTATCTGCTATACGAATAGAATACGAATGCTATACGAACAGAAAGTATTGCCTCACTGTGGAATTATTGAAGTGGTTTATAGGTTATGTGGGAAACATATTCAGAAAATGGATTTATAATATAACTTTGTTTACTAAGCTTCTTAATATTATATTTTATTAGCCGAAGCTATTAAACGTTTGAAATCAGTAGCATTTTTGCTGTTTTATATTAAATTATTTTATTATTATATAGAGTCTAGAACTTATTTTTATCATTTTTATTATTTATAACCTTAGCCTGTTCTATATTATAATTATTTATGTTGGTGAGTGTTGTCACTTTTGGAATGATACAGCTCATGAAGGTAAAAATGTTCACCCAAAGGCTTCATAGCTTGGTTATATTTGCTTTGTTTACAGTTTAAGAGGTATATAAATATATATTCCCCATTTGTTCTCTCTCCTTGTATGTTTGCTGTTTCTCATTCTTCTCTTTTTTCTATTTTTTTTCTGTGTTTTATATTTCGAACTGCATTTGTGCTTTAATTTATTTTTATAATTATTGCTCCACGTATTATTCTATTTTAAAGTGTGGATGAATATATATATATATATATATATATATATATATATATATATATATATATATATATATATATATATATATATATATATACATATATATATATATATATATGTATATATGTATATATAAAATCTTAATTTGATAAGATCTAAAACGCTTCAAGGATACGCTTCAAGATCTAAAACGCTTTAAGGATAAACTGAAAAAAGAAATCGATTTAAACATCGTTACAAGCTTTAAGAAAAAGCTTAAAGGAACTTTTTCGTACAAATATGATTTCCTCTTTTTCTACATCTGAATGAACCCCCTACATACGCTAATATCTCTTTAATCGACTAGAAAGACTAGAATCCCTTCTATACCCTCCGTCATATCCCGTACTCGTAGACCTCAAAAACCCATAGTCTCTCCTCGGGATACTTGAATCACGCGAGGTTATATCTCCTGTCACAGGTGGATCTCTTCGGCCTAATGAGGATTGCCCGATTGAAGAACGGGTTACCGAAGACATTCTTCCACGGTCCTCTAGTAAAGTAGAATAACGGTTTGATTGAAGTCGAGGCTCTGGTAAGCCAATACGACTCGTGTATGATCCTATCGGTGTTGACGTTGTTGGCTCGAATACACTGTATCTGAAATACAAAAATAAATACTTTTAATGAGGAAGCATAATCTGATATTGAAAGTATCCTAATCAACTAACTGCCACAAATTAAGGAGTTTTCCTCCTTAATTTGTTGAAGTCAGCATAACTGTTGAAGTCTCAAGAATGATTGTAGCACAACTGTCCCTTTTGTCATTTAAATAATCTAAAAATCATGAGCATATCCACCTCAAGGGTTTTCTGGTTGTTAAACAGCTCCAACTCTGGCGCCACAATGGTTCTTTTTACACTATTGTGGCACTAGAATACACGTTTTAGCGCTATTGATGCATATGGGATGAATTGTGTGCAATCAAATGACCAACCCCCCCCACAAACAAACAAACAAACAACGAATCAGTGATATTCAATTGCAAAACTGTTAAAAGCTTTCCTTTCTTAATAATTAATTCTCATTTTTGAATGAATATATACTTAATTACGCTTTGGTTTATCTAAATCTACAATATTGCAGTGAAAAATATATTAAAAATATATATAAAATATAATAATGATAATAATCATGAGAAAAGGAACTTTACGCCCTTGGGAAGGCTATCGCCACCAAAATGTGCATTTTGAACAAAAAAAAATCAGTTTCGGAAATCCCTTGTTTTTTCGCTGCATAGTTTCTTTATATATATAGTTTCTTTATAATCGGTTATTTGCTATTACTTAAATGAAGATACTATAGGCTTTTAGTTGCATAGTTCCAATAAAATTCAAGAAAATAAAACTTTCCTGCGATCAGCTGTCCCATCAGTTATTTCAATGGCGTGAAGCGTTTTCATTTTTTGTCTTTATTTGGAATATACCATTAAAAGTTATAGAATTTTTGCAACAAAATTTAATAGCTAGTCATAGAGCATTAAGGGGAGTGGCGGGGTTAGTAGAAAAAACTTAAATTCCTAGTTCAACTACGAATAGCAAAAAGATCGCACTACTTTCGGCCATTTTGAGTACCGAAAAAATCACTCAAATAGTATCAAAACGCCTAGTGCCAGACGACATCCTGCCACGTGGTTACCCATTCACAATGTATAACGTGGTCTGGCGATAGAGAATCACAGCACACATTAATTTCACCCTTACATATAAACACCTTTCTTGATTAGTTTGGAATTATTCAGTTTTAAGTTATTATTTGAGCTATTTCCGATTGACCAATTAGATAAAGACCATTTGGTTTGATTATTCAACAGATTGTTCTAGAGCTGCAATTTGTTTTTAAGGAATTGAAAAAAGTAAAATTACTTTCAAATGGAAAAAAAAGGAATCCGACAAAACTTCAACCAAAAGGAACTAACCTATATGGGGGACGCATCGCAAAAGTCTTATGGAAATAGTTTTATTGATGAAACATTTTCGAAACGTTTCCCATTGAAATCACATCGTAAACAACTAAACGATGGCTTTATTATTGAAAAATAAAAAATTTAAATTTCTTGCTAGCTTGCTCTTGTGATAGAGATTAATTTCTAATCATAGAAATGAAGAAAAGTCAGGTTCGTTCATAAGAAAATTCATAAAAAACTTGTTCATAAAAAACAAGCCAGGGATTGAGGAAGGCGACTGCGTCCTAATAATATAGTTTCTGTTCGTTTTAAGTTGAGTCTTCATTACTTTTATAAGAAACAGCTTTTTTTCTTTTATTTTCTATTATTTTTTAATAGCATATTTAGGGCTTAAACATAAAAATAGCTACTAGCCCTTCGGCACCCTACCCTCAAAGCTAAGGTTATACATATAACAGGCATCAAGAAGGAGGGCTGAAATAGCTATATTTACTTACATCATTAAATGAGATTTTATTAAATATTAGTTATTTTAAAGCTCTCATCAAATCCTTGCTTTTTACACTGACATTTGACTTTTTATTGCAATTTTTTCATTTTTGAAAACATACGTTTTGTTAATCATGACGAGAAGTCAAATTAGAATACAAATTAAAAAATATAAAAATTAAGTTTTCTTCTATTAGCAGTATAAAGTAAATCTAAAGCTTAAGACGAAAATAAATTATTTTACATATGAGGTGACAGTCAGCCCCTCATGTAGCTCCACCTTAGACTAAAACTTAACTTACACTTTCCTAAAAATATTTTAAATTTTAATAAACATAGCCAGCTGGTCAATACAAGTGTTTATTTGATTTATGCCTTTCGAAACGTTTCAATTATAACTTTGGATTTAAATCCAATGCAACTTTGTTGTTCTCACTAATGTCGGGCCTTTGGTACCCAGGTCAGTACTTCTTTGGATCTATAATTTGGTCAACAACGTGTCAGTTTCGTGCTCCAAAGACTAAAATTGGAATAGCAGCTTATTAATTCCGTTAATCTTTGACAACAAAAAATGCAAATAGATGACGTGCTAGAACCTCCTTCTGTATAAGCTAAAGAAACCATTGATACTTTCTAACGTTACGAAATTTTTGAGGAAGGGTAGTCCAAGGGTTGTCCGACTGTGATTTTCAACGGAAAATTCATACTTTACGACGAATCTTGTTTGGATTGAAATCCTAAAGCATCACAGGGAAGAATTTGGCCATATGTACTAATATTCCTATTCTGTCTGTCTCTGTTGTAAGCATAGTAAGTGATATTCCAATTTGATTTTAGTGATGGAACAGTGGTTTTAGTGACAAGTAAATTATTACCAATCCTAGTTTATACAAAGGTGCTGTTGAATAGCGTTGTAATACAGAATACAAATTATGGAGAAACTTAATAAAAAGTATGAGTAGTTTTTCGTTTTTAAAGTTTTTTTTCAAATTGCGACGTTTTGTTATGCATGTGGAAAGGTCTATTTTGGCCCATATGTACAAAAGAAAGTTGACAAGCAGCTTCTACAGCCAGAATTTTGGCGAAAATCGCAAGGGTTTCGACAAGCATTACCACTCGCATTCACCGCTAGGCTACCATTTATACTAAATTAGAATGAGGCTAGTCATATGTTATAGCCAGAGAAGATGGTAACCACACTCCGATGAAAAATAAATAATATTACAAAGACAATAAAGAAACATCTTTGGTAGATACGATGGGCGGTGTTGTTACAATGTTAAAGAACTAAAAACTTTACCAACAAATATATACAACTTTTACGCTTAACATACAACTTTTGCGCTTAATATGATATTGTAGGTAAACTAAATTCTGAGCAATATCTTCATATATAATTGCTTGTATCGATCACGAACAGTAAACCACTAATCTACCACTCTGAAAACAATAATCGATGCAGTACAATGAGCACCTAAAGCTGAAGCCGAACAGCTATACCTGATCATAGTCTCAGTAGGTTTTTTATGTTGAGGGATTAATTTGAAAATTTCGCGTGCTTATTTTGTTAGGATGGGACGTCGATTTTTGTGTTGGAGGAGGGGGGAATATTTCATCTCGAGTCCGATAAAAGTGGCTGTGTCGTTAGTTTTAAACAATAAACAGTTTACCTGTTACTTCTCCTCGGAATGGTAGCATTTGCTTCAACCTCTGCTGTAAATCGTCTCGTCGGAACTGAAACATTCGTTTTATCAATAAACCTAGACGGTGTTCTAGAATATTGCTTATACTCTGATGGATGACTTTCAACACTTGCTACACTTTTGGTCACAGTATCTTGTGATACTCTCCAGGTTCTTGGGATTCTGACAGACTCTGTTCGAGACGGACTTAATGTAGAACCGCGATCACGCTCTCGAAATGATAGCGATATATCGTTTTCCTGGATAGAATCGAAATTGGAGACACTACGCCGACTTCCTGAAGATTTGCGAGAATCACTAGCCTCGGCTGGGCTTTCATCTCGACCGACACTTTGATTTCGACACGCTATTTCGGTCAACTGCTGCTGCAAATCAATTATTTCTTTTGTAGAGCTTCTCCTTGACTTCCGTCGATCGTTAAATCGAGTATAGAACGATTTTCGGTGTATGCGATCTGAAACAGATTCTTCATCATCCAAATTTTTCTCTGACTGCAAGTCAGAACAAACAGATCTAGAATCATAGCTAGTCGGAGTTTCTGTACCATTATAATCTTCAGAGCCATCTTGATTATCTTGATTTATTGGGGGATTTACTTGAGCTGTACTTGACTGATTGGTTATAGCTGATTTACTTGAATTTCCTTGATTTGTGTATTCTAAATTTCCATTAAATTTAGAATGGACAAGGGTTTCATTAGTCGGTTGAGTTGAGCATGCAGAGGGCACCTGCCGTGGCTTTGAGCATTCCCTTGGTGGTTGTATTTCAGTAACCTGGTCAGCTTTATCAGTTTTTGCAGGCGATGAGTTCTTTTGGAATGAACTCGTAGCTAAATTCATCAAATTCTCCCAGTGCTTCTTCACTTTAATCTTTGGAGATGATTTAGTAGCACCAATATCTGAAGACTGTTTAGAAGTTTCTTTAGGAGTACTTTTTGAATTCTTTGGCGGGGACGTAGATTTTGGAACACCCTCCACTTTCTTAAGACTGACTTTCGGTGGGGTTATGCCTCTTGCTTTTGGAGGTGTTATGCCTCTTAAGGGAGTAGCTGCCATCATGGGAGTGGTCAACCTCTTTGGAGGAGCTACTGGAGGGTTTACAAGATGCGAAAGAGGCCTAGGTGGTGTCTTTGCTTTTGGCAATGCTGACGGGGGGGATGGTCTTTTTTGCTCACTTTTAATCTGAGTTTTGCCATTTTGGGCCGTTTTTATAGGCTGAGTTACCACTTTCAGCGGTGCTAGAGCCACTTCGAGCTCGGTTGTTTCTTTTTTCATGGTACAAACCGCTTTAGGCTCTAGTATGATGCTCGGACTTGTGGCTTTATCTGGAAAAGACTTAAGTAGAGGGCGTAAAGTAGTATTAGACACAACATTGAAATTCACAGCGTCACTGTTGGCAATCTCACTTTTCACAACCGAGACATCTTGACTGATATTTTCTTTTCTTAGATCTGCACCTACAGTTTTAGCAGGCTCGGATGTCTCATTATTGTTTTCTGAATTCTTTTGAAAATTCTTCAAAAATCGGGATTTCGATTTCGCAGCAATTTCTTTTTCTTTTGCAAAATCACTTTGATCTTTTGGAGTCTCATAAAAATCCGGTCTCAAGAATCGAGAAACTCTTTTTGCTACGGCCTCTGAGGCACTTACTTTAGGTTCACAAATATGATTGCTAACATCTCTTGTTGGTGAGTAAAATCGTTCAGCAATCTCTGCTTCCGCTTTCGCAAATAACTTCGCCGCTTCATCTACCGCTTTTGTTGTTGCTACTGATGATGTCTTTGGGGGTACAAATATCGGACTAACTAGCAAATCCTGCTTATCCTTTTGATCTTCACATTTTGATACATCCAAATTGTTTTTCACTTTGTTAATATCAGCTTGCACATTTTCTGCAGGTCTAGGAGTGGCACGTAATACATTTTCTACTGGAATGGGTGACGTAGTATTAGTTTGGTAACTTATAACTCTCACAGGAGATAATGCAGATTCCAACACTTTTTCATCGGTGGGTGGAGGGCTTTTAACTCTTTGCATGGGTTTACATAAAGCAGCTGTAATGTTATTCACTGCAGTTTCTTTAGTCTCCTCTTCTAATATAAATCGAGATTTTCTTAAATTAGGCAAAGTGTTATAATTCCAATTAACTTTATCATTTTCAGGACTTAAATACTCTCTGCTACAAGTTCTTGTATAGGTTCTGTAGCTAATCGGCGTTTCTCCACGCGACTGGGTATCTTCTGCCAAGGGGCTTCCTAATCGTTTCAAATCGTTGTCCTCCACCTCAATGCTATCTAATGTTATAGCTCGACCATACCTGTGAATAGACCTTTTTGTTAAAGAGTCCTCTCCAAGCTCTTTGGAGCTTTTTGTTCTGTTATACTCCTTCCTTGAGTCACGGGATGAACTATTTAGACGAAGTACAGTCCAGTTTGGTGACGGTTCTCCATCTTCTTGATTGGTCGTAACACTTCTTCGCAAGACAGGTTGAAATGTACTACGTCCAAGTTGACTTTCTGTACCTAAAAAATAATGTAGGATATATTTTATAAAAAATGAAATGGTGTTTATTTCTAATGAGTAAATAGCCTCAATTGGTTTGTTTCGAATGGAGACTATATGTTCTGCTTCTAACAAAAAAAAAAAATCTTTCATTAAATGTCTCCAAATAAAATTTATATTGGGAAAATCTAAAGTTTAAAAGTCGAGTACATGACTAGGAAGATAAATAGAGATTTACAGCAAACAATGAAATAACTAATATAAATATAAGAGCTTGAAGAAGAAGAAGAAAAGACATCTTATCAATGGTAGCATTAAACCACCAGGACGGGTAGATGGTTAGCCTAGATACCCTTCAAGCCATTTCTTATCTTGAAAAGGGCACTATATCTCACAGTTTATAATAAATCTGATCTGTCAATCAGATCTGATAAAATCTGATGTCTAAATGTGTCAGTCTGATGTGTATAATGAGGCAAATAAAAAACAAAATGAAATAAAACATTGACGAGACGATGCTCTAGAAGTCCTTTTCTGGCAACGTTGGTGATCAACAATTTGGTCTGTCAGGGCATTTTTATTGAAGATTCGTATTCTAGCGACCAACAAGAGTTTTGATTAACATAGTGGATGAAAACGGCCTTCAAATAAAATCGTTGGTTGTCAAACCTGTTGATCAAATTTAAGCACTAAATATCAAGGATGAATATCCTGAAGAATATCATTTTTGTTTGACGATTCTAAAAGAGAAAAAACAACTACTTTGTCATAAAGTTTGTTCTATTGCTTTACTGGCTTGGTCAATCATGTAGAAAAAAACGTGATAAGGTGTTTAGTTTTGAATTAACCACCGAAGATATTTTACTATGTTTGACTGAAACTCTCAGAAATTGATGAGACAGAGAAAACTACAAGAGTAAACTCGAGTTTCATTGAAATAGCGAATCAATATTCTTTTACTTTGGAAATATTGCGATTTATTTATAACAATAATAGGAATTTATGTTCTCGCGAAAATTATTGTTGATCCAAAAATTTGGATCAACAATAATCAACATTGTTAATCAATACTTTGTTCACTAGAAGAGGCCTTTAGTATGTCTACGCCATTACGAAGATTATAAAAAAAGCCTTGGATATTTACTCCCCAATTAAATAAATTCACTTAGTTAACCACTATTCACCCTTTGAATTTTTTTTTATTAGTACGTCCTTTTACTGTCTAGTTTTTTTGTTTTTTTTTTATGAAGATTCAATGTTTTGGAAAAACAACTTTTTCTTCCAAAGTGATACAATTTACCCAACCACTACGGGTTGGCAACTTTTTCCGTCGAAGAAACTATATTTTCTAGCCAAGTATTGTCGAACATTAATTGGAGCCCAATGAGAAGTAAACTTTGTATCCACTAATGAAAAACGTATGGCATGAGAACTTTGGCGATAAGGTGCTTGATTTCAACTACTGTAAATTTAGACACCTAGCGGCCACTGGTAAATAGCTGGCGTTGGCGCCTGTAACGAGCCATTTCTCTACCTATTAGAGGTATTTGACCACGCACGTAACTTCTAAGCATTCATTAAGAAAAAGAAATTGTTTGATGTTGTTTGTGTGGAGACTAGGTGAGAAGTTATTTAATATATGTTCATTGAGGCTAATTAAAAACGTTAAAATCAGTTCCAAAAGAATTCAAAATGGTTGATTACAGTTAGGTAACCAGATAGGAGGATGATGAACTGGAGTTAAAAATTATAATTCATCTACAAGGTGCCACTGAGCTGGAATATTGCCCCCCCCCCCCACACACACGCAATAAAAAAAGGTATCTGAAAATGATAAAAAAACACTTTTGCAAGTTAATACAAAACCATTTTTCCGATGCCAATTTTTTTTTCGCATTAAAATCCCTCAAACATTCTATCAATAGTCTCGCAAATACACAAACATAAGGCAATCCTCAATTTTCTTCCAACAGATGATCTAAGTCCAAAATGTTTCTCCTCTTTAACTTTCTCAAAAGTTTGTTTGATAACATTGCGCGAAGTAGCTACTAAAAGATGCGAATAAAGGCTCTAAAAGTTAAAGTTAGCCTATTGTATTACAAAAGAAAATTTTCAATGAAAAATTTTCTTTTTAATATTTTTAGGGGCTTAATCAATGATCTGGAAATTACTAGGCCTCAGGACATAAGTAAAAGATTTCCCAAGATTGACCAACTAGAATTAGTTAACAATAATTAATTAATTAACAAGAAGCAATTTTTTGAAAAAGAAATGCATGACTATATGTCAGATTTAATATAGAAAAAAGAGATTTAATCTATAAAACTGATTTAACTTATCATAAGTTACGTCCAGTTTTAAAACTATTAACAATGTTTCTGGGCGGATGCGAAATTAATATTTGGGGGTTTACCAACAAAACTTGGGCTTCTAAGTTGGTGTTGTTGCCCCTACACCCCTGTAAGTAGTGCAAATTTGATCTTCTGGCTGGAGGGAATTGCCCTAAAACCACCCCCTGGATCTGCCCCTGACAGCTTAGGTCTATAAGATGAAAACATAGATTATTTCTTTTAATCAAAGGAACATTCTTTTGAGAAACACATACGTTTAAATTGATTGAACCCAATGACATTATAACAAGAAAAATTCAAGAAGACAACAGGCATTGCTTCAAATTGTAAAAAGGGAAGATAGAATCTAAGTGAAATGAATAATAGAAGATAGAAAATTGAAGAAATAATGATAATGATATTGTTACCAAAGCTTCAAAATAAAAAGTTAATTGTGCGCTATGATACACGTTCCAAACTTCAGCCGTTGAAGTTAAACTCTAAAAAGGGTTTAGTAGAGGGGTGGGTAAATTAGCGAATCAATTTCGGCTCTGACGTTAAACAGCCTTTTTTCGGTGTTATGGGTTGTTATGGTGTGTTAAGTGTGTTATGGGCTGGCTTAGGAAAGCGAAAGCTATAAAAGGAGGAATGCAACTAATTGAAAATAAATTCCATGATGCTATGAAAAGCGAAAAATGGAAATGACTTTGGCACTTTCTTGAGCAATTAAATCAGAAATAAAAGCTTTTCTATAAGGAGAAGCAATTGGCAGATTCTAGAAGATACTTTTACAATAACGATGCTAAAAAAAACTATGACAAGGAGAAATTGATGCAGAAAGTATGTTGATTTTCACTGCATATTGAGCAGAGTAGCACAGTAAAAAAAAAATACATTAAAGATGTATGAGGAACTTATAAATAAACCTCGAAAAATAGTGCTGGTTAAGTATCTCGTACAGAAAATGACGATAATACGATAATAAAACGATACGATAATTTAATAATAATGGGGTTATTTATATATATATTCATTTATATAATAATGGGGATATTATATATATATATATATATATATATATATATATATATATATATATATATATATATATATATATATATATATATATGGTGCTTCTTTTGATCTATAGCTAGGGTAGAAGTTTGCTGATTTCGGGATCCAGATTCGGGATGGCAGATTGCTAATTTCCATTCCCCCGGGACTGGAAATTACAGTGTTACAGCGTCGATATCAGCGGAGATATGGCGTTGAATCTGAATCAATTTTTGTTTAGATAATAGGTTTTGGCAGAGGACAGCTGAGTTAGTGTCAACAGTTGTTATAATCCCAATTAAACCAATGTTTTTTTCGACGTAACGCCTTAAATTAGGTATTGTTTTCTTAGACCACACTGCCTTTCTATGATGAACAGATAATTCGTACATAATTTTATTATTAAAATTATTTATAAATATTTACAAATAATTTTATTTGTTCGTCATAGAACGGCAGTGTGGTCTAAGAAAATAATATCTAATTTAGGGTGTTACCCTGAAAATCCGTAGTATATATGGGAAAATGAGACCAACCCAGTAAACAACTATAAACTCAACATTTGGTTTGTAATTAGAAGACACAGAAGGCTTTGCCACCTTCATTGGAAATTTGTTTTACAGTTGGGCAAGATTAAAGAAGAAAATGTAGATCAAGGCTTTGAATGATTTTTGTCTTTGAACTTTCTCTGAAAATAATCTAGTGAAAAATCCGGAAGTTCGTTATTTTGTGAATGACTCGAAAATTTATTTATTTTGTTGTGTATAAATGTCCTAGCTTCAATCTTATTATTTTAGCATTTCTATTGAAGACGGTCGCTGCATATGTGATCGAAACATCTGAACTTTTGTACCTGTTTTTTCACTGTGTAAGCTCATAACAATTAAAATAATAACAATAAATCAACTGAAGGTTTTTTAGCATAAAAAATCCTTTAATTTTGCTTTTATAAATGTTCAGACTCCCTTTTATATTAGGATATATTCAGACTCCCTTGAATATAAAAGTGCTTTTAAGAGCATTATAGATTGAACGTGCTAAAAGATATTTTTCGATCGCATTTGGCTCCACGAAAGTAATCTTTTTCATGAAGGCATCCAGATCATTAATAGTAGGCTAATATATAACTTATTGTGCTGCGATACCAATATTCTTTTTATGAGAGGTGTTGTTATGTTATGTTTTTTTTGTTATGTTGAGTGTTACTAGCACGTCCATTGGTTCATGCATGTATATTTCTCTTAAATCGTCTTTTCTAATCCATAAAAATTGATAATGTGCAACTAGGAACTGAAAAATATACGGATAAGACTCCTCCAAAACTATCTAGTAGGGACGATATTTGACAAAAAGTAAGTGGTACCATGACCCTCTAAGACCAAAAAATACTAAAGTATTCACTAAAATAGAGAATATATTGATGAAAATGAGGCAAAAAAACTGTCCTCGTTAATCTTCCTTCGAAAGAGTATTTAAAGAGAAAATTTGAAACAGAATTAGAAGTTGTGCGAGCGTTCATTATGTAATACTGCGTTAAAATAAGTTCATTATGTAATACTGTTAATTTACGGCAAATAGTGTGGTGTTGTAATGACAAAAGATTAAGAAATAGGTTAGGATTAGATTAAGATTAATTTGAAGAATGAGCCACGCCTTCAAAAGGCTTGATACGTTTATTCGAAATAATCTCAATAAGATTGTAAAAGGCTTTTCAATCTTAAGATATAGGATACACAACTATTAAAAAAAAAAAAAAGCTGTCATTGGAGCAGAAGGGCCTTTCAAGTACTTTTTTTTACCGATTTCAGCTGTTGACTAATTTTTGCATTTGCAATTCATTAAAAGACAAAAACATTCAATTATTTGATAATCATACGAGAGCATAAAAAAGCTATTAGAATTAGCTTTGATTGGCAGCTAATTCAGGTATTCTAAGCGAATTCAGGTGCAGCTAATTCAGGTGTTGAAGGCATTTCAGGTGTTATTTAATAGCTGTAAAAATGTCTGATCTCTTTACGGCTCATTCACTGCTAGATTTCACATATTCAGATTTTAGACTAGATTTTACATATTTAGCTAGCGCTAATCAATCAGGTACAGGGGGAGGTATGTAGTTCAGAGCACTAAGAAACTTTATTTAGGAAAATTAAAAATTCAACCTGTCAAAGTTCCTATCTGAAGGGTAAAAAATTGTCTGGGGGTTATTTGAAGAAACCTAAGGAACAAAATTGAAATCGAGCAAAATACCGATTAGTAAGACACTCTTTCTTCTTTGTGCCGAACTAGGGTTTAAATTTTAAGTTGCCGCAATTTCATCAGTATATCTTGTCACATAATTTTAAAACACTCATTACCATGTTTGCGCAAAGGTCTGATGTCTACAGGAAGGCACGGGGGGCAGGGGCTACAGACAATTTACTGGAAGACGATCAAAACACAAAAAATCACATATTAGGCTCCTATTTTCCATCATTTCTGAGAAAACATACTTCGGGCCAACTTCCAGCTGGAGAATTTCCCCTACCCCCTCACCCGGGTGCAAGCACTTTCATTCCTCCTTGTATAACTATTTATCTCTGCCGTAGTTAAATTAGTTATAACATATAAATCCAGCATAAATGAAGCAAAATAGTGCAAAAGAAGAAAAAAGAAGCCAAGTAATGATTAATTATTGTGAAGATAGATTAACTTTAAGCACACAGAAGGATGCAAGAATAGAACCTAAAACAAACTCGTTCGATCAGATGAAGTCCGGCGTGGAACTTTTATTGTGGCTGATATGGACACTTCGGAGGGGCGAACCTTAGATTGACTGAAAATATTTTTAACATCTGGAGGGGGTGAAAATCCAACTGGAATAAAAATTGCTTCAATGTCAAAAATTTTTCTTTGCCTATTTTGGCAATTAGAGAGTATACCCTCACCTTTTTGAAAATCAAATAAACACTACAGAAACACACATTTCCATTATTTTTCCATGTTATACAAGAGACGGTACCATGAATCCCAACAAGAACTAAACATGTACAGGAATAAGAGCTAAAAATTTAAGTTTCAGAGGCAGCTCTATCTGATACCACAATAAAATTTTATTAACCGCCTAGATTTTGAAAAAAAAAATTGCGTCTTCATAAAAATATTATTTCTCCTTAGTCTTCGTTTCTTGACAACAAATCTTAAAACTTGTTAGAGCCGAAAAATTATTTAGCTGACACAGTTTTTGAATATTAATTATTTATTGAGTAAAATATAAGTAAGTAACTGGCTACGCCTTGGAACGAACCCGTGCTCCATGGACAACGAATTCTCAAACCAGCGCGCAAACCACTTAACCAAGAGTAAGCGGTCCTGGCTAATATAAGTAGTCCTTTTAAAAATATTAAAAATATATCAAAATATAATTATTAAAATAATGCTGAAAATATAAATATTAACATTGAAAATTAAAAAGAACATTAAAAATAATATTTTAAGTTTAATTGAATTTAATTTAAATTAAAAAAAAAAACATTGAAATTTAATATTCAAAACAATATTCAAAACAAACTATTTAGCTGGTGTAGTTTTCAAAAACTACAGGATGACCCTTGCTCCATATGTTCAGGGAGATACCTTAATGTCCTCTATTTTTCATTTATTGGACTTCTAAGGGTGACGGGATCAGCAAACTGATATCCTGACTTTAGATACCTTTGGGTCCCTAAATTAGGAAATGGGTACCCTTATTTTAGGTAACAATGAACACCTGCCACGATAGTGAAGACTTAGTTTTAGAAAGAGCCAATATTGACTTATTTTTTTCTTTTTTATAGGTTCCACTTGTAAAGGAATGAAAAAAAGGACAAAAAAATTAGAATGCTGGGTAAAGAGAAGTGGTAAAATTTGATAAATCAGTTAGATTGAAAGTTCATCCAATCATTTAGCTTTTTTCTCAAATGCGAATTTTACGTTTTTTAATTGTTCGGAAAGCAAAATCTTTAAACAATTCTCTTTACACGATCTTCCATAAAAATAGTGTTCAGATATGACCTTGAATCCCTGCATTATTGCAACGACCACTAATAACAAAGAAAGAAACAAGGGGTTATAAACTGAGTGTAGAATACACAGATTGATGGATATTTTTTTCATTGTAAATATTGATTATTGATTTTAATTGAATCAGCTATGTGCATAAGAGTGCATGCTACAACATAACCTTACCAAAAATACAGGCCATCTTACCATACTACGTGTGGTCATTTCTGTAGCTTGAGGTGGTACAATTAGATAGCCTAGTTTGTCAGGAAATTTCAAACTTTTGTGGGTGCTGCCCAATTCAGTTATATCTACAGTTTTAATGAAGCAGCACAATTTCAGCAATGCTAGTGTTTTCTCTTTATAAACACGAATAAAGTCGAGGAAGAAAAGAGTAAAGGCAATTATTAAGAAAATAAAAATGAGAATGCTAACTAAAAACCTAAGGCACAAGCCAACTATTTCATGCTATATAAACCTCAATACAACGTTTTTTTTAGTTCAATAGATATAGATAAGATTAAACAAGAATATGAAAAGGCAAGCCACTGGCACTATATGAGTTTCTGGTCATTTATAAATTCAAAATATCTACGCTTATGCATATTTTTAATCAAAATATTAACCAGTCTGCAGTGGAACCCCAGCTCCATAATTAATTATAAAGAGTAAAACCAAAAACCAAAAGAATCAAAGTAAGAACAAGAGCTAAGAGCTCATATGGCACTTGTGACAAGGTCGGAAGAGCCAAGAGCCGAAAGCTCATATGGCATGAGCTCTAGCAACATTCTAAGACTGAATTATCAATAGATTGATTTAAAAGGAAAATCAAAGGCTGAATGCCGGTCGGGATTTAAAGTAAGAGTTCTGAGACACGAGGTCCTTCTAAATATCAAAATTCATTAAGATCCAATCACCCACTCGTAAGTTAAAAATGCCTCATTTTTTCTAATTTTTTCTGTCCCTTCAGCCTCCCAGATGGTTGAATCGGGGAAAACGACTTTAATAAGTCAATTTGTGCAGGTTCTTGACACGCCAACCAATTTTCATCGTCCTAGCACATCCAGAAGCACTGGCCTCACCAAAGCACTGGACCCCCCTAATTCCCCCAAAACAGCAGATCCAGTCCGGTTCAGTTAATCACGTATCTACGACATTTGCATATTCTACCCACTAAGTTTCATCTCGATCTCTCAACTCTAAGCGTTCTCCAAGATTTCCGGTTTCTCCTTCAACTTCCCCCAATGTCACCAGATCTGGCTGGGATTCAAAATGAAAGCTCTGAGACATGAGTTCCTTTTAAATATCAAATCTCATTAAGATTTGTTCACCCGTTCGTAAGTTAAAAATACCTCAATTTTTCTAATTTTTCCGAATTAACACCCCCCCCAACCTCCCCAAAGAGAGCGGATTCAGTCCGGTTATGTTAATCACGTATCTAGGACTTGTGTTTATTCTTCCCACCAAGTTTCATCCCGATCTCTCCATTCTAAGCGTTTTCCGCGATTTCCCATTTCCCCCTCCAACTCCCCAATATATCACCAGATACAATCGGGATTTAAAATGAGAACTCTGAGACACGAGGTCCTTCTAAATATCAAATTTCATTAAGATCCAATCAACCACTCTTAAGTTAAAAATACCTCATTCTTTCAATATTTCCTCTCCCTCCAGCACCCCAGAAGGTCCAATCGGGGAAACGACTGTTATCAAGGCAATTTGTGCCGGTCCCTGACACGCCTACCAATTTTCATCGTCGTAGCACGTCCAGAAGCACCGAACTCGCCAAAGCACTAGAAATCCCCCTAACTCCCCCTAAGAGAGTGGATCTGGTCCTGTTATGTCAATTACGTATCTAGAACTTGTCCTTATTTTTTCCATCAAGTTTCATCCCGATCTCTCCACTCTAAGCGTTTTCCAAGATTCCAGGTTTCCAAGATTTCTGTTTCCCCCCTCCACCCTCCTATGTCCCCGGATCCGATTCGAATTGAAAATGGAGCAATCTGAGACATAAGATATTTCTATATATGAAGTTCCATAAAGATCCGATCACCCATTCGTAAGATAAAGATAGGTCTTTTTTCATAGATAAATTTTCAAGTTTTCAAAGATTTTCAGTTTCCGCCTCTAACACCCCCCATTGTCGGGGAGGGGGGATAATATAAGAATTCTGAGTTACGAGGTCCTTCTAAATATCAAATTTCATTACGATCTGATCACTTCTTCGTAAGTTAAAAATACCTAATTTTTTTCTAATTTTTCAGAATTACCCCCCCCCCCCAACTTCCCCAAAGAGAGTAGATCTGTTATGGTTATGTCAATCACGTATCTAGGATTTGTGCTAATTTTTCTCACCAAGTTTCATTCCAATTCCTCCACTCTAAGCATTTTCCAAGATTTCCGCCCCCCCCCAATGACACTGGATCTGTTTGGTATTAAAATGAGAGGTCTGAGTTACAAGATCCTTCTAAATCTGAAATTCCAATAAGATCATCCCGATCTCTCCACTCTAAGCGTTTTCCAACATTTGCGGTCCCCCCCAAAAAAATCCCTCCAATGTCACCAGATCTAGTTGGGACTTAAAATAGAGCTCTGAGATACGATATACTTCTAAATATCAAATTTAATTAAGATCCGATCACCCGTTCGTCAGTTAAAAATACCTCATTTTTCCTAATTTTTACGAATTAACCCCCCCCCCCCCCCCGATGGTCGAATCGAGGAAACGACTATTTCTAATTTAATCTGGACAGAAATTGCGATCGCTATATGTCACTTGGTAAATACCAAGTGCAATAAAAATTCGATTAGTTTATTCGTTTACTGCGGCTATAGAGTGATTTAGAATTTATTACTTTATTTCTGGAAAAAAGTTACCAAAGGTGCTTACAGAAGGGAGGATTGATGGTATATGGGGAAAAACAGAAAAACTTCACTGGAACATTTAGTAGATTAAGGAGAATTCCTCAACTAGCCTCATTTTTGTTTTAGGAAGTTTGTTTCGTTACCAAAAATTAACTTTAAAAAAATAGAACTAGGAATATTACTTTATAAATGATAATAAAAGGAGAATGCTAACCATCAAGAATATCTGAGCACGAGCAGGATTAATAGATGTTCTATGTACTGGAGCATATTTACTTCATTTTTACATAGTCGAGTTTCAGCAAACCTGATTACCCAATCAGGCAATAGCTGCTGAACATAAGTAATTTGGTAATCCAGGGGGATTTAGGGCCAGTATCGCTGCGATCTATGAGGCTAGTGACCACGGTGAGATATTGGGTTAGGATACTGGGTATGCAGAGATTTACGGTAGCAAAGGCAGCATACTTAGAGGCGTTGAGACAGAATAGTAAAACAGGGTGGCCGGCGGAGATTAAGGATATCTTAGATAAGTGTGGATTAGGGGAATGGTGGAATGAAGGAAAGAGGATTATGGGTATGGAGGATATAGTAATAAGGGAGGTACAAGAGAGGTTGAAGAACCAAGAAATACAGATATGGTGGGCAAGTCTGGATCGTTCAGGGTAGTTAAAATTGTATAGACAGATAAAGGGTAGTTGGGGGGAGGAGGTATTTTGGAAGGTTGGGTTAAGTAGAGAGGATTTGAAGGCTTATTTGGATTGGAGGGGAAATGGATTTTTGATTGGGGAGAAAAGAAAGTATCAAGGAAGAAAAGGGGAGAAGGTAGAATCTATTGCTTGTCCTATGTGTGGATCTCAGGATGAAAGTTTATTACATTTTTTGTGTGAATGTGTCGAATTGAATGATTGGAGGCGAGAGATGTATGGTAAAGAAAAATTGAATGAGATGTGGATCCTAGATAGAATGAAAGAGACAAATTTCCTGAGTATTAAAAGGATAGCAAGATTTGTAAGGATTGCAGCGGCATATCGGGAGCGTTTTCTTTAAATAGTATTAATTTAATGTAGTTAATTTGTTGTTTGTTTGTTGTTATGAAATTTTCCTATGGCCCACGGGCTTTTTCTGGAATAATTATCATACTAAATAAAATAAAGAAAAAAAGGTTCCTCACCCCGATTTTCCAATGGGACAGAGCTGACAGATGGCTCTCTGCTTGATTGCCGGCGACGCCAGGGCATGTCATCTTCATGTACAGAAGAACGGCCAAGCATAGAAGTGTCTGAGTCTGTTGAACGCCTGAAAACCATAAATCTTTTGTTACATTTCGCGGCGTTAAACTGTCATATATGCAACGATTTATACTAGACGATAGGCAGCATCGGCCTTCGGGCAACTTTTCTTCTAAGCCAAGGTTCTCTAAGGTTTCTTTTTAGGACTTTCTATTTTTTTTCTGGGAGAATCTACCACTCTTACTAGCTGCATATGTTCCTAGTCTTAGCAACTTAGTCTTCTTAAAATTAATTCTACAATGTTACTAACAACATCACATAAACATTAATCTTGTAATATTAACTTAGTAGACTTAAGCCACGCAATATTCTATATGACTTAAACAAGTGAAGTTGTCGCCAGTATATCCTGCAGGATACTGAACATCAAGCAAATCAACATCGTCCTGAAACCATCCTCCAACAATCTGAACTGCGCAAGCTTCAAAAGCAAGAGAGTGGCTTGACTGAAACAAAATCTTCGATCGTTGTACCATCTTACCAGCTCGCATTTAATGTTTTTTTTTTTTTACCATAACTGGCATCAATTTAGGTAATGAAATTAAGAACTATGCACAGTGGGGTATTTGCTCTAAAATTCAGATCAGAAACTCATAATAAAATTAATGAGGAAAAGAATTCTATCTTGTGATTCCTAATCGTCAAGAGGGCAATATGCAGCCATCTTTCTCCAATTCACGTCATGCCCTCTCAAATTATGCGGCATCATTTGACAATCTCTCTACTTGTATGTATTAATATCAAATTTTTTTTTGCTGTAATACATGACGCTGAGGCAATTAAGTACTATCAGTAAATGAAGTTCAGAGCAGTTTTGAGTCTACCACTGAAACACTGTTGTCTGAAAAATAATTTTCAATTGACCTCAGATGGATGCCCATTGCGCTTCCTGGCTCATAGGCTATGGAACGGAGAATATTAAATTCTTATGTGATTCATGAAATAGTTCATGGTAACGAACTGAAGTAAGGAGCAACCCGGCTCAATAGTAACCGAACGAAACTCTAAAAAACGGAATTTTGATAGTAATAGATACATCAAAAGAATTATATTTTTATGCTGATTATAAATATACAAGTTTTATCAAATTTAGTCTTACCCATCAAAAGTTACAAGCCTGAGAAAAATTGCCTTATTTTGGAAAATAGGGGGAAAGGCCCTCTAAAATTCACAGAATCTTAACGAAAATCACACCATCGCATTCAGCGTATCAGAGAACCCTCTTGTAGAAATTTCAAGCTCCTATCTAGGAAAACATGGAATTTCGCATTTTTTGCCAGAAGACTGATCAGGGGCTGTTCCCTCCTCAACATTCCACTCTTTACGCTAAAATTGGACTCTTTTTCTCACTCTACTTTTTAAAACAGTAAAAAAAATTAGAGTAAAGAGCGGGGTGCTGAGGAGGGAACAGTCCTTTTGATATACGGAGTAATTTCTGTTCGTTTTAAGTTTTAATGTCGCTCCTTACTTTCAGTTTTAAAAAAAACTTGTTTTTTATTTATCTAATTTTAACTAGGACCAGCACGACCGGTGGCACGACAGGGACTGCAAAGTCCAGAGCCGTATTTTACCTTACCCCAGATTGATGCCCAAAAAGAACGATCTTTAGCAATTTATAATTCTTCACCCATAAAACGTGGTGTAGCACATTGAATCTGTTAAATTACTATAAAAAAAATCATGTAAATCAATATTTGAAACAGTCTTGTCAAATCTACCCTAGGGATACGACACTGTATATACTATTACTTGAAAACATTTAAAATAAGCACTTGCATGAAAAAACTGACCCAACCATTAATATCCCCTCACTTTTTTAAAGAAACGAAAAAATAATATTTATTGACTTCTTTTCAAACAGTTTGTGGTAACGAACTGTATGCAAAGAGCTACGCAGCTCAATTGTAACCGAAACTCTAAAAAACGGAGTTTTGATATCAATAGATATATCAAAGAATCAGTTTATTATGCTGATTCCAAATATATAAGATTCATTAAGTTTAGTGTTATCCATCAAGAGCTACGAACCTGAGAAAATTTGCCTGATTTTCAAAAAAGGGGGGAAACACACCCTAAAATTCTAAGAATTTTCATTGACTTCTTTTTTTATAAAGAATTTTTGGCCACTACATTATTTTCAAGGAAGCCCCAAAAGGTTATACAAACTTTCTTGAAATGTTAAATTTAATCAAATAGACAATCTTGACCGGGGATTCAACCCTTTTCAAATTCCATCCTTTAAATCCAATGCCCCTCTCAGACCCCATTTCAGTGCCCGAATATTTTAACTGAATATAGTTCTACTCTTAAGACTCCTACCACATAAAATCCACCAACGCACCAAGAAATCTGACGCCAATCATACCCAACCAAAAATCATATGCCACTCTCAGACCACCTCTTCAGTGCCCGAACATTATAACTGAATATAGTTCTACTGTTAAGACTCCTACCGCATAAAATTCACCAAAGTGCCAAGGACTCTGATGCCAATTATACACCAATCATAAATCATACGCCACTCTTAGACCACCTCTTCGGTGCAAGAATATTTTAACTGAATATAGTTCAACTATTAAGACTCCTATCACATAAAATTCATCAAAGCATCAAGAATTCTGACGCCAATCATAAATCAATAAGCAACTCTCAGACCACCTCTTCAGTGTCCGAATATTTTAACTGAACAAAGTTCTACTGCTAAGACTGCTATCACATAAAATTCACCAAAGCGCCAAGTAATCTGACATCAATACCTGTGTATGCTTTTATTGCTCGAACTTCACCCAAAAGCTCTAGACTAAGATAGTTGTGTTGCGCTTTACATGGGTACAACCCTTATCAATTTGACAAAATTACAAAGCTTAAAAAAAGACGACATCTTCAGAGAGACCATGATTTTATAGCCCTTTTAAATAATCTAGAGATCTTAGCTGAATCATCACTTCATGTATTATAAGAGCCCGGTAGACTTTGACCGAATACCTTACGTTATTAAACTTCCACTGTAGATAAAACTACACTGAAAACCCAATATTATTTTTATTACCATTTTTTTTTATATTGATCTATTCTTGATTATTATTTTATTCTTCAATATCGTTCTATTCCTCTCTCTTCCAAGGTATATAAATAAAAATTCTGCCCATGATGAAAATGCGGCTGGAGATATCTTAAGACATTGGAATTTGGGGTTTATAGCATTCTAAGGTCTTTGCTATTGAGACAATACGGAAGTTAAGTACGAAATACAAAAATTAAATTAAAAAATGTTGCGTAATAATTGAAAATGTTTGCATAAACATTCACCATTCAGCCTTTTGATTAGCCATATCATTAGATCAAAGCCCAGTTGAGGTGAAGAGATTAACTGCAGGACTTCAAATATTTCGTTGAAGGTGCAATTAAACATAAATTTACGATGAAACCCATATCTGCTTATTTTTTTTGTTGAAGGGAAGGATTGGGTATTGAATACCTTGCACTTGAATATGAAGGGCTAAATATTTAAGCAAATGTATTTCATTCCCCCCCCCCCCAAAAAAAAAACTTCCTAAATCTTTAACACACATAATTTTAACTAAAATATACAATTGCAATGTTTGAGCTACACCCGACAGTTTACTAGATGACCTTGAATTCTCAGTGCATAATTTTGACTTTAGAAGTTAACTGTCTGACAGTTTTCTATTTTTTTCAGTTTAATATTTAAGCCTCCACTAATAATGGAGAAAAACAGTTACCGGATGACATTGTCAATGACAGAAGAAGGACGTTGAGAAACTCTAGACGGTGTTTCACTGCTAACACGCTGAGACCCACTGTCATGACCTCTATTTGACTCAATTCTAGACGACTGCCGGAAAGAGGCGAAAGGATCATCCCTATGTGTACGTCTGCTAATATTTCTTACCTGTAAGAGCAAGGTATTAAGCAGCAACAATAACTATAACAATTTAGTAGCAATTCGCTCCTAGCAACATATAAACGTTTTAAAAAGACAAAATCTTCATTACTATAACTACAAAATGTACAACTATTGAAAATCTAGGGAGAATATGAAAATACCAAAGAAAGCATTTCTCAATGAAAACAACTAAATTAGGTATTTTTTTCAAAATATGGGGGGGGGGGCAAAATTCTATGGGTACCCCCACTCTCCTTCTAATTGACGCCACTGGATGTTTGTTAAGATATAACAAGAGGAAGTTAGCCTCTATACATCATCATCTGTGTCAAAGTATATATCTTACACCACTTTGAGATTTTAAACAATCATTTAATTTTCATTAACTGAATTTTTTTTTACTAGAGATCATCGCGCATCAATATCAGGAGAGGCCTAAAAGTTCTCAAAGTGCATGATGAGGATATAACTTTCTAATTTTTCATGAGAGGGTCTTCAGATGAATAAGGAGGGAGGAATATTTCACCCTCATCTCCCTTCATTTACAAGAATATTGATGTAGAGGGGATAGCCACTTCTCTCATGACGCAGAAAATTTAGTACACAATAGAGAATCCAATGTACATGCTTATTTGCATAGAGGATGGATGGATTGGGTGTCCCCTAAGAGCCCCCACATGCAACATTCGAAGATAGTGTCCTGAAAATTTATTTTTTGCATTTAAAAATTCCTACTTGAATTTAAACCTAATTGTTTAAGAGCCCAAGAACTTTTTCAGGGGGCGAGTAGCATTCTATAGTCTTTGTTGTACACAGCTTAAGCTTCAGGATAAGGAGCGGGAGGTAGAGAGCAGCCCTCCCCCTAATACTTATGACAACTCCAAGTGTCTTATCAGAAACGGTTGAAAATTGAATAAGATTGGCCTCTTTTCAAATAAAAAGAATGAGGTTAAAACTTAAACCGAACTGAAATCACCACATATGAGGGGCGCTGCCACCACCTAAGACTCCAGTTCTTTGCACTAAGGCTTCAGCATACTCGAATTAAAGATATTATTTATGCTCAGAATAAGGAATAAATAAAGTTTGAGAGTTAAAAGAGTCAGTCTACGGGAAAACAGCCCCATGTTTCCCATAGTTTTCCCGTGTTTTCCTTTCATTTGAAAAACTGGTTATTTTCTATTTAATAAGAAAAAAATTTAGTGTGATAATCTTTGCATTAATTAGTTTGGTATTACTTATTTTCAATTTATACGCTGAATTTCTCTAACATGAGTTTAAGGCTCTTTTATTTTAAAGTGGCTTTGCATTAAAGTGTCTGACTCTATCTCAGATTCTCTTCGAAAGCAGTTTTAATACCCACCACCTACAAATTTAACCCCCTTAGCATCCATTTAAAAAAAGAAAAATCCAACGATAAGAAAACGTAGACTTTTTTAGGCACATTTAAGTACTGGATACAACACAAAGAAGTCCAAAATTCTAACGAAAAACTAGCTGTCTTCTGCCAATATCTAGTATCTATATTTTAAGGTTTCTGAAAAATTTGCAAAATGGCACCTTTTTTTCGTTTTCGGAACTAAAAAATAGACGTGGTTACAGAACTTCATTATTTTCCTTTCCATCTTTGCCCCCCCCCCCTATTTTCTTCTGGACGAGGATACTAAATTCAGTTATTCTAGCATGACTGTATTCGATTTTGGCTGTGGAAAATGGTAAAATCTATTCTTATCCCCTTGGATACTAGGACACATCCCTTATAGCAGATAGGGAAACTGTAACTGCGCCATTCGACTCGCCACGTTAAGATTAAGAGCGAGGTCTCTCCTTTCTTCGATATTGAATTTTTGCGTAGATAATAAGTTTTGGCAGAGGACAGCCGATGTGTTCTTTGGCTTGCCTTTCTGCAGGTCTTTGACACATCTTTGGTGTTTTGAAGTCATTAGGACGCTCTATAGAAATAACTAAGGCTCAATAAAAACGAATAACTAGTAGACGAATTATGAAATAGACCTAAGTAGCCTGAGCAACATGAAGTGTTGCGGCAACATTTGTCCGGCTTCGCCGAATAAAGTGTTGCGAGAGCAACACTTTGGTTTTGTTTTTTGCTATCGGTTAAACGCTGAAGTTGTCAGCCTATCGAAGCTTTTAAAATGTTATGTTCAAAGAAGAACGCGATCAGTAATAACATGGTCAAAGGCTATTCCTCAGCGCTGAAAAAACAAAAATAACTAAAGAATATGGAAAGAGGGACTAAATTGATTTTGCAGCCAGTTGAACTTTATCCTTTTCAATCGTAGACATCGTGACAGATCAAGACTTGGAACAGTATCTTATATAATCTAGTTGGTATTATAAAGCTATCCGTAACTTTTCAGGATCAAAATACCATAGATGACACTCTATTAATTATTACAAAACTGCCTCGTTGTTTTACGTTATCGTTTGTACCCGTTGCGTAAACGCTTAATTCTAGGTTACAGTGAGTATGGTTAGGCTACACCAAATAGCAAAATTTACAAACCCCTCTTCACTTAAGATGATTGTAGCCTAACAGAAACAGACGATTATTACTTGAAAGTCCCCTACATGTCTTGCCACTGGAACCAACTCGGTCTTATCATCAAATACACTGGGAACAAATAATAGATACACCAAATAGCAAAATTTGCAAACCCCTCACCGCCGAAGATGATTATGAGCTAATAGCTGACCTTTCCTTACATGTCCCCTACATGTCTCACAATTGGCATCGGCTTATTTTTGGTTTCAATGTGCACCCTACTACTGAAGTTGTCAACCCCTTGAAACTTTCAAACTAGTATATCTCATGAAGGAATTTTGGTATCAAAAAATGGATGACATATACTTTGATCATCTCATAAAGAGCTATCGATTGCCATCGAAAAAATTCTATCTGTCTTAGTTCAAAAGTTGATTTTTTTGCCGTAGGCCAACTTTCTAACGTCTCCACTTAGAGAGGAGCAAAGGATAAGCTCCAATTTCTTTAGCAATGATGGAACTTTTAAAGTTTAAGAGGTACATCTGATAACATTTCTCTACCTCAATCGCAAGTCCGAAAAAAAAAATGATAAACCCAGCGAAAATCACGGCAGCACTTTCGGACCCGTGGGAAAATGCCGCTTTTTTGCTTCTGTAAATTTTTCTATTTATCACTTAAAGAAGATATATTGGCTGTGGAGCCGGGTAACTGACACATATATTTAACACTTATAGATTTTAGTCCATCTTCAATTTGAAAGTGGTGCCTGCCTGCTTGCCTACTAAAACGGAGCTTTCCACTCGAAAGCAGAAACATGGTTTGATGAAACGAAAGCTTGGCTGCACAACTTCAGATACTCTTCTCTGACATAGACTACATAACTCCACTTCACTTCGCACACCATAGGCTATGGCTCGGGGACAAGCAAAAACCATCCTTTTTGGCCCCAGGCAAGAGTTCTGCAGAGCTTTCCAAAATGTAATGCAATATTCATCAATCCGGCCTGAGGTCCGACTTTCCGTAAAAACTACACAGGTTAGACACTTACCAGTTTCCAGGAATAAGCCGACATCGGCGGCATAGAAAAAAAAGGGACAAAACCAAAGTGTTGCTCTCGCAACACAAATAACTAACTTTATTGGATGGTACCGTGCAAATCTACATGGCGCTGTGTCTTTTTTTAATTTTATTTAAATTGACCAAATTTATATTAATATCTAATTAATGGATTAGATTGGTTAGTTAAGTCTTATATAAACCCAGGGGGAGGCTAAATATGTAAGATTAGGATGGAAAGCTAAGAGTGCACCCAATTTAGATCATGCGGAAAATCTCAGAGTACTTAGAAACAGCTTAGAGGAGTGTAATCATATTCATGATAATCAATACACAAGCAATACATTGGAATAAATCTTAAAAATCTAAACTCTTCTAGAATCGATGTTACCCAGAGTGCTATGAAGATAGTGGCACAACTAAAGAGGTTGATTAGATTAATTACTTTTGTCATGTTTTAATTGAGAATGGAGGTTACGGGGAAGACGTAGGAACCAGAACAGCAAAACCCCAAGACATTCCACTCAAGCCAGGAAAGTACAGAAAAGGGAAAGGATTGAAACTTCACGTATTCGACATTAAAACTGAGTGTAACTGAGGTAACAGGATTGCCATGAAACACAGTGCAGAAACCAAATGAAAAATGAACACACACGAGATATCTTTTTGGCAAAAGTACAAAGCCCACCTCTTTATAAACAACGAAGTTCGACTCCATTCAGTTCGTGGATTAGAAAAAGCAATTTAGGTGCCTCGAGCATATCCTCTAGATAGACAAAGACAACATTACTTGAATAGTACACTTGATAACCTTGAAAGAGGCTGAATGCCCTTAATGAGCCTAGGGTCAGATACTACTACTACTACTAACAACTCACCACAGCACAAAGCCACCTGTGGCCAACAGAGCTATGCACACTCCTCCTCCATCCCGACCTATTCAAAGCCTCCCTCTTTACAACCTCCCAGGAAGTTCCTACTTCCTTTAAATAGTTCTTAGTGATATCCTCCAATCCCAACAGCGGACGACCTGCTTTCCACTTAGCCCCAGACGGCTGGCCGAAAAGCACAATCTTCGGCAATCTGTCATTCATCTCAACCTTCCTTACATTATAGTCCTAGAAAGCGAAATTCAACCACACCTTTCGTACAGCCTATTGTTTGAAATACGGTCAGTTAGTCGGGTACCCATAACAATCTGTAGGCAAACTTCTAGCAAATCTCAATCCACTTTTCGGAGTGTCCATGCTTAGGAACCCTATTTGACTACAGTCATCACTGTAGCTTCCAATATTCTAATATTGGTTTGCAGACTTATCTTCCTATTCTTCCAAAAATTTTTCAACTGTGAAAAAAAACCCTGAGCCTTGGCTATTCTACATTTTACATCTTCACTGCTCCCATCGTCTTCATAAATTATGCTACCAAGGTAAGTGAAGCTGTCCACCTGATCAATCTTTTCGTTACCCAACGTCACCTTTTCATCTTCACTTATTCCAAACCTTAGCGATTTAGTCTTCCTACATTATTTTTCAAATTTATTCTATTAGAAAGAAAAACGATGGAAACATCATGTATTCGATGCTACGCTAACATCATTGCCATTAAACACAGTGAAGAAACCAAGCTGAAAAAGAAATACACACTAGATATTTTTCGGTAGAAGTACAGAACGCAACTCTTTGTAAACAATGAAGTTAGATCCCATTCAGTGTGTGCATTAGAAAGAGTAGTTTAGGTTCCTCGAGCACATCCTCTAGATAGACCAAGACTGCATCACTGGAACAGTTATACTTGATAACCAACAAAGAGGCTGAACGCCCTAAATAAGGTTAGGGTCAGATAAAACATCTTCGGGTATTCCTTGAAGGAGGGCAGAAATAACGGTCGGAATAGAGTGTTCGCAACTGTGTCAGCCCCAGAGAACTTGAAACTGCGACAAGTTTTTAGTAGCAATATTTAGCACTTTCATTCTTCTGTTACGATTGCTGTACTCAGTAAATTCAAAACACTCAAATACCTAAGTTGAACTTTCATTGTCATAAAAAAAAGAGAATAAAGTTCTTAAAAATTCAGGAAGGAAAGGTACCGTAGTGTACTTTTCATGCTAAACGCATTTTCAGCAAATATTTACTTGTGCTATAAGAAGTTGTTGAATTCAATAGGCTATTTTATTTTTAGGTTAGACATATTTTATTATAACTTACCCTAGAAAGCAAGTTCGAGAATAGAGATTCTGCCGTCAGAATTTGAAAGGTGTCATCATCGCTTTCTTCTCCTGAACTATCGCTATGATCCAAATGACGCCCTAGTCGTCTACTAGCCATACGATTTGCAAAGGACAAAAATTCGTCTTCTTTTTCATCAAAATACCCTTTGCCAAAAGAAGATAATCTCTTGAGTGTATTGAATGGACTGTCTCGGCTGCCATCTCCAGTTCTGAAATATTAATTAAATACTCTGAAAAGTATTCAAGGCAAAAATAAGGTTTCAACTAGATGTTCTTTAAATCTAAAACAGTCTCTACACGATTAATAGTATGGCTAGTAATACCATGGCAATCATTTTCTTTGGGTGCTCCACATACCAAATATTACTGTTAATATTTCAGGTCACATTCGGCATAAGAATGAAAAGAAAAGAGAACGATAAGGGCTGCCAGAGCATTACTAACCAAGCTTTCCAGACGTTATTGGCTATATTATGCATAAAAGGCTTTATTAAACAGTTTTGAAAAAAATCCCCGGTTATTTATGTAGATTTATTATATTTTAGGCTTATCTTGGAATTCAAAGTTGTCAGGATTCAAATTATTGATATACAATTTAACAGCAAAAAAAACAGGGTTTTATGGGGGTCGATGCCCTACATCATATGTTGATTAGTCCTGGACATTATGAAAAAAAAATCAGAAATTTAATACATAAAAAAAGTTTTACAATTGAAAGCAAGGAGCAACATTAAAACTTAAAACAAACATAAATTATTATGTGTATGAGGGGGAGGGGCTCCTAAACACGTTACTCTTTACATTAAAGTTTGACTTTTTGTTAAAACTACATTAACAACAAATACTGAAACACAATAACTGTTGAATTGGAACAAAAAGCTTTTTAAAGCACTAAAAAACTTTACCATGACGATCAAGGAGTTGAGGAGGGGGCAGCCTCCCTCATATACGGACTACTTCTAGTTGGCTTCAGTTTTAATGTAGTTCCTTGCTTTCATCTGGAAAAACCGTAATTAATTTTGTAACAGGCACAGTAGATACAAAAAAAAATTCATTTTAGTAATGCAATAGGAGCCACTAAACTTAGAGCTTAACAACTATTGAGGAAATTTAACCACATTTAACCTGAAGATATGTAGCGCAAGGGTTTTTAGATACAATTTTAAATGTAAAAGGCATGCGGTATTGTGTCTGTGATTATCACGACAGATTTTGATTAGATAGAATCAACTGTATTAATATTTTAATTATAGGCTTACATGTTCACATCACCGCAAAATTATCCATCATATCTTCAGGAGTGACTTACCTGTTCACTAAGACAGAATGTTGATGCAGCCGTTGGGCGATTTAAATAAGCTGGTGAATGTTAAAAGAAAAATACAACCAAAAAAAAGAAAAAAAGAAAAAATAATATGAATTAAAATTTTGTTTTTTTTATTAAATCATACCAACATGTTTAATTGGAGGATTGTGACAGTACAATCATAGGCAGTTTTTTTTCCAACAAAGCAATAAAAGCTAACAAAATAAAATTGTCTCTCTCTCTTTTTTCATCTCCTGAAGTTCAGCATAGTTGGCGAATAACATGCAATTTTTTATTATTTTTTTACAAATGTAAAAATAATAATTTTTTTACAAATAATAAATAATAAAGGGAATATTTTACACTCTTCGGTTCAAAGTCTCTTAAAAAAGATTTACATTAGAATAACAAGAGCTAAGAGCTCATATGGCACTTGTGACGAGGTCGGAAGAGCCAAGAGCCAAGAACTCATATGGTATGAGCTCGAGCACAATTCTAAGAGTCAATGGATTGCTTTAAAAGGAAAATCAGAGGCTTAATGACGGTCGGGATTTAAAATAAGAGCTCTAAAGCACAAGATCCTTCTAGATATCAAATTTCATTAAGATCCGATCACCCGTTCGAAAGTTAAAAATACCTCATTTTTTCTAATTTTTCCGAATTACCCCCCCCCCCACTCCACCAAACAGAGCGGATCCGGTCCGGTTATGTCAGTCACCTATCTTGGACTTGTGCTTATTCTTTCCAAGTTTCATCCTGATCTCTCCGCTTTAAGCGTTTTCCAAGACCCCCCCCCTAATGACACTGGATCCGGTCGGGATTTAAAATAAGAGATCTGAGTTTCGAGGTCCTTCTAAATATGAAATTTCATTAAGATACGATCGCTCTTTCGTAAGTTAAAAATACCTCATTTTTTCTATTTTTTAGAATTAACCCTCCCCCAAACTCCCCCAAAGAGAGCAGATCCGTTCCGGTTAAGTCACTCCCGTATCTAGGACTTGTACTTATTTTTTCTACCAAGTTTCATCCCGATCCCTCCACTCTAAGCGTTTTCCAAGAATTTTGGTCCCCCCCCCCAACTTCCCCTTCACCGAATCCGGTCGGGATTTAAAATAAGAGCTCTGAGACATGATATCCTTCCAAACATAAAATTTCATTAAGATACTATCACTCCTTCGTAAGTTAAAAATACCTCATTTTTCTATTTTTTCAGAATTAACCCTCTCCCCCCGCAACTCCCCCAAAGAGAGCGGATCCGTTCCGGTTATGTCAATCACGTATCTAGGACTTATAATGTATTTTTCCCATCAAGTTTCATTTCCATCCCTCCACTCTAAGTGTTTTCCAAGATTTTAGCTCCCCCCCCCCAACTCCCTCAATGTTACCAGATCCAATCGGGATTTAAAATAAGAGCTCTGAGACACGATATGCTTCCAAACATCAGATTTCATTAAGATCCGATCAATGCTTCGTAATTTAAAAATACCTCATTTTTTCTAATTTTTCAGAATTAACCCCCCCCCCCCGAACTCCCCCGAAGAGAGCGGATCCGTTCCAGTTATATCAATCACGTATCTAGGACTTTTGCTTATTTTTCCCACCAAGTTTCATCCCGATCCCTCCACCCTAAGCGTTTTCCAATATCTTAGGTTCCCCCCTTACATATCCCCCCAATGTCACCGGATCTGGTCGGAATTTAAAATAAGAGCTCTGAGACACAATATACTTCCAAACATCAAATTTCATTAAAATCCCATCACCCGTTCGTATGTTAAAAATACTTCATTTTTTTCTGTTTTTCCGAATTAATCAGCCCCCCATTCCCCCCCAGATAGTCAATCGGGAAAACGACTATTCCTAATTTAGTAAGGTCCGGTCCCTGATACGCCTGCCAAATGTCATCGTCTTAGCTTACCTGGAAGTGCCTAAAGTAGCAAAACCGGGACAGACAGACCGACAGACAGACAGACGGACAGAATGTGCGATCGCTATGTCACTTGGTTAATACCAAGTGCCATAAAAACAGAAATGAAATTAAAAGAACAAACAAACAAGACAGAATTCATTTAAACAGTTAAAACGTTATTTAAACCTAAGTCCAGATTTTGGGAACACATCTAGGGTCCTTTTCAACATGACTAAAACAATTCAGAAAAGCCCAGTTAGCAAAATGACTCAGAGACGGAGGAAAATACCAAGTACAGTGAATTACACAGTCATGGATATTTTTAAAGAAAATAAAGGGTACTTGTTAATTAAATGATAAATGACGTTCGAGAAGTTTGCTAAATACAAGATTTGGGAAAACTGGTTTCAAAGCCAAAAAGACAAATGATGGGTGACAGAATGCATTGGAATTGTATAATTTGGGCTATGTATTTGCATATTGAGGCGGGGTGGGATAGTGGAATAGGGAAATTAGGATAGAGATGCTGTCCAAATACATTACCCCTCCCCCTAATGCGCGAATATATAGCCCAAATTATATTATTATATAAACTAAGGTTATATGAAGGTTATATTTCATTAGGATTAGCCATACTTCACATCTTGGGTGTGTTTTTTTTTTATTAATTATTACCAAATGCAGCACCAAGAACTTTCCATGTTTATTTTAAGCTCATGAGATTATAGACAGGGGCTATAAAGTTCAGTATGCTTGGGAATGGACTCCTCCTTATTTGCCAAAAGAACCACAAAAGAGCGTATTGCAAAGCTCAAGATTTTATTTATTTATTTTTTTTTTAGTCCTAGAAGTAGTCTCGAAACTTTAGATCGAGCTTTCGCAATCTAATCTGGATTAGATTTAAATTTCGTGATCCGAAAAGGAAAAGTACTGTCTCTGTTTTCAACCTTTATTTCTATATTTACACTGTGTACCTTTGAGAGTTATTACTAAAATTGTAGAAAGCTTACTGTGACGATTGACGGTTTTTTCTTCTTCCAAAAGTGCCAGTCGGATGCGCATGTTCTTCTGGTTTTGGTGTAACCATGCCTCCTCCTTCAACCGAAATTGGGATAATAAATTCTCTCGGTGATTTTCGAATAGGATCTCCTCTGGGTACACTCAGTTCTCTTTCTGACAAAGGACTACTGATTGAAGCATCCGAGAATGCATCCCTCTTTTCATTCCTCTGGTCAACTTCTGAAATCGGGCTTAATCCTTCTGAAGCTACAGATGCTTCCCTTAAGTAACTAAGATCTCTGCCTTCTACCATTATAGGTATTATATGTTCACGTTTTACTGGAATAGACGAAGCCCTTGGGGGACTTGCTATTCGTTCACTTGATGCCCTAGTAGGACACTCTATCCGTCCAATAGTTTTTGGGGCCACAGATTTGCTTGTAGCAGTGCTTATGGGAGAGGCAATTTGCACCTTGATCTCAGTGGTCTTTCCCTTTTCCGGTGATTGGACAGAACCCTTTCCTTTCTGATTTACAAAAGCAGGACTACCACTTAATAGCACTATGCCCTCTTTTAATTCCTTTTCGCCACTGTCAATAAGTACTTTTGTTTCCACTTGCTGTGCAGCTTTAATGTCAAGTGGAGGAGGTTTCACTTTCTTCACCTTAGCTTCCTCTTTAACAGACAGAGCCTTAGGGGTAATAGCGGGAACAAACCCTGGCTCTTTACTTTCAACAACTGTATTATTGAGCTGCTGTTTTAGATCCAGAGGACGCAGAGAATCATCCTTTTCTTTTGGTCGAACTATTTTAATTGACTGCTCTTCAGTTTTTATGCCCACCTTATTGGCATCTGTTACCCTTCCAATTGAGATTCCTAGACCCCCAACGACGACACTACTCTCCTCCTCCTCTGAAGCAGGAGTCGTCTCTTTACTAACAAACTTCTTAGCTAAGAATACAGGCACTGCATCAGCCTTATTTTTCTCATCTGGCTTTTCAACACCTTGAGTCTTCTTATAAGCAGTCGAATTGTTTGACACAGTAGTTTCAACTTTCCTATCTCTGCTCTGGTCCTTTGCTCCCATCTTAACATCCTGTTTCACTACGATATTTTCACTACCAGTTTCTTTACTGTTATCACGATCTTTCTCTTCCTTTGTGAGAACATTACTTTCCGTTTTAATAATTTCAGATTTTTGGGAACTTTCAGAGTCGGGTTGCACTATTTTAGTTCGAATATCAACGGAACTTTTACTTGTATCTGCAGCAGTTTTCTGTACCATGGTTGGCTTATTTGCAACAGCGTGAGTTTGAGATTTTAAGGGGAATTTTTGCAAAGTCAAGGGAGTCGCATCTGGAGCTTGTATAATAGTTCGCTTTGGGAAAGCACTGACTTTTGGAAGAGTACTTTGACTGCTACTCACAGCGGCTACAATTTCAAAAGCTTTCTTCGCATCTGAGACCTTAAAGGCACTGGCAACTGAAATTTTTTTCGGCTCATTTACTTTTGCTTCAAATTTACTTTTCATATCACCAACACGAAAACCAAACGAAGTAACCTTTTTTGGCCTTTCTAAAGTCATTGTTTTAATATCTCCTTGACTTTCACTCAGTCTATTGAATAACTCAGCTTGTTTGAGGATTCGAGATTGGCGTTTTTCAGTATTTCGAGTTGGCGACAGTGTCCCCGGACTTGTGGTACCTGACATTATTTCCGAACGCGACGTATCAGATAAAGCTTCACTTATGGCAGACCCAATAGATAAACGATTATTGTCAAAATTAATGTTTTTTGTATCATTAACTTTTGGTATTTCATCTTCTTTTGGTATGTCAGCTACATCATCCTTTTTTACAGTGAATGTAGCACTTTTCGGCATAGGTGGCTCTTGTTGGATTGGCTCAATAGATTGAAAGCCAGAATCTTGGTTGGGGCTATCTAGTTCTTGAGGTTTAACGAAAGTTAAAGACTTAGGAACAGAATCGTTATCGATATCGACCTTTGGAAGTTCAAGCAATTGTGTGGTCGATGCTTCACTTTTTTCACTAATTGTATCACACTGTCTAACAATTTCACTTATAATTTTATCTTCTACAGTCTGAAAACCTCCCTTCAACTTCAGTTCATCTTTATTGGTGAATTCATCAGGTACTATTTGGTCTATTACTGGACTAGATTTATTAAGAGGTATAGAAGTATCGATTTCGTCAGGTGCTGGTCTTTTTGGTGATTGTTCTGTGGCTGACTTTTCAGCACTTTCTTCTACATGAGTTTCCCTTTTTCGTTTCTCTGACTTCGTCCTCTTCTTCGGTTTTCGTTCGCTCGGGCCTTCCATTGGATCATCAACTGGTTTTGACGTGAAATTTGACGCTGAATTACTGTGACTAATTTTTCTTGAGGGTTTTGTTGGCTCAGTTTCCACATTGTTCTCCGAGGTTTGAGGCTAAAATACAAACGGTGTTAAAAACTTATATAACGCTGTTGAGGCTATATATATATATATATATATATATATATATATATATATATATATATATATATATATATATATATATATATATATATATACATATACTACCGTTTTCTCCAAGCCAGTTACAGTGAGCTCATTGAACAAAAAAATTGTATAGTCAAGAAAGGTGTCGTGCAGACGAAATTTTGAAAGAAAAATGCTCTTAACAGTTTTTAAAGAAGTTATGTTAACATGTTTTTCTTGCGTTCTATGAAATATACTCATTGAAAACTGTTGTAGATTAACAATGACATATAAACATACTACACATATATGCATGTATATGTTATATAGGTTTCCTTAACTCCACTACTGAACATGTTTTACAATACAACTGAAAAAGATACACATATACTGACATATAGACATATACTAGAGAAAGACATATACTACATTTTTTATAAATATGTCTGTGATACTGAAGTATTATAAACATTCACTGAATGTGTTGTTTCTTTTACAAATTCAGTTTTACTATATGCACGTTTGCCAATCTTTCAGAGATGAAATTAAGAGTGTAGCAGTAGATTAAGCCATGGCAGGGGATTTTAAATTTCTCATAGCGAAAAAAAAGAAGGAAAGACAATCCACATTGAGACTTCTCGGAGTTTCAACAGTGTTAAAATATTTAATTTTTATTAAACGCTTTAAATATTCAAATACATGACAAAAGCGATCTAATGTTCTAAATTTGCTACAATAAATTGGAAATTTATAATTTTGCTGTTTACTAACTTCACAATTTGAGAAAATAAGAACTTTTTAATACAGTACTTTTCACAGTTGAATTTCCAGTACAATCTTTTTTTTTGTATCTAAGAATATTAATTATTACTTGATTGAAAAACTCGGAACTGCAGGCGATTATTTGAGGAAGTATATATTCCCGCCTTCTAGGGTGTACTGGAAAGAAAACTGGACTTTTAAGCTAGTTATATTGGAGTTCGATCACTATCGTTATAGCGTGCATCAACAACTATTGGAACTCGACGGTTCTACATTGAGACTTGTTTCAATTTATATTCATTGGTTAATTTTTATCCCAACAAGTTGTGCCTAAGATCCAAATCATGATAGTTTTCTCGATGCTTTTAAAAATAATTACACTTGTAAGGTCATTATTTTTTATTTTAATATTCCTAAATCCAACTTCCACTTAAAACTCACCCGAGTTTCATCATCGACATCAACACAGCTAGAGCTTTGTGGTGGATCAGCCAAAAGAAGAAGAAGATCCAATCGAACTGGAGTCTTATTAGACAGTTCCTCTGCAGCTTCTAAGCAAGAACCCGGGTAGCCTTGATTCACCCACCAGTGACTGCAAATATCTTCAACGTTTGCCCTTTTTTGGGCATCTACCGCCAACATCAAGCGAATAAGTGGCGATGAAGCTAAAAAAAGGAATGCATAACAACATAATACACATAAAAAATATGAAAAAGTAATGAGATAAAGTCTTACCAGAAGCCGAAATGAGATAACTTTTTCCTGCAAAAAAATTGCAAGGTTCTGTACCCCTCAGAAAATCCAAGATCTAGAGCATAGGTTCCCA